>NW_026020790.1:0-434426 GCF_900185275.1 Solanum verrucosum
ACTGAATCACTGGTTTGTCATCCTTAATACGATCAGAGTATTTATATACTTTGCTGGTATTTATATACTCTAATGGGAACAAATAGTAATTGAGCGGTCTTTTCGTGGTACAAATGTTCTTTTTCCTTCTTTTAAACTATAATTATGTATAGTAATACAGAGAGTATGTTTACCTTATTATATAACTTTTTCATATATTTGCCCTAGACAATCCAATATTTGTTCTTCCTTCCGTTTTGGCGATTTTTATATTGAAATGGAGATGTGGTGATGATCAGAAGATGTTCTAATCAATGTTTATACATATTTATACAATGTAGATACAATGTGTGCGTGTATATATATTTATTTATTTACTTATTTTTTTTATTAAATGACAATTATTTGAGGAAAAAAAATTAATTGACAGTTTTGTCTATCAATATTTGTAATTTGAATCTTCATATTTTTACAATAATATAAATTTATGCATACGTTTTTGTACAATAAATGTATATTAATACATAAGCAATATTGTAAAAAAAGGATTATACGGGTGTAGTTTGCAAATATAAACTATATAAATATAATTATTTTCCTTATACGGCACATTTTAAAATATTCCTAAATTATATGTATTTTTTTATCAAGTAATCCTACTCTATTTTTAAAAAAGAACTTCCAATTAAGCCTATTTAAGGGTAAGCTACTTTGCTTATCGAGAATATTTTTTATGATTAGGTCTGAATCATGTTGTACATGAGCAACTTCCATAATATTCAATATAAGTGAACTATTTAAAATAGAATCAATATAACATTTCATTTTATCTACTTTATTTATAGGATTTGATAGTATGTGAATGTATTTATTTTTCTCTGCATAGATAGTTTGATCCGATCACTACTATTATTGAAGTGGAACAAGTTATTTAAACAAGAAGATGCTATACTATTATAATTTCGTTGTATAGTAATGCATAAGAATGCATTATATTTTCTTTTCAAAATTTTATCTTTTTTCTTAATAACTAAGTTACAATTAGAGGAAAAATTCATTATTTTGACTTCTTCAATTAATAAAAACTCCATTATTTTTCAGTATGGTCATTAAAAGGGGTGACGGGTCGATTTGGGCCAGTTATTAGTCGAAGTTAAAACAAAACTGATTTTATTGATTTTTAAATTATAAAACCAAAACAAATCAAATATAATATAAATTTATCGTTTTGGTTGTTCTCGATTTTGATTCAGTTATTCGGTTATTAACCATACATAATTTTTTTTAAAAATATGATTCATTCAAGACCAATCCACCACTATATGAGTTGCAGGTTGCGTCGAACCCGTCTATCATTTTAAAAAATTACATTTGGGATTATGAGTTAAAATTTTGAATTCGATTCAATAATGAATTTTAGTGCACTTGAATATGAGATATTTGACTAGTTCTTATGAGTTTTGAAGTTTGTGGGATCAGATTGGGCTAATTTTTAATTAATGAGACAAAAATATCATGCCCTATCCACCACAATAAGGATTGAGGGTTGCACTTGGCCAGTTTTTTTTTTTAACAAAATAACATTTGAGACTGTGAGTTAAATTTAAGGATTCGACTTTAACAATGAATGCTAATGTACTTGAATATAATACATTTATAAAAATAAATAGGATAAAAAAGATATTTATGAATGTTGAAATAATATATAATATATTGTATTGTATCAACTCATCATGGTACAGTAAAAGACATATTTTAGAAAATCCAGAGAAAATCATAAGCAAGAATGATTTTGTGAAAAAGATATCTTATTTATTTGATTGAATAACAAAGAAAAACATGATAGGTGGAAGATTTATGTTATCAAATTTACTTTAAACGTGTATTAGAGTAGAAGATAAGTTCAAAAAATGTTTCAGTAAATTTATAACAATTTTCCTTCGAAGCCATTATTTTTAATAATACCCGAAATCCCAGAATATATCAACTCGATCTCATTGAAAGGATCAATTAAAAAAAGTTGTGTTCGCACTAATTCCCAATAAAGATTACTATTCTAGGTGTTGGACCATACAAAATATTTTTCACAGGTAAATTCGATATTGGGTCAAGGACCAAAAAATTCAACCCTTCTTTTAAAGAACTATTTGATAAAGAAATTTCAACCTAACTTTGTCCTCGATCCTAAAAAAATAAATTAAAAGAAAAATATAATAACAAATGTTCAATGAATATATCGAATTAAATTAAAAGAGAAGTCTTACCTCTTGAAAAATGAGAACTTCAATTGTCTAGTCATTCTAGAGTTCATCTCTTTTCATCTTTGATGATTTTTAGGTATGTAGCTCCAGCTTAGAATGCAAATCCAATATGGTCCCATGATCAATCTATTATAAATAGTTCCCGCGATCCCAGGAAACGTGAGTTCAATCTCATTGAGAGGATTGACTATAAAATGCGTGTGTTCACAAAAGTTCCTAATCGACACTATTATTTCAGCCTGCTATTTATACCTAGGATTCCGCTCCCATAATCCAGTAGTATTGTTAAAGACTTCAAAGATAAACACTTCATACAAGGAATTAATTTGTAAAATTTTTGTCTCCTGACCAACAATTGGAGGCTTGAAATAGTGACGAGTAGAATAATCATCTTGTTTCATAAGATTGTTCAACCTGCTAAAAAACACTTTTCTATGGAATTACCCAAAGTATAGGTGCTTCATACAACAATGGTAGATTCGAAAGCCTAGAGATAATAATTAAATAAATTAATGATTAATGAAACATAATAAAATGAAATTGGATATCTCATATTGTCACTTACAAGAATTGTGCTTTATCAAGGATGGACTCGAACAAGCTTCTTAATTGATCAACTTCAAGGTTTTGAATGTCTACACTTACCGCAGGATTTACTAGTCTTGACACTGGATGATTTGAAGTGGTTGGTTCAACTATGCTTAAAAAATCTCTGAAGTCTTGTTTAAAAGTCTGAATATCATCTAAAAGTTTCAACGTAAATAATTACTACAAAGATAAATATTACTAATAAATTCTTAAATTCAAATATTCAAAGCATACTATCAAAGATCCAAAAGTTGCTTTGAATATTCCTATCGTTTCCTATGAAAACCCAATTGATCAAATTTACATGGTTATAAGAGATTTTGTGAATGACCACATTATTTGCCTAAAAAATAATTACAATAAAATAATGAACAAATATTTTTAAAAAGTTAAATAAACAAAGATAAATGTTATAAACTTACTGATTTTTTTTTGAAAAGCATAGATCAGTCCAATGTAAGTACGACGATCTCCAAAAATCTTTCACATGCCAGATTTTTGTGTGTCATTCAACCAATTGCTAAAGAGATGTATCATTTCCACAATAACAATTCCTTTCCTTTTTCCACATCTCCTAAGACCAAATGTCTTTGTGACATAGGGAGACTTAATTAATTGGCACAATACATTAAACAATTTTTTAGCATCTTCAAAATTATGATAGTGTAGTACACTAGCGTTGATCGATAAGTCAGAATTGCTAAAATCAAATTGCAATTCCATAGATTGGGTGAACCTATCACTCTATTTTCAAGGGTAAAAAGTTGGATATTGTTGGAAAAAGAGTCCATTACACGGCAACAAAAAAAAAAGTGATACAACTAACCTGTAATAAAATGATAATAAAACAAAATGAATGAAATTGTATACTTGAGTTTATCATTTACTTGAATTGATTCGCGAAGTGGTTCAATAATTCTTTTAATCGGTCAACTTTAAATTTTGAATATTTATGACATTTTAATTTCAACCTCTTTTGAGTTTCAAGTTTAATTATCTAACTGAACATTTTCTATTATTTAAAAATAATGAATAGATGTATATGAATGCTAAAAAATATATAATATGTGTTGTATCAATTTATCATGATTCACAAAATGACATATTGGCTAATTTAAGGGATCAAATTGGGCTAGTTATTATTTTAATAGATTAAAAATACTAGGTCTAATTCAACATTATATGAGTTGGGAACTACGTCAAATCAATTTATTATTTTAAAAATAATAAATGTTAGTGCACTAAATTACGAGATATATATAAACTCAGGAAAATATATAATATATTGTGTTGTATCAATTCATCATTGTTCACGAATGACATGGCTTTAAAAAATCGAAAGAAATATTTAGATAGTATTTAATTAAGTAATAAAGAAAAAGATGATATGTAGAAGATTTAGGTATCAACTCATTTTTTTGTTGCAATGCAATGAATGTTTTTTTCAACAATATTCAATATTTTAAAATTGAAAATAAAGTGAAAGGTACAAACAATCTTTAAGATTGAGACTTTAACAATTAATGTTAGTGCACTAAATTATATGATGTTGTGTCTAATCAACTCCTTAGGTATAAATATTAAAATACACCATTCATCTCTATTTACTTATTAATTTTTTTTAATTTGATTTCTTTTTTGTATTTGTCATTTTTGACAAATCAAGACGGATAATGTTTTTTATCGTATCTTTAATTTATTAATATTTAATTAATACTTTTGAAAAATGTAATAACTAGGTATGTTTGGAAGCCTATATATTAATAAGGATAAAATGATAAACTCACTAAATCAATTATTATTTTCTTAATATGTGTGTCAAATTAAAATTAAACAAGTAAAAAAGGAATGGAGGGAGTAATTTTCATGTCTTTCAAATTAATACAAGATGTTATAATTTTGTTGTTGTCACTCCCCGAGCCTACACCCTGTGCAGGACTGGCACTCGAGAACCATTATTGGCCCCAAACAAACCCTTGGTCTGACCTTACTCAACAGAAGACTTAATTCAACAAAGACAAGTCTATGCAATAAACTGGAATGTTATAATGGAACATTCAACTTGGCCATTTAGGCAAACTCAAGTCTTAAGATAAGATAATGACAATGAAAAGACTAAAGAACTAACATCTGACTGTCTATGAAGCCTCTAAAATAACTGAGATGGATGTCGAAACAAACCCCACGACATCCTAATGAACTAATAAAATAACTGAAAGAAATAAAAAGGAGTCCTTCGGAATGCAAGGAGGCTCACCAACTGAATTTGGAGTGCTCACTTGATCAATGGTGTGCTGGATGTCGATCCTAGTTACATGTGTCTGCATCATAATAAGATTCAAGCCAAATGACATCAGTACATTGAATGTACGAGTATGCGAGGGAAATTTTAAAACAAGACATAATCTTGAAAGGAACTGAAGAACTTACCTGGCTCAACTCAACTCAACTTAACTGAACTGATTTCAATATAAAGCAGTGTAAATAAATGCAGTATAAAGAAAGTTGTTTAAAACATGATGTCAACTCTGTGTGTATGCAAAGATACATTTAACTCTGAGATGTATGTAAAAATACAAATAAACTGTGCATTTAAAAATACAATTACTTATGTGGGAGTTTCTCTAACCGACAATCATCACGTAAGAGCTATTGTGATGATACATCGTTTTGTCTCACGTTGCCAGGGCCGTCCTATACCTTGCCGAGGGTATAGAACATGAACTACTAAGTGGATCCACTAGTTTATGCTAAAAAGCACTAAAAGAATTATTTAAAAAGTATGACCATTTTCTACCCATGATGGCTACATGGTTTATAAGGGCTATGAGTTGTCTGGACTCTCCCCCATATCGGTGCTCAATACTACTCCAAAAAAATGTGATATTAGCTCTTATGTTTAAAAACATACTTCTTTATGTGATTTGAGATAATTGCTCAAAAACTTAGCTCAAATGGTATCTTGGAAATCATAGTTCCTTCTCTTGCTTCATTTAGAAAGCGATTACTCTTTTCTGAAAACTAGCTCAAAGGATCTTTGGAAATCAAGGTTTCCTTTCTTAGTTAAATGTGAAAACATTTCACTCTTTGGGAATACATAGTCCCGATATACTTCTTTTTTAAGAAATGAACTCAACTCTTTATTCTTTGCTTAACTTGAAACTTAAGTCTTTAAACAAAGTTAAAACGTTTGTGAAAGACTTTTGAAAACTTTATAAACTTCTCTTGACTTGACTCTTACTGACTTTGATCTTAACTTTCCTTGAATTGGATTATGGATTCAAGGTTCATGATCTCATGTTTATGGATGATTTCATGATGTTTAGATGTACCTTAGAGTGTTGGAATCAACTACAAAAGATAGGTACATTGCTAAGGAACAAGTACTAAAAGGTGGGGAACAAATGGGGAGAACTGGCGTCCCTGGCGCTCTGAGAGGCGCGGGGCACCAGCCCTCAAAGTTCAGAGATTGACTTGGGGCGCTCTGGCTGGCACGGTGCCCCAAAGGTCAAAGTTTAGAGAGCCTCTCATGGGGCTCTGAGAGGCGCGACGCCCCAAGCCCCTACCCAGCTGAACTCCAACTTTTCTTGCTCGGTTTTCATCTCTAAACCCTCTGAACTTCAATGGTTCTTTCCCCAAACACTTAGAATCATTTATACCCTCAATATATACTAGATTCAAACTGAAATTCCACCCGGAAACATGAATCAAAGCGCAAGAAACTTAAACAAAACAATCCATAAGAATTCAAACGAATTTCATCAAGAACTCAAAGGATTTACTTTCAAATCAAACATATTTCGCTGAATTGAATAATGATTGGCGTATGGGTGAACTAACCCAACACTATGTGATGTCACATACCTCGTAGGGATCACCCCTTGACGAAATCCACAAGCTAAACTCGACGGTCTTGACGAATCTTGCTTTCTCTTCTCCTTTCTCCTCTTTTCTCCTTCTCCAAGCCTTAGCGTGAAATTCACTTTTTCTAAATTGACTAAAATCTGACTTTATCCCAATTAAACTCCTAAAAACGAATTAATTAAGTTGGGTAAGGAAAAGACCAAACTACCCTTCTAAAATCCAATTTTAGACTTTCCTTATTCGAACAGCCCAACTTCCAAAGGGAATAACTCACTCATACAAACTCGAAATTGTGTAAACTCGACGGCGTTCGAAAGATCATTCCAAGAGTTTTCCTACCATATCTAGAAGTACACCTAACTCATCCTGAGCTAGAAGTTATGGCCGTTTGAAGTTGACCAAAACTCAACTCATTCTAACGTAACAAATTTCCAATTTTTCATTCTTTCCAAAAATGATTATTTCCAATTATTAGCTTCTTCCTAGTTATTTCAAATTGCGAGATGTTACAGTTGTATAGTAATGCATAAGAATGCATTATATTTTCTTTTCAAAATTTTATGTTTTTTCTTATTAACCAAGTTACAAATTAGACGAAAAATTCATTATTTTGACTTTTTTAATTAATAAAAACTTCATTATTTGGGTCAGTTATTAGTCAAAGTTTTAAGTCAAAACCAAAACCAACCAAATATAATATATATTTATCAGTTTAGATGTTCTCGATTTTGGTTCGGTTATTATTTATATATAAAAAAAAATTAAAAAAAAGATTCATTCAAAAGTGGGAAAAAAGACAACAATTTATTCAGAACAAAAATAGTCAGAATGACTACCATTACAGAACTTTCGATCACTTTATTTACTGTGGATAAAGATTCAAAATTCATCATTTTGGTCTAAAAGAAAGAGAGAATGACATCTAGTCCCACCAAGAATTCTCATAGACAGTTTTGAATGTTCTCATAAACATGAAACCAATAAGTAAATATTCTTGTCTTGAACATTTTTGTTTTAAAATAAATTATAAATAAATTTTGATGAAAATATATAAGATATTTAATATATTATGCATGTATAATAATAAAATATATTTATATCATTTTCGGCTCGATTAGACTATTCCTTCGGGTTTTTTTTTAACAAAATCAAAACCAAACAAAATGCTATCGATCAAAAATAAAAAACCAAACCAATCTCAAATCCAAATCAAATCAATTTATTTAATCAATTTAATTCAATTTGTATCAATTTTATCAAAACTGTGAAATTAGAAATGGAGTAACTCCATATCAAGTCTTTATTTTAATTTTTCAAGTTAGCAACATTAGAACTTCATCTAATATTTTAGAATTTTGAATTAAACTATTCAAATTATTATATATGCCAATAAATTTTTTGACAACAAAAATCAACGTAGTATCTTGAAAGAAAATGGTTAATACAGGTTTAGCCTTTAGATTAAACAAAACGAATCTTATTTTATGAATTCAAACAACTTGTTAAAATTGATTGTAAGCACTAATTTTATGTTTTTCTAATAAGTTATAATCTTCTTTCACATGTGTTGAGTAAACGTTTCCACTTTTCACATTAGCCATAATGTTTGTTTTTTTTATAAAAATAATAAATTAGAATAAGTTAATAAAGTAACTAATAAGACCAAATGAATCAAAATGTGTGCATAAGTTTATCAATTACAAAAATATTATATATTTTGAAACTAAGTAATTGAACAAAATATTGAATTAGTCAAGTTTGACTAATTGATGTGATACTCTTGACACTGGATCACACATTTATGTTTTAAAATGAGCTGTCCAACTAAAAATTCTTATAATTTTAAATTTAACACATACTATTAAAGAACATAAAATTGCTCAATCGAATATTTTCATCGGTTCGTATGTTCAATAAATTTATATAACGATTTATTAATGGTTTCCGATCCTCACATTATTTGCCAAAAACTTACAACAATTTGTTTTTAAAATCATTTCCCACTCGAATACATGTAATATTATTACCATAAATCTTTCCCATATCAAATTTTCTTTATTATTACATCAAATAATTTAAATCATGTGATTTCGTGATATATGGAAAAATGATTCGACACAACATATCACATAATTTCTCAATATCCATGATATAATTATATTTTAGTGCATTGACATTCATCATCAAAATTGAATTATAAATTGTAACTTACAAACCAAAAGATTGCTTGAATCTTGCGCTTTATTTTCAATTTTCACACCTTTCTATATACAAAGTTAAATTCTATGACATGATATTATCTAAATGTTGTTTAAGCTCTTCCTATTATGTCTTATATGACTTGTCTTTTGATACTTTTTAGTTATAAATTTGTTCAACCTATAACCCAATAGTAACTCCAAGTAATTAATGATCAACTACATGTTCATCTTGTATTAGTTCTCCATTATGTGCATCATATATTTAGTTAGTTATTTTTTCACATAAGTTAAATGTGTTTTTGATTTTTTTCGATAAAACTATGTTGATACCCATTTTTGACATTTGTATACCCCTCTACTATATTAGAAGCATGAGTTAGAGACTAGATATCAACATGTCAGTTAAATGTCATTTAAATTATATTTGAGGGTATTTTAGACTTTTCATCATCAACTAAAGCTACATGTCCTTTATGTAGCAAATTGAATTTTCCACATGTCTTCACTGCTTAGTGCTTACAATCTCTATCTTTCCCATCTCTATTCCTCAGCTTTTTTTTCTCGTTTCTTTCCTGTATCAGTTAGATATAGAGAGAATCAATTGCTCGGGTGTTTTATGTGGTAATTTTTACAAGGTGTTGTTTTAGGGTGCGTTTGGTATGAAGGAAAATGTTTTTCTAGAAAATATTTTTTTGGAAAATAAGTTGATTTTTGACTTTTTTTTTATGTTTGATTGGTGAGTAGAAAATATTTTTTGGAAAAAAAATTTCGTGTTTGATTTATGAATGAAAAATATTTTTGAGAAATATCTTTTATTTTTACTAGAGTAGAAAATAATTTTTGAAATTGAAAATATTTTTTAAAAACAAACTTAAATTTTGTTGGGGTTGGTGGTGGGGGTGGGGGTGGAGTTGGGGGAGGGGGCTGATATGGGGGATGCCGGGGGGTCAGGGGTAGGGGTGAAAAATTAAAATTTGAAGTTGAAAATATTTTTTAAAAACAAACTTAAAATTTTTTTTTGGGCGGTGGGGGGCTAATAGGGGGGGGGATTCAGAGTAGGGGTGAAAAAAATAAAATTTTGTAGTTGAAAATATTTTTTTTGAGGGTGGGGAGCTGGTAGGGTGGGTGGGTTGGGTGGGGCGGGGGGTCGAGGTGAAAAAATTAAATTTGAAGTTAGAAGAGAGTTTTGGAAAATGTTTTCCTTAAGTTTTGAAGGGAAGTCATATTCCTTAAATTTGAGGAAAATAAGTTGATTTGAAAAATATTTTTCAAAACTATTAACCCAATCAAACATGAGAAAATCGAAAAATATTTTTCGGAAAATATTTCCCTTCGTACCAAACACACCCATAGTGTTGTTTGTTTTTCCTTATATTTATGATTTTTGTTGTTTTTATTCGTATGTAATTGGGTCGCTGCCTTCAATCTAGTGATAGTTATTGTGGGTACATTTTCTTTCATTCCGTCATTTAGTTCTCAATTTCATGAGAATTGAGAAGTATAAATTTGATTTATTTTTATTTTATTTTATTTGGATTTGCAAAAACGATTTATTTGGGCTAATGAATTAAGGGTGACAAAAGAGTTTCAAAATGAAAAAAAAGTGACACAGATTTTAATTATTGAGTAGAGGTGACAATTTTAAGATTAGTGTTAATGACACTAATTTTAAAACCCTCAAGTTTTATTATTTACCTAAAAGTCCTATTTTCCCCATTCCACACCCTCCCTTCTCTCCATCCTTCTACCGCTGCCATCCCCTCCCCTTCTGCCATCGTAACCGTCACCATCACCACTTCCTCCTCTACCACAACCATCGGTTCTTCCTTCATTGCCACCACTCTCTTATTCTTCCTCTTTTACCACCATTGTTGCCACCTCCTTCTTCTCTACCTCTGCCTCCACAACAACTATCACCTCCACTTTCGTTGTTATCACCAACATCTCATTTGCCACTCTACCACCCTCTCTTTTACCTCACTTGCTACAACAATTATTGTAGTTGTTGCAGCAAATTCAGTAGTTGCTGAAAAAACTTCAACAATTGCTACAATAATTTCAACAGTTGCTGAGCAAACTTTAGCAGTTGCTAAAAAAACTTTAACAGTTGCTACAATAACTTCAGCAGTTATTGCGACAACTTCAACTGTTGTTGGATTTTCTACAAAAAAACAATGACTTCAACTTCAAAAATTTTAAAATTAAAGCAAATTAGTTTATGAAATAGGACCAACAAGAGAAAGAAAAAAATGAGATAAAAAATAATGAACAACAACGATAATAATAGCAACAACAAAGAAGAACAAGTAAATGGAAGAAGAGAAAAAGAAATGAAGAAGAAGAAGGAGAGGGAAGAAGAAATCTGGAAAGAGAAAGAAAGAAGGAAGAAGAGGGAGAAAAAAATCTTGAATTTTTTTTTAAAATTTTGAAATTTTTAGAAGAGAGGAAAACTTTTCAAACATTTTGAAATTAGAAATTGGGTTTATTTAGAATATTTTTAAAAGTTTAGAAGTTTTGAATATTACATTTTAGACCCCAATTATCTTAATCAGTAATTAAAAAAGTTTAACTTGATCAATCTTTTTTGTCACCAATTTTAATTTCTACACTTTTTTATCACCTCCTCCTCAATTTACTCGACTTACTTTGCGTTTCACATTCACAGTAAGCTCAATTTTGCGGGGAAAATGTGGTCATCATACACTAAAGCTTCAATTTTGGGCAAGGTCACAATTGCCTTATTATTTCGCTTAAATCTTTTGTTTTCTCAATTTTATGAATTTTTGAAGTGGTACTAAATTCTTCAGTTCTTAGTTGTAGGTTGTCCCATGGTATTGGTGATTAATTGATTATTATCTTTTACGTTTCTATGTCTAGGTCTTATATTACGTCTAAATCTGTTGTAAAGGTCAATCTTCATAGGTCGATTGTTATTCCGAAAAATCCTTGCATTTCTTTCCAATCATATAATGTATACAGCTACAGTTAGCCCTGCTTTCATCAAGGTCCTCCAATTTTTATTCCTCTAGCCTATAGATTTACCCATTTTCATTAAATTCAAGTAAGAAAGTCTTGCCAAATTGCCATTTATTGTGATGACATTTTCTTTTTGTGGGTTATTGACAATGCAGTTGCATAAGTCATGACATTTGAAGAGGCTTGCCAAAAAGGGCCCTTCTACTAATGTCATTTCGTATGAAAAAGTTTCTTATTCATTGTTAGAATGAAATTTTCTCCCGTTTAGAGGATATTAGTGGTAGTTGTAATGTCACACTTGTGTTATTGGCAATTCTTTCGCTCCATGTTACGAATCTAGCCACGATGAAAGACCCAATTGATATACTATCAAATTACATTTGAGACCCTGGTTAAAGGAATGAACATGTGCACTAAAGATGCCTATATATAGTGGAGAACTATCTCATTAGGGTTATGATGTGAGTCATGTTATTTTCTTTTAATTAACTATCTTGTAATAGCAGTTTGGAATCTCTCTTTTCTATTTTCCTTTTGTTCTTTGATCAACTTTTAAATTGTTTTATGATCAATACAAACCTTAGTTTGTTACAGTACTCCATCTTTGTTTGACAAGGAAAACTCGAATAAGCAAAGGACATATACTAGCAGGGCAACAACTATAGGTGGCTTGTGCGTAAAATTGATGAGTTTAAGCTATCACACTTTGACATGATGTTTGATGAAAATATGTAGACCTTTTTGTTTGAGATATCGTTCTCTATAAATGTTTCGTTACATTAGTTAATGAAAAAGTTTCTTCCTTGTGATGTAACTGTGATTCTAAAAAAGTATAAAGACTATGTTGCAAAGCTTGAAGGATGTTGCTGCAGGTTGGTATAATCCTCTGCTACTTCTTGAAATATACTTATTTGATAAGTTAAGTGGAACCAATTATCTGGCTTGCTTCTTCTTAAGCCAATCTTATCATGTAGAAAGCAAAATTGCACTCTCTATTCACTTTAGTGACTTAGTTTATGCAAATAAAACTTTACGTGGTCACCAAAAGTCATTTGAAATCATGCTATGACACAAAAGTATTGGGCCGTGCTTGCACAGGCCAATACCATCTAGTTAATAAAATATAGAGAAAATTAAGCGGTTAAGCAAACTTATACTACTTAATTACTCATCATAGCTATAGTTTGCTATAATTATCACTCGCGACTAATGTTATACATTAATTATGTGGGCTGATTTCGAGTTTGTATAATTAACCACATTTGTATATGTATAATTCGCCAGAATATACAAATACATATGTATAATAAACAATTATCTAACCGATATACATATACAATTAACCTCTCTCCCACTTTTTGCCCTCTCTTGCTCGCCTCTCTCCTCTCTCTCCCAATCTCGCTCGCCTCTCTCTCCCCATAACATGTAGCTACGAATTGTAATTATCAAACTATAATTATGAAGAATAATTAGGCTATTTTTGAGTGACTATATGTGAAAGTTCCTCAAAAATAAATGAGGCTACTTCAAAAGTACGAAGGGACTTGAGACAAAGTCCTGACCCGTACACTAGTTTTACCAAACTTAAAATATGACAAAAATATCATATACATACAAATCACCCAAGTGGACTTGCGACCTTTTGGCTAAGCTATTGGAAAGCCAAAGACGCTATTTAAATATTTTTAATTAAAAAACAATAGTAAACACGGATAAGAATTAAAAATAAGAACTATAATAATATAACTAGTACCATTCCAAACACCAGTCACCCTAAGCAAGATAATACTATAATACTACCTACTAACTTTCTATCCTAATACGTGTCCTCCACACCCTCCTGTTCACGTCATTGGTACCTGAAGCTGCGCCATATTCGATCTTATCACCTCTCCCTTATACTTCTTCAATCTATATCTGCCTTTCCTTGTACCCTCTATAATCAACCTTTTGCACCTTCTCACTGATGTGTTTATGCATCTTCTTTTCATGTGTCCAAACCATTTCAGTTTCGTTTTTCTCGTCTTGTCCACCATGGAGGCCACACCCACCTTATCCCGGATATTCTCATTTCTAATCTTATTGATCCTAGTATGACCACACATCCACCTCAACATTCTTATCTCCGCAACATACATCTTTGGACATGAGATTCTTTGACAGACCAACACTTAGTTCCATACAATAATCTCAGTCTAACCACCCCTCTATAGAACTTGTCTTTGAGTTTTTGTGGTATTTTTTTATGGTAATAATATAGTATTTTTAAAAATAAAAAAACAAAATTATCGAACTGAAAATTTCAATAATGTATCATGCACACCCTGATGCGAGGTGTCGATTGAGAATATTGTTGGCTAAGGGTGGTGTTGCTGTTAATAGAACTGACAAATTCAGTGGCGGAGCCAGGAATTTCATGAAGAAGGTTCAAAAATTAAACAACAAGAGCTCTTTTTGAAAAGAGAAAAAAAATTGTTGCAAGTGAGATTTGAACACGCGAACATTGGCTCATTGAAGATGTCCATCTAAAATCACTAGGCTTAACAACCTATTATGTCAAGGGTGTCCAAAATATGTTATTTAATCACTGCGTGTATCATTTTACTTGTATATGCAGTATTTTTTTCCGACAAATGATTTCCATTTGGACACCCTCACATACATATGCCTACGCCCCTGCTGACAATCATGGTTGATGATGGTGATAACTGATGATAATAGTGAATGATGACAATGACAGACTATATATATATATATATATATATATATATATATATATATATATATATATATATATATATATATATATATATTGGTGACTAATGGTGATGATCCAATATGTAACACCCCGTGTCCGAAACAAACCAAAAATGCAGATTCTGAGAAGTTGCAAGTGCAACCCACGGTTGCCATCCACGGACCGTAGGTCAGACCATTGCCCGTGATGGTGGTCCGTGGTTCACCACTGCAACCCCTCCCCAACCCAATTCAGAAAATTGGTTAAGTCTCGACCCACGGATAGACCCACGATCCGTAGATCAGATCACGATCCATAGTTTGTGTCCCTAGATCAAGACTCATTTACCCAGCCTCTGGCATGAACTACGGTCGACCAGCACGGACCGTCGTTCGATCTACGGTCCGTAGGTGAGGGTCAGCAACCAGTTAGAGGAAAATTGATGATTGGGTCAACTTCAAATGGTCATAACTCTTAGTATAAAAGGAATTATGTGTCTCGTTACCTATGATATGATAGATAATTGAATCCTCTTTCCAACGCCACTGAGTTTGCTAAAATTTGACCTCCGAGTAAAAAGTTATGCTTGTTTTAGTGAAGCTGTGTCGGGAAGACTTGACCGACGACCCCAACCTACGGACTGTTGATTGACCTACGGCCCGTAGGTCCAATCCGTCGGTCACTCCTACAGCAATTAAGTCAGGGGTCTTTTGGTCTTTTCCTATTTCGTTGGACCTCTAAGATACGTTGTTTAGACCCTAAATCATGAGGTTTTATTCAGTTTAAGCCTAGAAACATAACTAGAACTTATCCAAGTCAAATCATTAATCAAAACTTAGAAAATTAGAATCAAGAGAGGAGAAAAAGGTCAGATTCTTGATTCCATGATTATGAGCAGACATAGGGTTTCTAGAATTTCAACAGATCATTATGAATTAGTTATTTAAATGTTCCAAATCAGATTATCATGGTATTGCTCAGTTTATTACATGAATTTCAGAACCTTAACTATGTATTTCTTTAGTTCTTGAATTACAGATTCTAGGTCAGATATTTCAGTTATTCAGATATGCATGCTCCAGTTTTGAACGCCATATTATCAGTATATTTTAGCATAAACCCTATTTTGAGTTATAAATCTTGAGAAGTTTTTTCTAAGGCAACACTTGAGTTTTAAACTGAGTTTTTGAGAAAGTTAAGATGAGTTTTGAGAAAGACCTTCAAAAACACATTAGTATGACAATCGAGTAGGTCATCAATGTATGAACAGTATGGTATCTAGATATACCATCAATGTTTATGTAGTATGACTTCCCAAGTCATCAATGATCATAGTATAATATGATTTTGAATTGTTTTCTAAGAAGGAGTTTTCAAGTATGAGTATCTACATGTCAGTATTTTGAGCTATTCAGTATTTCAGTCATAATGCATTCAGTTATACATGCCTCAGTTTACGAATGCATCATTATCAGATTAATTGTTACATTCTCAGTTTGCATGTTCAGTTCGAACTATCCAGTATTACAAAAACTCAATCATAATTTGTTAACCACTTAATCTATTAGGAGTAGCATAATACCGAGTTGGACTAGGTTCAGCGTACCCATGTAGTCTCAGAATTACGAGCCACATAGGTGTAAGTCCCTCTGTGGGCAACATCAGTTTAGTAATCACGCCAGCATGCCTCTATACCTTTGGCAGGGTATATTGGGTCCTCTCAATGGGGCCTATACATCGGACTCCACATTTAGCTCATGTGGTTTTATGTCGGTTATTAGTAGCTCCCATAGTTCAGTCAGACTCTATTGCATTGACCATATTTTAGTACAGACAATATTCAGTCTCAGGATGTTATAAATTTGGTCATTGCATCAGTTAGCTCAGTATTCAGTATTTTCAGTATCTATATCATGTTCAGCTTATAAATTTGGTCATTGCATACGTGCACTACATCTTCTCGTGATGTAGGTTCAGGTTCTCAGCATCCAGATCACGCTTAGATCGGTTCTCGATCTTCAGTAAACAAAATCAGTGGTGAGTCCTCATTCTCCGAGGACAATAGTCATGAGTTTCTTTTCAGTATTTTAATCCTTTAGTTTCAGTTTTGCTAGACTTAGTTGGGGCCTGTCCCAACATTTCTAGTCAGTTAGAGGCTATTTTCAGACATAGTTAGATTCAACTTAGAATTGAGTTAATATCTTCTTTGTATTAAACTCATCAGTTTTTCATATACCTCAGTTATAGTAAATGAGTATTCCTCATCTTTTCATTTTGTTTATGATTATAGCTTCCACACAATTTCTATTATTCAATTTATATTCAATATGCTCATGATCATGCCAGCAGGGTTAGCTTGGGATCACTTGTGGTCCTAGGTCCCGTGTCCGCGTCTCGGGGGTAGCTCGGGGCGTGACACAATAAGTAATAATATGGGCGTTCCTAGACCAAACTATTAGTAGTAAAGTATTTTTAGGCCAAACTATTAAAACATAACATTTTTGTTCAATTTCATATTCCCTCTGTTCCATATTAAATGATTTTTTGGGCCCTTTTTCACTGTTCAAAATAATTGAATTGTTCAAAATTCAAGATAAATGTTTGAAATGTTTTTCATACTTATCATTTCCTTTAATGAATTCTTGGATATAAATTACACTACTTACAAAGTTATATTTTTGATTTCACTAAATGATAATAGTGAAAAATCTAGTTAAATTATATCCTTAAATATATTTTTAATAAGTGCATTGCGTCACAAATTCATAGTATGGGATAGTTGGAGTATAGTGTAAATACATTTTGTACCCTTTTCCATAAATTATTATCAGTAATTTCGGAACATAAAGTTAAAATTAAGTACTCCTTGATAAAATTAACCTAGAAAAAAAGTAAAAATTTAGAAGGCTACAAGCCTACAACATTTTTTGATGCTAGAACAGACATGACCCGGAGTTGACTATCCAGATCGCCATTTCAATCCTTTCTAGCAGAAAACACTGCAAAATTCTCTCCTAATTCAAGAAAATATGTGTAGAGACAAAAGGGTCTCGATCTTCATTGCCTACATAACCCTTCTCAGCTTTGTCTCAAAGGGTATTCATGCATCTGAACCAGAATTCGGGTCGACCCGTGTTGTGTTTCAGGTTGATCTTCATTTACATTACTGCTTTTATCACCGTATATGTACTGAAGCACTGTAAATTCACATTTTTTTCCTGTAAAAATATATGGGTTCAAGTGCATTTTTGTTATTATTCTATAAAGATCACAACTTGACAGCTTCTTTTGTTGTACTGAGTTTATGGGTTCTGGATTCTAGAAAAAAAACGGTTATTGGGTTCTTGATAAATTATTTATATGTATTAAATTGCTTTTAAACACAGATACAAGATTTGGGTCAAAGTGACTGCCAAAAATGTTATTTTTCATGTTTAATACATTATTAACTGTGAAAAATTCATGCTGTATAGTTAATTTTGCTAGTATATTTAATTGAAAATGGAAGGCAGATTTAGGAACCTTTAGTCCTGGATGCAGAATACAGTTGCATTCACTGCTACTTTGTGCCAATAAATATGAAATTTTTAGTACAAATTAATATTCTTAAAAGTTGTTTCAGCATATATCATATTCAACCGCGGGGGGGGGGGGGGGGAGGGACAGCAGGCACACACCCTTGATGAAATGTTGTTTAGTTATGTCTACAACTAAAGAAGCAGAAAGAAATGATAGACTTTTCTTGATTGGTGTGATATTAAGCCTAATTTGTTGGTTATTTGATTGTCATGAATGTTTATATTCATGTTTAATTATTAGGTGCTAGAAATTCATGCTGGTTAGCTTATTCTGCTAGTAATTTCTGTTGAATCGAAGGCAGATTTGTGATGTTTGGTTAGTGGGGCAGAGCATCACTGCATCTACTACTACGTTGTGGCAGTGAGTTCGAACTTAGTATAAATATATATTTATAAAGATGTATGTCTTCTTACGAAGTCTGGTATAAAACACTACATCTTGAGCTGGCTCAATTGTTGTATTAATTTTAGTATAAAACTTGGGATAAAAGTTTCTTCGTGATACTTGGCATGCAATGATTCATAAATATATATTAAAAAACAGGACCTGGAATCTTCATTTGTTATCTGCAGCAAGTATATTTGTTCATTAGTAACTTTTGCTTTAAATTATAAGAATTAGAAGGAAAATGTGGAACTTTTTTTTGGGTTAAACAGATATTCAGCATAGTGGGCCGTGATTGCCAAGAATATATATTGTTATTAGCTATCAGACGTCTCGCTGCTACTTGATTCTGCTATTATATTGGATTGTAAGTCTTACAATAAATGATAAAAGTCGCTTGGTGTGTCAATTATTAATCTCCTCACCTCTCAAACCACCACCAAGCACGAGAACTTCGTCTTGATCCATCTGAATAGTTTTTGACTGATTTGAGCTATATGACAGACAAATTATGGAGATATTGAATTTGGTTTCTACCCTAGTGTTGCACCAAAGACAGTTGAGCATATCTTCAAGCTAGTGCGCTTGGGAGGCTACAATACCAATCACTTCTTTCGGGTAACTGCCAGTAATTAAAACATTGTGCTTTGTCATGCTTGGAATTTGATGATGAGAATCTTAAAGACCTCTGCAGGTAGATAAGGGTTTTGTTGCTCAAGTGGCTGATGTTGCTGGAGGCAGGAGTGCACCTATGAATGAAGAACAGAGGGCGGTAGCTGAAAAAAATGTTGTTGGTGAATTTAGTGAAGTGAAACATGTTAGAGGAATCCTTTCAATGGGAAGGTAGTATTTGTGGATTTTCTTGGTTACAAATAGCCAGATATACTAAGTTTTAACAATGGTACACTAATTCCTTTGAGACACACTGGTCCTATATATTTTCTTGAAACAAGCAATTATTCTACATATTGCAACTTCATGCTTAGAAGAAATGTTCATCAGGAGCAAAACGCATGATATAGTTTACTATCTTTTATTGGGTGGCAGTGCTTGTTAAGAAGCTGTACATTTAACTTCTAAAATATGGGTATATTTGGAGAAGTCCAAGTAGGAATTTTCTAGCATATTGCATTTCGTCCTTTCCCGCAGATGGTCATGGTCTATGTTAAGGATTGATCGAGGTGTATCCGGATATTGTCTTGGATATATAAATTAAGATCAAAGGCTATGGATGCTATGTGCAATTAAAATACTTTTCTATTCTGTGGCAATATACCTTGAACGGTTTCTGAATTTGCTGATATCTCATTTGTGCACCAAGTATGACGTTAGCTGAACTTTCTCATCTCTGTTTTCCATAGGCATGCTGATCCTGACAGTGGTTCCTCATCATTTTCAATGCTCCTTGGAGATGCACCTCATCTTGATGGCACGGTATGGTGGTCAAAATCCTAGCTATCACTGTGAATAGAGAAGGTTCCGTTGTTATTGAAAACGTAACTTTGTTTCTCATTTTTGTCAAATAATTCAGTATGCAATATTTGGCAAAGTTACGAAAGGAGATGAAACATTGAGAAAGCTTGAGCAGTTACCTACTAGACGTGAAGGGATCTTTGTAATGGTATCATTTCTACTTCAACTATTTTCTTTTCATACTTTTCATTTAAAACAGGTCTAAAATTATCTACTTTGCTTGAAAGAGGTATCTTATGCAAGGTATATTGACTATGCTAAAAGCTATAGTTTTTTGAACTTGATCCTCTTGAAGCCTACTTTGTAATCCTTTGTGTGGTTTGACGAACAGAACTTAATGCACATCATATTGTTACGAATCTATTCATGGGAGGAAGTTGGAACGTATGCATTTGTTTGTTGGTTGATCATGCAACGATTGGACGTAGGACTTGTGCTGGAGATTTCAGTTTAAACTCGTAGAACTATCAAAAACTCTTCATTAATTATGATGTGATTTTTCATATATGGAGTACATAGAAAATTTAATCCTGTATCCACATTCAATCGGCATAAATTGTTTGAAATTCTTAGTATAGATCTAAGTATCTACTTATCTAAATCAAACTGAGTACGTATCAGCCATCATGTCTGAGATTGTTTCCTAAGAGGTCCTATACCTTGATGCTGCGGTAAATGTTGATTGCACATGCTAAAACTAAGGGGAAAAATCTTCAGTCAACACAGTGATATCTCCAAATTGACTATAGAGATACAATGGAAGGGGATGTTGTGTTGCTGGAGGGAGTTGTACTGGAAGAATATGAATAGGCCTGGGAATTGTGATTGTTAGGAGTTGCCCGAAGGGGGGATGGGGTGGGGGTTAGAGGAGGAGAAGAAGAAGAATGGATGTTGGGGAGAGCATCATCATCGGCAACTGCTGGAAGCTACCAGGGAATGCAGCGAAGGAGGGTTATGATGGTTTAGAGGAAGTGGGAAGTGGCATTGTAAACGGGGGAAAGGGGGACTGGAGCGGTAAAGGTTAGGAAGTTTGGATGGTGAAAGGAAGTTGAGGGGTGGGATACAGTAGGGTGTTGGAGGATGGTGGTTCTGGTAAGGTGGTGTATACAGAACATCATCATCGTTAATATGTACTGTATTTTTCTTTATTCTTTTTGCATTTTAGGATCTTTCTCCATTTCTGCCATTAGTTCAGCTGCTGGAAATATGCATGCCCGGAATTTGGAGTTCAGGGTGGGGGGTTCAAGTACCTACTCTATAACAAATCTTAAACATTGAAGATGTAATTGACACATCAATTGCTAAGGACCAATTCAAAGTGTAAGCATTTCTCTGTGGCCAAATTAGTGGTCAGCCCTCTCCATTTATGGTTTGTCAAGTTAATCATGCAGAAGATGCTGACAAATTGGTTAGTTGTTGTCTCTTGTTTATGAAAGGAGGTAAAAGATACCGCAACCAAGCGTTTAGAAAATTTTGTATAGTGGTGTATTCTGCTCCATCAAAGATAACTTTTCCGTATGCTCTTTCATTTTCTCTGCCTTTTCTATTTGTTTTTAAGTGATATCATTTACTTCATCTAATCTTTTGGCAGTTTCTTCCAGATTAAAGCTTGTCATTTTACTGAATAGTCTTTGTTCTCATTATTCAGCCGACTGAACGCATCACAATTCACTCAACATATTATTATGGTAAGATAACGTTCTACTTTTTCACCTTTGTTTTAATTCTTCTAATATCCACATCATTACCTGGCATGTAACTTACTCTTTCTGAAACCACAGTACCTACTTAGCCTTGGTCATCGCAACTTATGCATTTAAAAAATTTACCTGTCAGAAGAGTGTGCATGCAGGCATGCATGAATTTTATAGTCTCTCAGTGGATGGAGTCTCTTTGGAAATAAATCTAAAAGTGCTCATCTCACAAGACGTACTATGCCAAGAACACAGAACTTGTCTATTTAGGCAAGGGATTGATTCACCTTTTTTTTTCTGGTCAAGGTGGAATTCTTTTGGCTTACAAAGTCATGGTGGTAGTATCTTTTACCTTAGCCATAAAGGTGATAAAGGTACATCTAGGAGTCATCAAAAAAGACTCTCAAGTGTCCTTTCAAATAGTTAAAAGCAAGGGTTCCAAAAGTGGGAAAAAGGCCTCACTGATTCTGGAGGTCCTTATTGTAGATAGCAGGACTTCATTTGGTCCCAAAAGCATCATTTGAGACTGGAGTATAAGATTGGTGTATTCAATGAGTGAACTAATTGATCTTTGAGCGCATAATTGATAATACATACATAGACACGTTAACTTGGCCTTAACTGACAACTAAACACTCCAACTTTGAGTATGTACATCTAGGTTCTTCAACTCATCTTCACCAGGTCAGTTGAACATTCCAACTTACAAAATGATCATCTAGACACCGCTAGAATTTATGTGCCACATCAGTGTTGGGTGTCCATGAGATAGTGGGACGAGTTAGAGTGCTTAGTTGCCAGTTGAGGTGCCTAGATCTAGATGTGCACTCTCAAAGTTGGAGTGCTTACTTGTCGCTGAGACCAAGTTTGAGCATCTATTTATGTATTATACCTTAGGCTTTTCTGAGGGAATTTTTTAGTTGTATTCACCTGAAACCGATGCTATTCTTGGTAGAGGTAGGCAATATCTACCAAGGAGATCTAGGTTATTTGTTTGCTCCCCAAAACGGTATAACAAAAATTTCAAAATAAGAAAGGCGCTCCATGAAAACAATGGAGGATGGTATGCTTTTATGGAGAATCTGGTACAGTCTTTGACAATGTGTTGTTTACATCCTCTCTTTTGTCTGTGGAATAAATATAGGTCAGTTGCAAAAGTCAATTCTTTCTTATAGAGTTCTTAGCTTGTATATCTTCCATCTTATGTCTGGATTATGTTCTTTTGTTTTGCTTTAGACACCAAGATGGAAACTTGTGAAGACGAGAGGTCGTCGTTAAAAAGAAGACTTTCTGCAGCATCAGTTGAAATAGAAAAACAGGTATGGTACTCATAATATAAACTAAACTAGATTTTACGCAGAGAAACCTTGATGTCGTATTCAACCAACCAAAAACAATTCTTTTCTGCAGAGGATGAAATGCTTTCCTTGATCAAGTGGGAAAAAGATAAAGAGTTCCGGTGACTCTTATGGAAGCTATATACATTGTCTACCTCTTTATACTGAGCGAGCGTATCATATAAATTGGGACAAAGAGAGTGTTATTACATGTGGATGCGCGCCAAGACTCATGAAATTAGAATTAGGAATGTCTCCTATTGAGTATTGACCATATTTAATCAATCATTCCATGGAATTGACTTCTATATAGCTCTTTTTGTTTGAGATTTCATTCTTAGTGTGGGGAATTGCTCCCATTACAAGTTAAATATCTTTTTTAATTTCTTAAACTGCGTATCCGATCAAATCTTATTACATAAAATGGGGCGGAAGTAGAATAAACTTGCCTCTAGTAGGAAATTTTACACCACACTACACAATAGTCTCACAATATATATTTAATTTTTTTTTTACAAACTTTAGCTAGCATAATTATTATGTATACTTATTCACTTGTTAGTGTTTACTAAGAGTAACCTTGTGTCCCTATTAGATTCTACTAGTAACGCGTGATATCGATGATGGAGGGTGGACCGATGAGGATAGGTTAAGAGAAGAACTAACAATTGTCAAACTTTTGAAAAAGATGTCGAGATGGATTGAAAAAGAAAGTTTGAAGAGCGTTAAATAAAAGTATTACACAAGTTCATATGATACATACATACACTTTTGAATTTGATGATAAGCGTTAAATAAAGATGTTACACAAGTTTATTTGATACATACGTACACTTCTGAATTTGATGATAACGTAGCTCAAAAGACAAATTTGCGGGATATGTTTGGGTCAAAATAATAATGTGTCATAGACTATTGCTGTGACATAACATCTTGGTCAACAAAATTGGGAGATGAATAATTAAGGAGCACTCTCTATAGGCAACTAACATGTCATGTTGGATTATATTAGTATAGGAAGTTTCAGAATAATCCTAGCCTTATTTGAGGTATAGCATCATGTGCTTGCTATTAACAATGAAATTATTGCACTAATTATCTTCTAATCTTTGAAATGACTGGCATGTGCCAAGTGTCAACAGCTTCTTCATTAACCTAATATATATTTTTTCCAATAAGAAAAAAGCTCAGTGTTTACAACTCGTCAATTAAAAAGTCTCAAATGTACTAGCATTGTATTTCTGATGCAGTCATCGATTCTCCCTAGAGATCACAATTGCCGCAAACAAAGACATTCTTATTATTTTATTTTTAAGTGGTGGTGTTTCGTTGATCACATAATTTAGGAGATAAATAAATTATTTTTGAAACTTATAGTCTCGAAAATATGATAATAACCTTTTTGATTATAAAACCATATGACTAAAAATAGAATATACGATTTAAAATTAAATTATTTTAAAATATGAAATAGAGGGAGCATCACAAAGTAAATAAATATATGTTAAGTTAAGCCAGCTTGCATAAATTCCTGATGAACACTTGGTTTGTGGCTTTTGGAACTCACTATATGTTAAGCTAGCTAGTAGATACACCTTGTAACATATTAAGGTTTGCTTAATTAGCAATATTTTTATTCTTTTGTAAATTTTATCTACATAGTTAAGCAATAGGAAAGTTTGTCAACAAGACTATGTATGATTTCTCCCTATTATTTCACAATCCAAATGTGTTGTTTCTCCTACTCGGTTATCCTTAATCAGAAGTTTATATGGAATTACCTTTACTAGAAAATATTTTATCCCTCATTCTTAATCAGAGGTTTCGAGTTTAAGTCCTTGATATAGAATAACCTTTGGCAGGGGAAGTACTTTATTCTCCAAAGTAGGACTTTCTGATACAAATTTAAATTAGTCGAACTTTAAAGTGAATATCAGAGTCTCAGAGAGAAACTTTTGATTGTGACTTGTTTTCTAATGCTCCCCCACCTCTTTCTCCTCTTCAATTCCCTCTTTTTAAGAGCCTATTTGAAAATTCACAAGTAAATTGAAATTGAGTGTAATTGAATGTAATTACACAATATAGCGTATTTATTTGATCAATTAATTATCAAAATAGAGGAAAATTAAAATATAACTGAAATGGTGAAATTACACTTTTCAATTCTCAATCCACTTTGGGAATTTTGGGTGCAATTACATGATGTAACTAAAAGGTTACTTAATTTTTTAAAAACTTTATTTTCCATTTTACATAATTTAATTGCTATGTAATTATATTTGTGAAATAGTACGCTTATAATTATATTATGACAAACAAATATTGATAGACAATTTTAATTTCATACATGATACAACTTTCTAATACACCAAAAATAAAAAAATATATTAATTTATAATTAAAAAAAATTATCATATGATTAAAATCCTGAATTCATCTCGGACAAATTTTAACCAAATGTATCAAGCTATAAATTTTTATTTTTTGAAATTTTTAATTGAAATGTGGTTGTTGATCAAGCCATGGCCAGAATCCAGCAGAATTGTCATCAATTCCAGAGAAGATGTTGGATAAAGTTTCTTCTTTGACAGTTTGGTCCATTAATTTCATATTATTGCATTGCAGCTTGATAATTTCAGAGCTATTTTCAGTTCTAGTACTACAAATTGAACCTTGATCTGTCTCCTTGTTCAAATTGATTGATTCTGTTGGCCCCTTTCCATTTTTCAGTGTCATAATCTGGAGACAATATTGATCTAATTAATAGAGAAATGTATGTAATTATTTAGCGGTCAATAAAGTATATGATTTTTTTCCGAAATTGCTTAGTGATTGTATTGATAAAAGATATATCATAAAGATTCACTGATAATATAATCGAAATATGTGTAATTGATGAAACACCATTATAAAAGAAAATAAAAGTTTATCTCTGTGTTGATATGAGATGGTAAATATTTTGTATGGTAATGGACCTACCACTAATATTACATTAATATAGTAAATCAAAAAGAAAAATTGATGATGAAGCATTAGATGGTAAAATAACGTCTAGTAGTCAATATATAGTAGGTAAAATTGTTCTTTGAGATTGTTTATTGTTTGTATTTATAGGAGATATATAGTAGATATCTTATTATATAATCAAAATATGTGCAAGTTAATCGAAACACCATTATCAAATAAAATGAAAATTGGTGTCTATGCTAACGGGAGATCACAAAAAAATTTTGTGGAGTAATTAATAACATACAAAGATCTAATGATTGAGCACCCAATCTAAAAGAAATTGCAACTCTAAATTTAAAACTCTGAACACCTATATTCTAAAATCTTGGGTCAGTCACTAATTATATATTATAATTTAAGTATGCGTAAATTGACCTGAATATTATCGTAAAAGAAAAGAAAGGTTGATGATGGTGTTATTGTGATTAGAAGTCAGAGTTATGAGGATGTGTTTCATGTTAATATTTTCAACGTAAACTTTGATTTAGTTAAATATAAGTGTGAATATTAAACATCGAGTTGGGAATTAGAAAAAGAAGATGAGGAAAGGGGTCTGATATACCTCTTAATTTTGTTATTTAGAGTTAATATATCCTCGTTAAAAAAGTGGCTCATATATTTCCTTACTATTATACAAATGACTCGCATATATTCGTTTTCTCTAACAGAAGTGAAAAAATTAATTTTAAATTTTTTTATTAAAAAAACATTCATGTAATATTTGATCCTTCTCACAAGTTTTTTTTGCTTCTTTGTAGCAACGATCAACTTAAATTTATTATTTTGATGGTAAAAAATGTATTTTTTTTCACTAACATTTTTAAAATTTATCATATATATGCCTCAAACTTTTTACAGATACAAAAAATAGATTACAATATAGCCGTAAAAAAAACTAGTTTTACAATTATTTTCTTATTTTTTTCTCTTTTTCCATTCACACTTCTTTTATTTTTCATATTTTTACACTGAAAAATGAAAAAATAAAATAAAAATTATAAACTAAAATAACAATAATTAAAGAAGTCAAAAAAAAAAATCATATGTGAAAAAGGATCATGTATACCTTTACATGAATTTTTTTAAAATTAAAAATAAATAAATTTATGATTAATTCTTTTCACTTCCTTTAGATAAAATGATATATTTGAGATACTTTTATAATGATAAAAGTATATGTGATTCACTTTATAACAATAGCCGATATATACTTTTATAACAAAAAATATATCAATTCTAAATGATTAAATTAAAGAATATATTAGGTCTTTTTTTTTTAAAAATAAAATAAATGAAGATGTGTCCCCCCCTACCCTCTCTCTTTTTTTTTTTTTTTTTTTTTTTTTTGAGTTTATTGATCAATTATTTTAATTCATCATGAGCAGTGAATCTAATGAAGAGAACATGGGCAAAAGATTCTTAATTTTGCTCTGAAAAACATGCACATCAGGGATTGGAATCCACAGCAGAGGAAATAGGCATATTATTTCATCAATAGCCAATGTTTTTTTTCTGAAGGGTAAAGAGGCAAATATATCCTTCAATTTTGTGATTTAGAATAGATTACATTATATCTATGTTATCTAACAAATGATGCATATTTACTCTTTTTTATTGACATATCTATATTTACTTGATTGAAAAAAAATTATAATACTAATTTTTAAATTTTAAAAATATCACACAGCTGTAAAAAATTATCTCACCTCTTTTTTAAATCTCTATGTCAGACCTAAATGAAAAAAATAATCAAATTCCTCTTCCACTCGGTTAAAAAATGGATTCGAATTGATCTGAACAGATGAAGAATTACGTTTTTTTTTAATTGGGCCGGATTTGAGTGCGTAAAAATATATAAATGAGGTAATATTTGAAGCCACGTGGTATTTTGGAATTTAAAAACCAATTTACAGATTCTCTTTTTTTAAAGATTCAGTCTGTTAACAAAAAGGGCAGATGTATACAGTTTATTAGACGATGAGGGTATATATGCAACATTTATTAGATGGTAGATATGTACTTCTTTTTTAACAAGAGATATATCTAAAAGATATATTTGCCCCTTTGCCTTTTTTTAATGCCAAGAAAATTCATATGCTATTTTTTAAATATACATCGTGTAAATCTCACTCTATAATAACATATCATTATTGTTCATGTTTTAAGAAATACTACACCCTTTTAGACTTGTTTCACATTTTCCATCTAGAAAAGCATTTTTTTTTTCCCATAGAAGTTGAACATTGTTATCTTACAACAAATTGGAAAATATAAAAATAGTACTCACTTAGTTTCAATTATGTAGTATACATCATACATGTATATGTTTTTTTAGTTTGTTCTGAAATAATGTTATATTTATTTATTGAAACAATTTCACTTTAAACTTTGTTATTTTTTTTGGGGATAAGGTACAAGTACCCCTAGACTATGACCGAAATCCTAGAGATACACCTTAATTAAACTAAGGTTCTATTACCCCCAAACCCATATTTTTTGGTAATTTTGTACACCTTTTTGGCTTATGTGGCATCCAAATATCTCTCATGCGCCTCAACTGCACCACGTAAGCCAAAAAGTGTACAAAATTACAAAAAAAAAAAAGAGTTCAGGGAGGTAATAGGACCTTAGTTTAGTTAAGGTGTGTCTCTGAAATTTCAATTATAATCTAGGGGATCGTTGTGCCTTTTATCATTTTTCCTTTAATAAAATAATTTATAAACAAACAAATGTTTATAATTTATTACGACAAAAGTTTCAAAAAATCTTTGTTTCTTTTAACTTCTATATCTAGTCAATGATCACCGCAACATAAATTGAGGGATTACCTGAATGAACACAAATTTTAAAAAGATGAAAATACCCTTAAAATTGGTGGCCTTAAGTATGCCACAGGGGCGGCTCAAACCCGTTGGTGGCCTATAACCAAAATCAAATCAGAGGCCTTTAAAAAAAATTAAAAAATTATAAATTTAAAATATAAATTATCAATAGAACAAGTAAATTCTTAAACTTTGAATAAGAGAGATAGAAAAAATAGAAGATAGGAAGAGAGGAGGATAAAATATATAAAAATAAAATTAAAAAAAGAATAAGGTAAAAAAAAAAAGAGATAACTTGTACATTAAAAAAAAAGTACACAACTTTTTATTGGAAAAGTAAAAAGTAATTGTCATATCTATCACTTCATTAGTGTCATTTATATTTATTGTCTTAGTTCTAAATTTTTTATTTTTTTTTAGATTTAATCCTACCTAATTAACTAAAAAATGGGATCCCCTAAAATAGGGGGCTAAGGCCAAAGACTTTTTTTTAACCCTTACCAGCTGCCCCTGGTATGCCATGACATTGACATGACTATATAAACATACTATAAAAAGTAAATCAAAAAGTTTAAGACTAAAGAATTTTCAAGTATAATTAAAAAAATATAAGAAAAGAATGTTATATAAAATAAAACAGCGTCATACCTCTACATGAAGCTTGTGGTTATGAGCTAGGAGAGCCTCATTTTGTGCCTTGATAGCATCAAACTCCCTCTTGAGAACATCATAATCCTTCTCCAATTGCTTTGTTTTCCATCTTGCCCTCCTATTTTGGAACCAAATGGCAACTTGCCTTGGTTGTAGGCCTAGAGCTCTTGCTAGTTGTATTTTCCTCTCAGCCTCAAGTTTGTTCCCTAACTCAAAATTCTTCTCAAGTGTCTTCACTTGTTCCATGTTAAGCCTTCTAATCTTCTTTTCCCCTAATGTAGTCTCATAATGTGTCCCATCATCAGACAAAACATCTTCTTGATCTCCATGATTTTGATCATCACATTTATTGGAAAATGACATGGATTTTTTCCCAAGAAATGAAGTAACACCTACATCGAAAGATACCATCAGATCACTCAAAAGATATTTATATATAAATAAATTTTGTTTAAAATATGAGATTTATTATATATCTTGAAAGAATTTAAGTTATTTACACTGACGACAATGACAGAGTTTTTTCCATCATAACGTCAGTTTAAACGATTGTAACAAGTTATTCTTCTATTTTTCTGATTATGATATCAGACTTGCTACGAAGTTCCTATTCTTCTAAGTGAACTTAACTTGCTGATATAATTTTTATTTTACACAATATAATGACAGTACGCAGAACATAAACTCATCATGAAAATAAGACGAATTTACCTACTACAACAACAAGTAAAAGTGATGTTAATTTTTTGTATATATATATAAACATAGATTTAAATAGATGCTTCGTTCTTTTAACAAATTCAAAAAAATTGAAAATCTAGATAAAGAAGTTAAAGATGCAAATAAAAAAGATGATGAAACCATGGAAGTCTTGATGGTTGTCTTCATGAGAAGTATGTAGCATGAAATTGGTAGGGAAAAAATCCATTTCATTATTGCAAGAAGTCATAGGCCTTAGTGAACTTTTTCTACAACTCCAAATTTTTTTGGTGATTTTGAATAATGCTTGAGAGGATCAAGAAAATATAAATTAATTAAAAGAGATAAGAGGGATATCAACAATTTTATTCAAGAAAATGGAGAAAATATGAAATAATAGAAAGGATAGTGATGTAGCACTTTTCTTTTGTAATTATCAGACAGAAAAATATATATGGGAGAAAGATGCACCCTATTATATATACCTTATCAACTTCATGAAGGAGACAGGTTTCATCTGACACCATTTTTCTCATAAAAGTTTATTAAATATTTATGTAAATATTTTCTTATAAAAATTCATGTATATATTTATTTAATAATTAATTCCCCTTAAAAATAATGCGAAATAAACAACAATTTGAAATAGAGAAGTAAACACTTCTTCCCCACAGAGGCGAAGATGCGTAGTTTAGAAAGGTGATCAGTTAAATATTCGATAAATAATATATATATTACAATTAAAAAATTTAAAATACTTAAATATTATATAAAAAGTACTATGTAATTTTTTTCATGTCATTTTAAAAATATATTGATCAAAATTTAAAAATTTGACTCTTGAAAAGTGAAATCTGACGTGTAATAATTTTTAAAAAGGGACTACTATGCATGCGTGCCCCACTGATCTTCATGAAATATATTCCTATTTTGCTTTTTGGGATTTTCATATATTAATTAGTCAATGTTTATTATTTTCAAGACTAATTATTACTAAAAACAAAATAAGAAGAATGTAGTCAATTACATTTTAATTTTCTAAAATAACAACTATTTTAAATCATTTATTTTTAATAAAAATGGTGAAGTCATCCAGTGTGAGTAAGGTTACAGGGGCAAAATCGATGGCTCGCATGGATTTCAATAGAAGAGTCTAGGGATGTGACTTTGCTTAAGTCAATTCATCTGGCAACGTTTAAAAAGAAAGAATAATTTTTGAAATATGTGATCTAATCTAAATAATTACAAATTATTTCATTAAAATAAAAAATTTAAAATTAAATAACGTTAATTTACACAAATATCTCATTTTTTTGGTTACCATTTAGACTTGGTTCTTATTTTAAAACGTGATGCAAATATACCCCTCAACAAATTACCCTTTCAAACAATGTTAGACTTGAGTCTAGTGTTTAAATTACTCAGGACAAAATTTTAGATCATTACATAACATTTTCTTATAAGATTTTCACTTTGCTCAAATAGGATTTTTTTAAAAAAAAAAATCAAAGACCAGCTCAAATAGGATATTCAGATTGTGATTTATAGCTAAAAGATCCCTAAATTACCAAAGAAAATAAATTACAAACGAATCATGTGCTAAATAACTAACTAAAAAAGGGATAACCGGTGTAAATTATTAAACAAAATTAAGTTATTATTGGGAGAGAAATGTTGACTGATAAATTATAGTATTAATGATTAAAAAATCATACGTAAACTATTCGTTTTTTGCGAATTTCATATTTTAACTATTCATAGTTCTTTTTACTTACTTAAGTCACCCAAGCTCCAATGGGTATGTAACGATCCATTCTATCGTTATGATTAAGCTAATGATGAAAGAATTTAGGCAAGAATTTTTTTCAGATAGTGACTTAAATTTTTTAGGCTAGGCCAGCCTCACATAGAATTTGGGCTAGGCGAGGTTTAGGGTCATTCGAAAATGGGTGAGGCGGAATGTCTAGGCTTGGTTATTATTTTCTTGTAGCTAAGATATTTAGAAACCCATAGGACTTCAAAGAATCGAAATTCGGACAAGTAGAACTCGCAGAATCGAATTCGACGTGAATGAGATAGTTCGGGACGTCAAGGGAAGGATGTATGTTTTGAAACGTAAGATTTTTGAGTCTCTGAAGTTTGCATTATACATCATAGCGAGAGGCGTCCGCTATAGCGGGGTAAGTTTCTCTATAGCGAGAGGCGTCCACAATAGGGCGGGGGGGAGGGGGATTTTAAGATTTTATGCAAAAAAAGCCTCGAAAGCTCCTATTTTCTACACTTTTATTCTTCGACTTTGGGGGGGGGGGGGGGATTTAGGGTTGTTTCCCCTCAATTTTCACAAAATTCATCGGTAAAAGTAAGATTGTTACTCCTCAGCCTTGTGCATTGATTCTTAAACCTTAGAATCTAAGATATTACTCTTGTGGAAGGGTTTTGACTTGATTTCATAGTGGGTAAAGCCCTAGGCTGGGGATGATGATGATGAACTGGTCAGGGGTTAGGAATTAGTTATAATCTCTTAAGAACAAGTCAAGGCACTTCGAAAAGGGAAAATTCCGAGTCTTTAAAGTTTTCAAGAGGCTTGATTCGAGGTAGGTGATGGTTGTATGTTTTTCGGTTTGTGTATGTATGCATGTCTACTGTTTTATTTGTACAATGCATGTTAGGGAAAAACATAAGGAAGCATATGAAATGACATCATGTAGATAATCTCATGCAATTGACCTGTTTATGTGGCTTTCAAGTAGTATTGTTCGTTGTGTTAGTGATTGTGCATAATTGTTTGTGACTGCTTATTGGCTCAGGTACTACGCATGGTAAAGGATATCCCTATGGTTGGCTCGGATACCATGCATGGTATATACTAACAGTTAGCTTGGGTACCACGCCTGATATATACTAACAGTTGACTCGAATACCACGCCTGACATGGGGATATCCATATATGGTTGGCTCGGATACCACTCTGGTACACTAATTAATTAAGGATGACTCGGGTACCATGCCGATACACTAATAGATTGAGTTTGATTTCCATGAGAGGACCATATATGTGTTTATGATTCCATGAGAGGACCAAACATTTGCATTTGTGATCATGTGAGACATGCATCTAGATATTTGTTGTTTCATGATATGCAACTGAAAATCTATATGAATTGATAATTGCTTATATGTTGTTCTATGTTACTGTATTGTGGTAAATTGCTTACATGGATATCTCGGACTAGGCGTGTGATTCTACCAGTAAATTGTGGTTTGTGTACTAATTAATACTGCACATGTTATTTTCTTATTGATTACAGGGCATCTTTCAGCGGCTGATCCAAGACCTCAATGCAGAGACGCCTAACTTCGCATTCAAGGTTGAGCTATTCTTCCAATAGGCTACCGTGAATTCCTCTGCCTTTCTTTGTCTATCTTTTTGGACTAAGACATTCTTAGATTATTGTTTACTATGTTAAGTTTCAGGGTTGCATCCCCTTCATTTTAGACATTGAAGTTTTGGTACTATGGCTTTCAGTTATTAGGTATTTATTTTCGCATAAATATTTTGATTATTGGATTGAGTTTATGGGGACTAAATTCTTTAATTGTTGAATTGTTTTTACTACTCCTTCCATTTCAAAAAGAGTGACTTAGTTTGACTTGACATGGAATTTAAGAAAATAAAGAAGACTTTTGAATCTTGTGGTCCTAAATTAAAGTTATGTCAAATGTACAAAATTTCCCTTTAATCTTGTAGCCTTAGACATGCCACGTGGAAAAATGTTACCAAAAAGGGAAATATTCTATTCTTTTTTAAATAGACTAAAAATGAAAGTATGTCATTCTTTTTTAAACAAACTAAAAAGGAATGTATGCTATTCTTTTTGAAACAGAGGGAGTAATTTTTATTATTAACTTGTCTTATAAAAAAGGTGTTGGATTTAGTTTCGTATAGTCTTTGATTCTCCCACCAGATGGTTTAGTGTAGGTGTCACTTATGACAGTTTGTGTCGTGACATATACATGTATATACATTTATTTTTACCTAAAATATAACTCTTTTTGTATTAAAATTCACCTCGATATTGAGTTGACTAAATAATTGTTCCCAATCGAGAACAACCATGTATATGTCAACACAATATCAATGAGTATTTTAATACCAAAGAGTGATATTTGAAGTATGAAATTCACAAAAATATAATAATTTAAATTAATAAATAAAATAATAGATAGTCAAAATATAAAACTTACAAAAATATGATAGTTTAAGTGTAGTTTTTTAATCATCAACTCTAGACTATATGCGTAATTTAAAAGAAAATGCTTAAGGAAAAAGAAAAATGAGTTGGGTATATACCTATATATCCTATAATTTTCAATTTCCAAGGAGCAAGGACACATACTTTGTTTTTTTTTTAATTCTTTTTGGTTGAGGGTGGGAGGGAAGAATTTAGGGGTGGGTCCTAGAGGGGGGTTGGGGTTGCCACTTAGCTCCCCAACAGGTATCATGCATTAGAACTAAAGATTTTCCTATTCATATATTACCCTTTCTTCTCACTATCAGAGACCAGAACCTTCAAGCTAGTTCTATCAAATTGTACTTTAAATGAATGAAAATCTAGTGTTAGAGAGGTCAAAATTATCTTTTTTATTATTATAAATAAGTATTATTTTAAAAAAATATTATGTTTAGATATTTCGAGTCGAATCAATAAGTTTAATCAAATCTGTCTCTTGTTATGTCACATGATCAGATTCGGTTGAATTTTATCGTCAAAAAGTTATATTGTGAAAGGATATTTTTTTTGGTATATATATAGTTGAATATGTTAAAATATTTGATCATCTAATCTAAAAGTTTGAGTTGATAGATAAACACATTTTTACTTATTCATATATTTTCAACATGCCTCTTCATGTGCATTTTTTTAATGAGCCAAGTGTGTAGAATTCTTTATTAATAAAGAATGGATATATGATTGCTCTGGTACCATGTCATACAACTCTCTCATCTAAAACGTTAAATTATTAGAAAGAGCTCATTTTCATTTGTCGGATAATATTCTCAATATTTAATTCAACATAGGTGGATCTTCTAATATAGTATTGTTGATTTATTTTTTTAGAATTTAGTGTTTTGAGTCTTATATTTCGATTTTTTTAAATATAAATTAGGATCTCTATACATATTCAAAGATTTTTTTAATATATATACATAATTTTTGAAATTTTATAGTGAATTTTGTCGAACTCGTAGTTTCCTCTATTGAGAATATGCTTCACTCTGTAAAACTAAATTGCAAGCATAATGACATGCATACTATCAAACTTATTGGAGCAACATCATGAAAGAAAGAGATTTATTGGAGCAACATCATGAAAGAAAGATATTTTTTTGTTATTAAAACTAAATAATATGGTTTAAGTTCGTCAAGAGAAAAAACTTCATATTCTTAATTGAGTAAATTTCTCTAAAATCAAAGGTGTATTCAGGAATTTGTCAAGATGGATGCACGAATACGAAAAAAATGCATCTTAAATATAAATTTGATAAGTTTGACTTTTAGGTTCTTAATATGAATAATTAAATTTTTAAAATTATAGGTCCAAAATATATAATACTATTAATTTTAAATTTTAATATACACATTTGATTTAATTATATAAAATTCTTATAGTGCAAAGTTTTTTAGGAACTTCCAATGCAAGGCACTTGAAATTTTTGAAAGATTAAAGGAAAAAAAAACAAAAGAAAAATTAGTTGAAACGTCAAAAGTATAACGATAACCACTTGGAGAGGTGTTACTCAAAAGGACAAGATGGATATACGACTTAAATTTTTATTCTTACTTAGAGAGGTGCACTCAATCATTATTGTATTACTATATGATACTTTAAACATGGGTTCACACATTTATATTAAAATATTTTTTAGAAATATAACACTATTATATATGATCTAGAGAGGAGAGCATGGGTTCACGTGAACCCACGGCACCCCTCTAATACGCCCCTGTCTAAAATACTAAAGTCTCTTCATGGTTGTATCCTTCATTTGCTAGGAAATCGGCACACTATAATTTGCCTCCCTCGAAACATATCTAAGCATGACTTTTAATTTGTTAACCTTGAGAAAATATTTATGATCTTCAATAACAACTAGGCTAGTTCAAAATACAATACCACAAATTTAGCATAGAACATTTATGATGTTGAATATTTGAGAATATCTTTCACGTGGAGGGAGGTACATAGAATAATAGTCATGACAAAAAAGAGAGCATATAATAAGCAATGTAGGGTTCCATGAATATATTTTGTGAAATTAAAAGGACAAGGTCCATGCAAGAAATTATATTACTCAATTGTGTAAGCAACATTTTAAATTGTTCAAAGACCTTACAATACTTAAAGTGGTTATTGATGTGTACTATACTATAGTTATGTGTGTGGAGGTTGCAAGTCTCTATCACCATAGATAACTTATTAAATTTGCCTAATCTATTTGACAATTTAAAAGCCAATTTTGACTTCTTTGAAAATTTTCTCCACTTTCCATTTCCATTATTCCATTAGTCCCTCTTCTTAATTATTGTGTTCTTTTATTACAAGGAGAGAGGAAACAGAGAAGGGATACTATACTACTTATTACTTGAAGTCAAAATAACTTTAAATCACTTTTGAAGAATTTGAGTAAATTTAAAAAGTACTTATAAGCACTTGATTTAAGCTAAAACGATAAAAATAGTCAAAAGTCACAAGTTATAATTATTGCTAACTTATGACTTTTGGTTTATATGTTAATAAATAAAAGCTAATCCAAACAGACTCTTACTTTAAAATATAACTCTAACATTTCTTGAATAAAAAAAGTATTTATAGATCTAAAGTTCAGAGGAAGGTAATATAAACATATTTTTAACCTGCATGTCAGCATAACATAACTTCAAATCGATAGAAAAATCTCGTCAAGTGAGCTAGTCCCCATCCCTCCCCCCTCCCCCTTTTTTTCTTTTTGGATATGAAATTTGCAGCCACATGTTGAATTTTATTTAAGATTAGAGTTGTACCCTACAAAAAATGTATGAGATATAGGACATAACATAATGACCCATTGGAAAAATGAATAATATTCGAATCCAGCAATGAGGGGTCACTTATATGTTGCCAGAAATTCCTTTGGTGATTTAACGATATAGACAATAATTAATTCGGCTATAATTTCAAATTTCAAATACTAGCTGTATTTTAAAAAAAATATATATACGCACAATTTAGGACCCGTTTGGCTACAAGAGTATATGAGAAAAACTTGAGAAGTGGTGTTTGATCATATAACTTGGCAAATATATTTGTCAATTATCCTAAGTTCCCAAATACTAGAAAAGACTAGTATTTGGGCCAATTTCTAAAATTTAGGAATTAAAAAAAAATTAAAAATTACCCTAAACTTTTATATTTTATAAGAAATACCCATTATTTATTACTTCTAACTAATATTTGTTACTATCTCCTCCGAGAAAGTTTAAGTTCTAATTTGAGTGATAGAATTGAGAAAAAAGAGCAATTTGTGTTTAATGGTTATAATTATAACTGAATCAATCACAAATTTGAATATGCGATTAATGTATTGTCTTGTCAATACAATTTTTTTTTATTATTGTTGATTGTTATCAATTATATTATAAGGTTATTTTTAACGGAACATATTCATTATAAAATGATAATATAAATTTATAGGTATTTTAAATAATTTTTAGAACTTATGGATATAAATCATATTTTTGGAAAAATTTGGGGCCAAAAACATGGTGAAACTTCACCCAAATATGATTTGCCAAGAATATTTGAGAACTTGAGGTCAAACGCTAACTTATTATTCGCAAAATATCTAAACGACTCTAAACTTCACAACATTTTTCATGTAACAATTTCAATTGAGGCATGTAACTATTGAACACTCCAACGTTATTCAAAGTGTTCCTATTAAATACAATATGATGACACAAGGGAAAAAAGTATTCTCATATACATCCCTCTCTGGCATTTGAAAAATTTCAGAGTCATATCTTAGCTTAAAATAAATGAAAAAGGGTAAAAAAAAATGTCCTTACATTATGTAAAACTGATTTAAACTGTCATCAATCAATAGTTTGGTTAAGAAATACTCCTACCTTCAATAATTTGTTCAAAAGTACCATTGCCCTCAATCATTTAATTTTCTTTGAACTTTAAGCTTATGTATATGAATTTCAAACAAAAATGATTAAACATCAATCATATTCAAATACGATATTTGAAGTTTGATTTTATCAAAATTAATTTTAAATAATATATATATATATTAAATGACGGTATCAAAATAAGCATTATGAAATTTCTAAGAGAAAGATAAGCCCGCAGTTTATTGTTTTGTCTTAAAAACTGTCTGCGGCCCATAATATTATTGAAGTAATGGAAGTTGCAAAGCTTAGGTGACCTAGATTTTACACAAATCTCATAATGTTAAGAACTAATTATATTTTATTCCTATTTTTTTTTAAAATTATAAAAATTCTTTAAATTGGGTGGAATCCGGACGCATCATAAACGTCCTGATACATCGCATCCCGATTTTGGATACATCCATCAACGTTCTGATATATAGCTTCTCGATTTCGGATACATCACTCAACATCCCGATACATCGCGTAAAGTGATGTATCTGACTAATACATCGCGTAAAGTAACGTCCCAATATAAAATGTACATCCCGAGACATCGTAAACTGATGTATTCAATCGATACATCGCGTAAAGTGATGTATCCGACTGATACATTACGTAAAGTAGAGATTTCTGTAATTCTTTCAAATGGTATGAAATTCTAGAGAATATAGTAAAATAAGTTGTGTATTTAGGTTATTTTTTTCCTTTTCTCAAACAATCACATTTTCTGAAACCAAGAGAAGAGAATGAAATGATTAGAACACACATGATAGAATAAAGGATCTAAAAATTAAGGTCGAATAAAATTAAACTTTCCTTATTTTCCATATTTCATGTTTGTAAGTTCTTAAATATCACTCTATGTTGTGAATCTTAAAAAGAATTGTACTCAAAAGATATTTATGATTAGTTATTCAGAATTTTCACAATGGAAAGACAAAAATCTGCTACCAAAAATAAAGTTTGACACTTACATTCGGGGGCAGAGGTACGTGGTGTTCAAGGGTTCATTCGTACCCCCTTCACGGGATAATATAAGTACATACATGGTACTCAAGGGTTCATTCGAATCCCCTTCTTGTCAGGAGAGAGCCTCTTTGTGGTGATTTTGGACTTGAGATCATCAGTAGCCTCTACCTCTGGACTAAGAGTCTTTACACAATTGCGCTTCTTATAAGCATGAGACCCAATCATGACATCTCCTCCACTCGTATAGAAAAAAGTCTTTGTGAATTAAGAGTTCGAAGTCTATTTTTTCTCTATTACAATAGACGACACAGTCATAATGGAAATGTGGATCATGTGTTGATTTGTAGTGGAACTGCAAGTCAATCAGTTTGTCAAAGATAGTTTTACACACAAGACATCAAACATTATCGTCGCTTCGAATAAGCTCGACTTTTTGACAATCTGTAACGACCCGCTATGTCGTTTTGAAAACTAGAACTATTTTGACTCTTCTCGTAAAAATTATAAATGGAAAATTTAAATATTTATTTAATTACTATTATCTGATTGGTAATTAATGGGTCAACTCTCTAAAACTTATTAATAATTTATACCATTAGGTCACGTAGGTGATAATAGGTTAGTGGGGTTTTCACGGTTAATAAACTCTTATTCTAGAAAAGAAAAGAGGTGGAGGCGGAAACTTACCATAGGCGACCAACGAGAGGAGAAAAAAAACAATAACCATTGCTCAGGTGAAAACAAGCAATTTTCATTCTTTTCATATTCTATATATTGTAGTATGTTGTCAGAGTGCTTTGGATTGTTGTTATTATTATATTCTTATATTGATGGATAGATATCAAGTGGAAAAACATTTGCATCTGTTCAAAGTCCTTATAAAAGAATGAAAACTTGCTTTTAAAAAAAAATTAATTTGTATCAACCTAAAGGAGGCATTTAATGCCCATTAATGATTCATCATTCCACGGGTGGGCATTTGATCGATTGTCGTGTGTATGTCTTGACTGGTTAGGAATTTTGTTTGGTTTACGGGTTAAAAATATGCAGAAGTTATTGTTGCCAACGAATCGGTGCTAGAAAGATTTCGACTGGGATTTGTCATTAATGGATATGGATTTGTGTTGATAAGATTTAGGCTGGAAAATAAATAATATAGTTAAGGTTAAAGAAAGCAAATTTTGGAAATTTGACACTATACTGTATGATGGCTTTTTTTTTGGGTTTGATAAGTTAGTTGTAAATTAGGAGGGAGTAATCATTACGGCAATGATTGACTCATGATTTTAAGTGATGATACATTTAAAAAGGATTTGAAGTATAGTAGTTGTGAAGGCTTGGAGTTTTTGTTAAACTTTCGTTAGTTTCTGTTGCTATTCTTGTCACTATTAATTATTAAGCATAATGTATATGAACATTGTTAGAGTATGTTATTTAGTGGAATTAAGATTTAATCCTAGGCATAAATTTTAGCACATATGATTTTGACATAGAAATTATATCAAAATTAGGGTTGGTTAAGAGATATGAGTGAGTTTGTGGGTCTAGGATAGATACATAATAAAATGAGTGTGAACTCGCGTGCTTACAATATTTTGCATAATTGGTAGATTGGGAAAGTTCTGAAGCTTTGCGAAAAGGGAAGGAAAACTCTTGAGGATCCGTGGCACGTGTTTGGCATTCAAGGTATGCTTAGACTTTAGACTTTGTTGGACGACGTTTTCCTAACTTAAAGATTTAAAAAATGGAATAGACAATGGGTAAGGGCGAAAGATGGGGGTCTCGTACCAATGATGTGACGGGCATTGGTACTAGTACCTGTGTTATAAAGGGAAAGTCTATTACTATAGAATGCGGATTTTAATCCGAGAATGCCAAAGCATATAGGCATTAGCTGATATATTATTGACTGATTATTTGTGTGATTGTGTTCTTATTTGAACCCGTATACTTGTGATGGTTGAGGTGGTTATGTATTACGCTGATACTTGATTGATTGAGATGCATTATCATCCCCTTTATTTGAGATTATATTGTGCACATGCATTGACATGAGATTGAGTATAAGTTGGGCACGTGGAGATCGTCCGTGCTGGGGATGGTGAGATGCTAAGATTTTATTTTGGGCACGTGGAGATCGTCCGTGCGGAAATTGTTTGATTTTATGATAGTGCGTTGAGATTGTCCGCACAGACACGTGGAGATCGTCTGTGTCGGTATATGTACCTCGCGAGTCCCCCATGGGTCATGAACTCTAGATGTTTTTTCGAGGAGTATCATGTCTATACGGTTGAGAGAGTACTTGGTATTCTGAGGCATATCATTCCATGGTGTCATATTGCATTGTATCTCATGTCATCCTTCATTCTTGATGATTATGTGTTTTATTGGTGGTTGGAAAGTACTTGTTATTTAATTTCCTATATTTGATGAAACTTGACTCGTAATTATAATATAGACTTGAATAAATAAATAACATATTTTTCTTATATGAACTCCCGTCACTACTTCTTCGTTGTTGGTCTATGAGATATACTGGGTACACGTGGTTTCGTACTCATACTACACTTGTTGCACTCTTTTGTGGTGCAGATTCGATTCCGAGTATGAGCACATCTCGTGGAGCTTTTAGAGTATGAGCTTGGAGTATCTTGGAGTTGTGGTGAGCTGCTTGGTTGTTCCGTGGCCCACACCTCCCTTTACCTTTTATTTATTCTGTTATTTTAGTATTCAAACAGAATATCCCTTATGTTTGGATTGTCATTTAGTTTTAGACTTGCATCATATTTAGAGGCTCTTGTACTTATGACACCAATTCTTGGTTAGTATTTTAGCTTTCCGCATTTCATATTTATAAGGAACTTAGAGTTGGAAATTTTACTCGCTATTACCTTTTACCTCATTAGTTAATCATAATTGGTAAATATGTTGGGTTGGCTTACTTATTGGTTGGGAACATAGGTGCCATCACGACTTGTGAATTTGGGTCGTGACAAATTTGGTATCAGAGCCCTAGGTTCACCGGTCTCACGAGTACAAGAGCAATGTCTAGTAGAATCTTGCGGATCGGTATGATGACGTCCATACCTATCTTCGAGAGGCTATAAGACATTTAGGAAAAATTCTATTCTTTCATTCATTATCGTGCACACTTTACCTTATTGAAATTCTAATCTTGATATCTCATTCTCTCAGATGGTGAGAACTCGTACATCTGCAAGTGGTGATCATGAGCCTATTCATGCGCCTGCTTTTGGGAGCACTATTCGAGGTAGAGGAAGGGGACGAGGTCGAGGTCAGGGTAGGGGTCGTATTGCAGCATCCATGGAAGGACAAGTACCAATAGCTATCCAGGGCCGTAATAGGACAGTACCTCCTGATGCAAATGTTATTCATGTGGATGTACAGTATCGTGTCGATGGGGATGGACCAGCTGAGGCTCTACCCAGAATTATTGCCACCCCAGTGCTTCAAGATACCTTGGTTCCTATGCTAGGACTTCTAGAGGGGATGGCTCAGGCGGGAACTTTGCCTGTCACCTCTGATGCTTCATAGACCCGTGTTGGAGGTCAGACTCCAGATCCGATGGTTGCTCCAGATTCTCAGACTCCCATGACTCAACCAGTTGCTGCTGTAGCTCCCCGTTTAGATAATATGGAATTTCCAGGTATTGCATCAAACTTGGCGAACAGGCCTTCCATGACCTTTGATGAACAAAAGATGTTTGAGAGGTTCAGACTAATGAATCCTCCGACTTATACTAGTGACTTAACTAAGGATGCATATGAATTTATAGTTAGTTGTCATGAGAGGTTGCATAATCTTGGATTAGAAGAGTCTCATGGAATTGACTACACAATGTTTCAGATGACTGGCTCTGCCAAGTAGTGGTGGAGGGATTATATTAGTAGTAGGCCAGCTGGATCCCCTCCAATATCATGGACTCGGTTTACTCAGGTATTTCTAGCCAAGTTTGTCCCACACAGTGAGAGGGAGCGTAAGAGGGCTGAGTTCGAGGGTTTGCAACAAGATGGTATGTCAGTCGCAGAGTATGAGGGTAAATTCCATGCCTTGGCTAGGCATGCTTCGATGATACTTCCCACAGAGGCCGAGAGAGTGAGAAGGTTTGTTAAGGGGCTGATTATTCAGATTCGTCTGGGAGTTTCTCAGGTTGCTACTTCTTGTGTTCCGTTCCAGAATGTGGTAGATGCTGCTAAAGAGTTGGAGATGATTCGACGTGAGGGATTTGAGCAGTGTGAGGGCAAGAGGACCCGTCATTCAGGTGATTATGATGGTGCTCAGCCTAGGAGTCGAGGTTACTTAGGGAGAGGTTATCACTCTCAGTCTAGCAGACCCATTCATGCTGCTATACCAGCGTCTGAGGCTGGTTACGCTGGGCATAGTTCTTCGAGTTCGGTACATACTTCATAGGGTTCATCCTCTAGACCTGTAGGTCATGGGGGACATTCTGGTCATTCAGGTTCCTCTCATCAGCCTACGTCTCGTAAGGGTTGTTTTGAGTGTGGTGATATGGGACACTTTGTGAGAGAATGCCCTAGGACCAGACGTAAGGGCGTACATTAGGCTTTGACTTTCAGGGTTGCACAACCTCCAACTAGAGAAGGTGTACAGAGTGGCAGAGGTGGTTTTTATTTAGGTAGAAGTGGTTCTCCTTCTGGTCGAGGTGGTAGTCGTGGAGGTTCACAATATGAGGACGGTCGTTCTCACTATTATGCTTTTTCGGGTAGGCCAGAGGCTGAGGCTTCGGATGCTGTTATCACAGGTATTATTCCGGTTTGTCATCGACCATCTACTCTATTATTTGATCCAGGCTCTACTTATTCTTATGTGTCCACATATTTTGCTTCGAGTCTGGATATAGTATGTGAGTCTCTTGATTTGCTGGTACATGTTTCTACTCCTGTCGGGGATTCTGTAGTGGTAGATCGAGTGTATCGATTATGTATAGTTACCTTGATGGGATATGACACTCATGCAGATTTAAAGGTCCTAGATATGGTAGATTTTGATGTGATACTTGGTATGGATTAGTTATCTCCTTATCATGTAATTTTAAATTGTCATGCCAAGATAGTTACATTAGCTGTACCTGGAATTCATACAGTAGAATGGAGAGGTTGTCTTAGTCACCCTCCTAAAGGGGTGATATCATTTCTTAAGGTTGGTCACTTGGTAGAGAGAGGATGTTTGGCTTACTTGGCGCACATTCGAGATACTAGTGTTGAGACTCCTATGCTTGAGTCTATTCCGATGGTGAGTGAATTTTCGGAGGTATTTCCGACAGACTTACCAGGTCTTCCACCTGATCGTGATATTGATTTTTGTATTGACATAGAGCCAGGCACTCAGCCTATTTCCATTCCTCCTTATCGTATGGCACCGACTGAATTGAAAGAGTTAAAGGAGTAGTTGTAAGATTTGTTGAGCAAGGGTTTTATTAGATCGAGTGTATCTCCTTGGGGTGCTCCAGTGTTATTTGTGAAGAAGAAAGATGGATTTATGTGTATGTGTATTGACTATCGACAGTTGAACAAGGTAACCATCAGAAATAAGTACCTGATACCTCGTATTGATGATTTATTTGATCAGCTGCAGGGTGCTTCTATTTTCTCCAAGATTGATTTGAGATTCGACTACCATTAGCTGAAGGTTAGGGCGGAGGATATCCCTAAGACAGCTTTTCGAACACGTTATGGCCATTACAAGGTTTTAGTGATGTCTTTCATATTGACTAATGCCCCAACAGCTTTTATGGACTTGATGAACGGAGTGTTCAGACCGTACTTGGATTCATGTGTTATTGTCTTCATAGATGATATACTGATATACTCCCGTAGTAAGGAGGAGCACGAGCATCATTTGAGGATTGTGCTTGGGATTCTGAAGGAAAAGAAGCTCTATGCAAAGTTTTCAAAGTGTGAGTTTTGGCTTCGTTCGGTAGAATTCTTGGGACATGTAGTGTCCAAGGAAGGTATTATGGTGGATCCTAAGAAGATTGAGGCAGTTCGAGATTGGGTCAGACCTGCTTCAGTTATTGAGATTCGGAGTTTCTTAGGCCTTGCAGGTTATTATCGACAGTTTGTAAAGGGGTTCTCATCCATTGCATCCCCATTAACTAGATTGACCCAAAAAGAAGTGGTTTTCCAGTGGTCTGATGAATGTGAGGTGAGTTTTCAAAAGCTCAAGACTTTATTGACTACTGCTCCGATTTTGACCCTACCCGTGGAGGGAGAGGGTTTTGTTGTATATTGTGATGTTTCTCGAATCGGTCTTGTTGCGTATTGATGCAGAAGGGGAAGGTGATAGCTTATGCTTCGAGGCAGTTGAAGGTTCATGAAAAGAACTATCCTATTCATGATTTGGAGTTGGTGGCTGTTGTGTTTGCATTGAAAATTTTGAGGCATTATCTTTATGGTGTGCATTGTGAGGTGTTCACGGATCATTGTAGTCTTCAGTATATATTCAACCAGAGGGATCTCAATTTGAGGCAGCGGAGATGGTTGGAGTTGCTCAAAGACTACGACATGACTATTTTTTATCATCCAGGCAAGGCAAAGGGTGTCACACCCCGAGCCTACACCCTGGACATGGCCGGCACTCGAAGACCATTGTTGGCCCCCAAGCGAACCCTTGGCCTGGCTTTCTTAAGTCAGCGGAAACCTAACTCAACAAAATAACTTCATGCAACAAAAGGGTCATAAGACTATTTAACTGATAAAATCTGGCCAAAAAGGCAACTCGAGTCTCAAAATAGAATATTTATATATATACAGAGATGAGAGACTCAATACTAACTGACTGACTGTCTATGAAGCTCCTATAATACTGAGATGGATGTTGGGACAGACCCCACAACATCCTAATAAAGCAAAACTAAGAGAACAAAATGACCGAGTCCTCCGGAATGCAAAAAGGCTCACCACTGACTCTGGAGTGCTCAACTGGACCAACGGCGTGCTGGATGCTGATCCTGGGTACCTGCGTCTGCATCATAATAAGATGCAGGCCAACTGGCATCAGTACATAGAATGTACGAGTATGCGAGCTGGACAACTAAACAGCAACTTAAGCTTGAAAGGGATACAAAAGAGAACTTACCTTAGCTCTGTTCAACTCATGAATAATTGAACTCAATATAAAGCAATAAGACACATGCAATATATATAAAGCTTGCAAAACTATTTAAAACATGACGTAAAAATCATATTTATAATATCATGAAAATACCATGCTTCCTCTCAAAGTTTACTTGTGCAATGCATGAATGAAGTCTCATACCCCCATCCATACTAAGCAGAAGCCCTCGAGGAACCATGCAATTTCTACTGCTATGGGAGTTTCTCTAACCGACAACCACCACTATGAAACTAAGTGGTGATACAACGTTTTACCTCACGTTGCCCAAGGACCATCCTATACCTTGTTGTGATATAGAAAGCTAACTTTACTAAGTGGATCCACTAGCTTAACTTACAGGATCATCAAAAAAGTATGACCCGTTAAACCCCATGTTGGCCGCATGGTTCTTATGGAGAGTTGAGTTAATATGAACTCGTGTCCCCACTCGGTGCTCAAGACTACTCCCAAAAATATACTTTAGCTCATAAGTGTTTTAAACACATCTTTCTTTAGTTGAGATAATTGCTCAAAACTTAGCCCAAAGGCTCTTTTGGAATCATAGTTCATTTCTTACTCAATGTAAAAACATTTAGAAACTTCTTTGGGAATACATAGTTCCCTAATAACTTTTGAGAAATGAACTCTACTTTATACTCTTTACTCAACTGGAAATTTGAGCCTTAAAATGAAGTTAAAACATTCAATAAAGACTCTTGAACAATTTTAAGAAACTTGCTTTGACTTACTTCTTAACTTCTAAGCGTGGCTCTAACATCACTTGACTTTTAACTTCACTTGACTTTGATACTAACTCGCTTTGAATTGGATTATGGATTCAAGGTATATGATCACATGTTTATGGATGAGTTCTTGACGTGTAGACGTACCGTAGAGTGTGGAAAACAACTATAAAACATAGGTACAATACCAAGGAACATGTATGAGAAAGTGTGAAATGAATGGGGAAACTTGGCGTCCTTGGCGCTCTGCAGGGCGCAGGGCGCCAGCCCTCAAAGCTCAGAAGGGCAGTTGGGGCGCACTGCTAGGCGTACCGCCCCAAGAGAGAAAACTCAGAAACTCTTTTGGGGTGCGCTGGCAGGCGCGACGCACCACCCCTGACCCCAGAAAACTCAACTTTTCTCCTTCATTTTTCCAACTCTAAACCTCCTTAACTTCCATGGATCCAGCCCCAAACACTTAGAATCATAAACCCCTCAACATACAATAGATTTCAACTCACAAACACAATCGGAAACATGTCCCAAATCAACAAGAACTTCAACACAATCACAACCAACAACTTCAACAACTACAACCAATAACTTCAACAAACATAATCAATCTTTTCTCGAAATTAAACGAGTTTGGCATGTGGGGAAAAGAACCAATCCAACACTATGAACTCACATACCTTAATAGGGATCACCCCCGACGAAACCACGACGATCTCCTTGCTTCTTCTCTTTTCTCCTTTTCTTCTCCTCTTCTCTCAAGAACCCTAACTCTCACTCTTTTAAAATGGGAAAAACTGATCTAAAAATCAGTCTAACACACTAATATAACCCAAAAGAATTGGTTAGGGAAAAGACCAAAATGCCCTTAAAATTTCTGGACGGACTTCCATGCCAACTGCCCAAATTCCAAAGGACATAACTCACTCATACGCTCGGAATCGAGCAAACTCGGTGGCGTTGGAAATATCATTCTACGAGCTTCGCAAACATAACTGGAAATACACCTAACTCATCCTGAGCTAGGAGTTATAACTGCTCAAAGTTGGCCAAAAACTCACTTTTTTCCCATACTTAACCAAATTTCCAGATTTTGAATTCCTTCCAAAAAATGACTATTTCCAATTCTAAGCCTCTTCATAGTTATTTCAAATTGCCGGATGTTACAAATGTGGTAGCAGATGCCTTGAGTCGAAAGGCGGTAAGTATGGGTAGTCTAGCAATGTTACAGGTTGACGAGCGTCCTTTAGCTAGGGATGTCCAATCCTTGGCCAATAGCTTTGTGAGGCTTGATATTTCAGAATCTGGTAAGGTTTTGGCTTATATGGAGGCTAGGTCATCCTTGTTGGAGTAGATTCGAACTCAACAGTTTATTGATGATGATTTATGTAAGATTCGAGACAAGGTGTCGAAAGGAGAACCAAAGATGCAATTCTTGATAGTGAGGGAGTTTTGAGGATAAAAGGTCATATATGTGTTTCTCGGACAAGCGATTTGACTAGACTCATCATGGAAGAGGCACATAGTTCGAGGTACTCTATTCATCCTGGGGCTAGTAAGATGTATTGTGACTTGAAGTAGCATTATTGGTGGTGTCGTATGAAGAGGGACATAGTAGATTTTGTATCTCAATGTTTGAATTGTCAGCAAGTGAAGTATGAACACCAAAAGCCTAGAGGTGTGACCCAGAGGATGCTTATACCCGAGTGGAAGTGGGAGCGCATTGTTATGGACTTTGTGGTAGGATTGCCACGTACCTTGGGTAAGTTTGATGATATATGGGTCATCGTGGATCGACTGACTAAGTCTGCACACTTCGTACCAGTTCAGACTACCTATAATTCAGAAAAGTTAGCCAAGATCTATATTTGAGAGATAGTTTGTTTGCATGGAGTTCCCATTTCAATTGTTTCCGATCGTGGCACACAATTTACATCTAATTTCTGGCGGTCTATGCAGAAGGAGTTGGACACTCAGATGGATCTTAATACAACCTTTCACCCTCAGACTGATGGTCAGTCTGAATGGACTATTCAGGTTCTTGAGTACATATTGCGGGCGTGTGTCATTGACTTTGGTGGTCACTGGGATCAGTTCTTGCCATTAGCGGAGTTTGCTTACAATAATAGTTACCATTCGAGCATTGAGATGGCACCTTTTGAGGCTTTGTATGGTAGGAGATGTCGATCTCTAATTGGTTGGTTTGATGCATTTGAGGTTAGACCGTGGGGTACAGATTTGTTGAGGGGGGTCCTTGGACAAGGTCAAGATGATCCAAGATAGACTTCTCATGGCTTAGAGTAGGCAAAAGAGTTATGCAGATCGGAAGGTTCGCGACTTGGAGTTCATGGTGGGAGAGCGGGTTCTATTGAAGGTTTCGCCCATGAAGGGTGTGATGAGATTTGGAAGGAAAGTCAAGTTGAACCCAAGGTATATTGGCCCTTTCGAGATTATGGAGCGTATTAGTGAGGTGGCGTATCAGTTGGCTTTGCCACCTGGTTTGTCGGGTGTTCATCCCGTATTTCATATTTCGATGTTGAAAAAGTATCATCAGGGTGGTGCTCATGTGATTCAATGGGATTCAATGTTACTTGATCAAAATTTGACTTTTGAGGAGGAGCCGATAACCATTTTGGATAGGCAAATTCAAAAGTTGAGATCGAAAGAGATTGCTTAAGTAAAGGTTCAATGGAAGCATCGTCCAGTGGAGGAGGCTACATGGGAGACCGAGTCAGACATGAGGAGTAGATATCCTCAGCTTTTTGAGCGTCCAGGTGAGTTCTTTTCTTTTTCCATTCGAGGACGAACATTTGTTTAAGTGGTAGGTGATGTAACGACCCGCTAGGTCGTTTTGAAAACAAGAACTATTTTGACTCTTCTCGTAAAAATTATAAATGGAAATTTTGAATTATTTATTTAATTACTATTATCTGATTGGTAGTTAATAGGTCAACTCTCTAAAACTTATTAATAATTTATACCATTAGGTCACATAGGTGATAATAGGTTAGTGGGGTTTTCACGGTTAATAAACTCTTATTTTAGAAAAGAAAAGAGGTGGAGGCGGAAACTTACCATAGGCAACCAGCGAGAGGAAAAAACAAACAATAACCATTGCTCAGGTGAAAACAAGCAATTTTCATTCTTTTCATATTCTATATATTGTAGTATGTTGTCAGAGTGCTTTGGATTGTTGTTATTATTATATTCTTATATTGATGGATGGATATCAAGTGGAAAAACATTTGCATCTGTTCAAAGTCCTTATAAAAGAATGAAAACTTCCTTTTAAAAAAAAATTAATTTGTATCAACCTAAAGGGGGCATTTAATGCCCATAAATGATTCATCATTCTAAGGGTGGGCATTTGATCGATGGTCGTGTGTATGTCTTGACTGGTTAGGAATTTTGTTTGGTTTACAGGTTAAAAATATGCAGAACAATAATAACAAAAATATGTATGTTGTTGCTCCGCAAACAATCACAATACAACAGTTAGTCAGTTACTTATTCAACACGATAATAACAAATAGATGAAGTGTTTTACCAATAATACTAATTTAAATGAGCAGTTGAAATTAGAAATAACAAATGAGTGAAGTTAGATTTTGCTCACAATTGTTGAAAAGAATGATCATAGAGAGTAGGGGTGTTCCCGATTCAAACCGAAAAATCGAATCAAATCAATAAAATAAAACCGATTTTATTTGGGTTTGATTTGGTTTGATTATAGTATTTGGTTTGGTTATGATTTTATTCGAAAAAATCGAAGAAATAACCGAACCGAACTGATGAATTATATACATATATTTTATTAATATACATACTTAATTTATTATTTTTATAAACAACTTTAAAGATCTTACATATATTTTCATTAAAATTTCTTTATAATTTACTTATTGAAAGCAAAAATGTCCAAGATGAAAACATTTATCTTATTGATTTCATGTATATGAGTGTCTATGACAATTCTTTGTGAGACTGAAAATGTTATTGTCTCTTCCTTCTAGGTCAATATAGTGAATTTTAAAGTTTTATTGATAGCAAATTTAGTGATCGAAAGTTTAGTAATTTAAGTCATTTTAACTATTTTTCATTTCGAATGGATTGTTGTCACTTTTTTCACATTTTGAATGAATTGTTTCTTTTATTTTTGTGTATGGTTAATAACCGAATAACCGTACCAAACCAAACTGAAACCGATAACCACCAAGCCGATAAATGTATATTATATTTGGTTTGGTTTGGTTTTGATAATTTTAAAAACGATTAAGTTAATTTGATTTTAGTATTGACCAATAACCAATCCAAACCGACCCGTGAACACCCTAATAGAGAGTGATTAATATGAACTACTACGAAAGTTAACAAAAGAAATCACTTATAAGTGATTCAGCCAATCAAATCAATCTGAAAATTGGGACAATGAAGTTAAAAATATAATCATCAATAACATCTAATTCCAAAAAAATTTAAAATTTTTTTAATTAAAAATAAAATCCAAATCAGCCCACATTATGTCCAAAATTAACGTTTAACATATACAAGCAATTGAAATATCATAAATATAAAAATATAATTACCTGATTCGACTTGGAGAAGGAAGAAATAAAATCTCGTTATTGAGGAAAGTGATATAGACTGGTAATTGGATCAGAAAGTTTCTATAATCTATTTTGTGAACTACTTCTCTAAAGAAGTTTTTCATTAAAAAAAAAAATCTAATATATAGAAGTGGGCAAGAGAAATGAGAAGTTTGATGAACGTGGACTTTTTTTTAAAAAAAAAAAAAAAAATTGATTTATATTCATTAATTTTTATAAACTGTCAAGTTAATTTTTGAAACCGCTTTGAATTTCTATCTTATTTTTTAAATGATAATTTATTATTTAATATAATCAAGAATAATTAACAATTAATTAATTGATATTTTAAAAGTTAAAAATAGAGATTAATATGTTTAGAGTTAAAATAAAAATAAGAAATTTATTATTTAATTTTATATATATAAATTAATAAAAATATATGCTATTTTCCCAAAGAACGTGGGTAGCTCTCTTTTATTTTTATTTTTATTTTTCTATTGTCAGTTTTTTTTTCTTATTATTAATATTAATATTAATTTTATTAGAAAAAGTAGCTAATTAAAATGAGTGATTAATTGTGAATAGGACACGTGTTTGTTTCAAATTTCCATTTGACATCTGTCAATAGTTGGTTTAATTAATTATTATTTTAATTATTAAAATGAGTGTTGTGCATAGTACACGTGTTTGTTCAATTTTTTCATGAATGACGTAAACAGACTGCAAATATATAATTAATTGATATTTTAAAATTTAAAAAATGGAGATTAATTGAGATTAAAAAATGAAGATTAATTGAGACGCTGACACGTAAGTGCTATCACGTCTCCTATTATATATATATAGATTAGTTATTGCTCCTCCTATTTCTATTTCTTGGGAAACTTTGTCATCCTCCCGGAAGTGCTTGATCGCTCTAGAAAATGATCAAAGTAGAGACGGAAATTGAAAAATTTATCAAATTTTCATCGAAGGAATATCATACACAATATCACATATAGCTTGGTGAAGATTAATGTTTAGTACGTAAGATACTTTGGTCATAGACAAGACATCTCAGTAAACTAGTAATCCAAAGTCAAATTTTAATTTGAAACCTTACATATATATACACATATAAAATAAAAGAAAATGAAAAAGTGTTATTATTTATAACAGAAAAAATTAATTCAAAGTCAATAAGACGTTAGTCATTTGTTTTAAATACAACAACTTGAATCTTTATTATACAAAGATTTTTTATTATTATGAAGATTTGGATAGTTTTGTTCAATATTTTAAAATATTTTCGGTAAAATGTAGATAATTTTTCTTTGTTTTTTTAAAATATAGATTTTGATTTATTTGTCAAAACTGAATTTTTCCTTTAACTTGGTAATTTGATCTACGAATTTCATTTACGGTTCATAGTTTCTTTTACGGCATCTAGATGACTTCCGTAAAATTCTAAATTTTCTGCAAACTTCTATTTTAGTTTTTTATGGTCTGGTCTAAATTTAAGAACTTCTGAGGTATTATAAAAAGGATGAGAAGAAAAAGTAAAATATTATTTTGATGGGAAAGTATGATGCTTGGTCCATGTTTTCTGTCCACAATACAATGGATTTGCCATTTGATCATGCAACATAAACACATTTTGATATACTCTCTCCGTTCACCTTAAATAGATTTTTATTTTTACTTGTCACTTTTCACATATCAAGAATACACAATTATTTTTTCCATATTTTATCCTTAACATTAAATACTAGTATTCTCTAAATTATTTACCAAAAAAGCTAATACTAAACATCAATTAATAGGGCTAATGTGGTAAAATACCTATATCAATAATTATTTCCTTAATAGATGTGTCAAGTCAAAGAGTGACAAGTAAAAGTGAACGGAAGAGTATATCTTTTCCATGCAGAGAGTTAATTTGTATGACTATGTGGAAAATATTTAACAAGTTAAAGGTGTAGAAATTTCACATCTAAGATTAGAGAAATCAAGGATCGTATTGATGAATAAAATTGTTGAGTACATACTCCTTATATAGGGAGATAATTGTAGAGTCCTAAGTTAACTATACTTAGAGTCCTACTACAACACCTATTATATTATAAATAATCTAATCTTAGTTGGAACATAATCCTAGTCGTAATCTAATCCTAATTAATATAAGTAGTCTAATTCTAGTGTGACTCTAATTTTACAGCAGTGTTGTAAACTCGTCAGTCAGCTTCATTGGACCTGTTCCTTTGACATGTTCGAATCGTCAGCTTCGTTCTTCATCAACACTTGATGTAGATACACCAGTCAGCTTCGTTGAACCTGTTCCTTTGACATGTTCCAATCGTCAGCTTCATTCTTCTCCAACAAAAATATTAGCATTGTTCAAACAATCACATCAATTAACACACACGTGCACATATGAAGGTTTAATAGGAATAAAATAAAACTCACAATTTTGTGAAGGTTTCATAGAATAGAATAAGTGTGGAAGTCTTGTGTTGGATCAAATTACAAGTTGATTTTCTCCTCTATAGTTCAATCTACTTACATAAACATTTGTTTGAACAATAATAGATTTCCCAGTCACATTATTTAGGAATGTAAAATTATCCCCATTATGATTTTGTTGATATGAAAACAACTGCATTAGTGATCCAAATTCATTCAAAGGTTAAATAAAAGCAAAGTAATAGTTTTAAGATACAATAATTTTAGCTTTATGCATACATTTAGAAGCTAATGTACTATGAAATAAATAATTTTTTAGCGTGTCGCCTTTAAAAATGGATGTGTAGTGCGCAAATTTAAATTTAATTAGGTGTTAATAATATGATACCAAATACTGAATGAAAAAAATGATATGTGTATGACTATGTGAAAATTATTTAACAAGTTAAAGGGGAAAAATATTAGCATTGTTCAAACAATCACATCAATTGACACACGAGATGCACAATATGATGCACAAAATACATATGAGGCGCACATGTAACGCCCGCAAATACTAATTTTATTATAATTGACAATCTTTTTGAAGATAATCAAACTTAAATCTTATAAAATGTTATGGTGTCATTATGATAGTTTTAATGCTAATAAGGATGCAAAATAGAAGGCTTACACAATTTGGTTAAGGTTTCATAGAATATCTTGTGTTGGATCAAACCACAAGTTGATTTATCCACCAACGTAAAAATTTGTTTAAACGGTAATAGTTTTGCCAGTCACATTCCGTAGAAATTCAAAATCAATCTCATTATAATTACATTGATATGAAAATAATAAGTGCATTAGTGATCCAAATCCATTAACATATTAAATAAAATAAAGTAAATTTTTTATGCATACATGAAATGTCACAACAGTGTCTTTTGATTTTCCGGGTATCAATTTAATCTTCTTGTCAAATTGACCAAACAAGTAGAAATCTTTCGGAACCCATCGCCCAACCTGAAAAAGTTGATACGAAAAAACATAACAAATCAAGCATTATTGTCTTGAATTTCTAAAATGACTCTTACTTCTAGGTCGATTTATTTCTATCAAGATAATACTTTCTCCGTTTCATTTTATATGTTACATTTTTACTATGCACTTGCATTAAGAAATGACGTAACTTTACCCTTCTACCCTTATTTAATGTTTTCTTAAATCAACTTTATTAATAAATGACAAGATTAACTAACTATTCTATCAAGAGTATAATAGGTAAAATATAGTAATTTATGCATAAATTTTATAAAATGACAAGTATTGTGGTACATCCATTTATAGAAAGGGATGACATATAAAATGGAACGGATGAAGTATTTATTTTGAGACGAAAGAAATATATCTTCTTTATCCCCTTTTAAATAATTTGTTCCCTTTTAAGGAAAAAAAACGAATGGTAATAAATCATGATTTATGTGAAGGAGAGGAGATATTATCATATAGTTAACAGTGTGTATGGTTTTGCAGGTACAACAATCCAATTTTCCTCCGATGAAGAGTTACCAATTCAAGCGAGAACAATATTTCAAGACGACAAGTAAGGCAGACCAAAGCTCAGAACAAAGAAACATCAAAACATAAATCATGAATCAAGTTAAATGATTCATATGAACAGAACAACAACTAATCCACAAAGGGGTTACATGATAGAAAATGGAATGATCAATCTCAGGAAAGTGTAATATACAGAAGTTCAAACGCTTATCGACCAAGATTGGAAAATACCCGGGACAGCCTTAAATTATGTTGGGTTTTAAAAGGTGTGAATGGAAAATGAAGAATTGCGACTTTTATGAAGAGTTGTGACTTTTATGAAAAGTTGCGATTTTTACGAAGAGTTGTGACTTTTATGAAAGATTGTGACATTTCCGAAAGATTGTGACTTTTCCAAAGGTTTGTGACATTTCCGAAAGATTGTGACTTTTCCAAAGGTTTGTGACCTTTTCGGTAAGGCACAATAAGAACCTTTTCACACTACCCTTTGTTTTCTATAAATTGAGGGATTTCCTCTCATTTTATGGGAATTAATTTTTCTGGCTTCTTCTACTACTACTAAATCTAGTATTCTAAGTGTACTTTACTGCCGTTGAGTGGTTCGCTGACACCGTAGTTTTAGGTACTGATACACCGGTGAGTAAGATCATTATATCGGGGGAGGATATATTCCATTAACCTCGGGTACTTGAGGGGAATAATTTCCTTAAGGGGACACTGTGCATTCAGTGGGCTTGATTTTCTTCTTTAAGAAAAATATTTCGTATATTGTTTCTAATCTGTTTCTAATTCTATTTTCTCTACTAGTTTTAATTTTCTAGTTTTGAAAATGCTCTTTAAACTTTGTTGTTTCTTTATCAAGTTCTTCAAAGTTTTTGTTCTAAGTATCTTAGGAATACAAGATGAACAATAATCTTAAGGAAATTATTATATATTTCTTGTATTCTACTGATTGAGAGAAACAGATCATGGAAGTAGAAGATTAATGCATTACTTCTCCAGAATTCGGTGCTTTGTTTAGCAAGGTCAAAGTGAGAATGTACTAGAAGAATTGGTGATATTTCGATTAAAGATTACACCAGATAACCTTCTTATTATTTATCAAAGGAGGAAAATAGTTTCTAATGTTTTAACAGTTTTGATATTTATCATGTATGTCTTTGGAAAAAGATCTGCAAACCATATGGTTTTTTGAATGAATTTTCCTTGGCAAAAAGTGTTGCTTTTAAAATTCTTTAGTTTGCATAATTAATGAGAGATGCACATTTTTGTTTGATAAACTAGTATGTCAAAATGTTATAGTTGGAAGACTATTTGAAAAGAAAAGCATATCTATGTGATAATCTATGAATATGTTCAATTTTGTTTAGAGACTGAATTTTTTTTTTGTAGTTTTGTACTCCATGTGAAATTTAATTGTGTATGAGTTTTGTAGACTAAAAACTTTTGTGGTTTTCTATTCTGGATAAATTAGACCTTGCAATTGGTTTGAAGAATATGAAAACTTCACATAATAAGTCAATGTTGTACTTTTGATTTTCTATAAACTTCACTGTTATATAGAAACAAATTGTACAAATTTTTTTTGTCTTTATTGTTAGTATTTTAAATACTAAGTGGTATGTCTATTTGTGATAGAGGAAAAATACCAGTGACTTAGAGTTTGTGATTTTGTTCCTCTATGGAATGAACTTTGGCATTGTGTAAGAATTGTCAAATGGAATTGAAACACTATAATTCTTTTGTAGAATAATATTTTCAAAAGTGGTTTCATGTTGCCAATGACACTTTGATAGCATGAGGAAAAAAATATATGCGGAAAAACTATTTTCAAATACTTGAAAATATTTTTGAGATCATATTTAAAATGTGGGGTGTTCTTTGCTTATGACAAAAATAAAATTAGACTTAGTGTCTAATTTAAATTTGAAGCACAAGATAAGAAATTCGATGATACTTTTGTATTATGTTAGACCCACATGGAGTATATTTGATATTGTGATCATTGAGTTTCTCGTTTACTAGTATATGGTATGACTGGTATGAAACTACCAAATTATATGTATATTTGTTCAAAATGATTGAGTTCTTTTATGAAAAAAGTGTCACTTAAAATGTTGTGACTTTTCATGAAAAGATATGTCTATTAAATATAACTATTTGTATAGACATGAAAATTGGTGAATAGTCATGTTTTGTAAAAGAAGCATTTGGACTATATTGCCTTTATTGGACCCGATGAAACTTTGTTCATGGGTAGTGCTATAACAATCAAATTGAAAGTTATGGGAAGGTCCTTCCGAAAAGTACATTTGACAAGGTGATGACTCTAAACAGTGTTTGTATCACACAAAATTGTAAGAAAGAGGAACAAAATATTTATGAGAAAAAACTACCTCGCGGAGAGCTTTTCAAACTCAATATTTTTATTTGTTCTTACTTACTTGAGTCAAACTGTTTGTGACATGAACACTTGGGGCATGTCAATTACAAAACCTTGTAAGGAAAACTGATCAACTTAGAAGTTTTGTCTAACTTTGAGTGCAATAAATAAAAATATCAAGTTTGTGTGGAATCTAAGTATGCTGAGCATTCCTATAAATCTGTTGAAAGGAATTCTAATTCCTTAGAGTTGATTTTCACTGACATTTGTGATATGAAGTCAACACCATCTCATGGTGGGAAAATGTATCTCATAACTTTCATTGACAATTGCATTAGAAACGACTATGTCTATTTGCTGAATGGTAAGGATGAAACAATAGAAATGTCTAGACAATATAATATTGAAGTTGAAAATCAGTTGGAAAAAGAAGAAGAAGTGATAGGGATGGAAAATATAAATCTCCTTTTGCAGAAATATGTTTGAAAGTGGATTTATCCATCAAACTACTGTCTTATTCACCTCAATCTAATGAAATTGCATAATGAAAAAAAAACCGAATTTTAGAGAAAATGATGGCTACATTACTTATAAGTTCAGGTTTATCACAAAACTTGTGTGGAGAAACTATCCTTACTGCAAAAGGGAAAATAAATTGTCTTTTCAGAAAGAAAGCAATTTTGTTTGTTCAGGACACAATCTATTCCATATGAGAAATGGAAAGAAAGGAAATCCAACTTGAAATATTTCAAAGTGTGGGGGTGTCTAGCCAAAGTCCAAGTTCCTATTCCTAAAAGGATTAAAATAGGACCTATGACTGTGTACTGTAAAATTAGACTTCAGTAGTCTAGTGAAGGGTCTAAAAGACCTTGGAAAGAAAAAAGGAGAATGTAATTAATAAAGAGATTCAGAGGCGTAGTAAATGTCAAAGGACATCTACTTCCTTCTTGTGTCCATCGAAAGCTTCCTTTTTTCTTTTTGTAACATTTCTTGTGTCTTCTATAGATTCATCCTTTTGGAAAGATGGTGTCACTAGTGAGATTGATTCAATATGGAGCAACCATATTGGGAGTTAATTGATTTTCTTCCAAAAAATAAACCTTTGGGTTCAAAGTAAATCTTCAGAAGGAAAATAAAAGTCGATGGAACTATTGACAAATACAAAGCAAGACTTTTTGTCAAAGGTTGTAGACAAAAATAAGGTTTTAATTTTGTCGACACATACTCGTCAGTAACTAGAATTACATTCATTCGGATGTTAATTGCATAAGCTGCGGTATATGACCTCCAAATTCATCAAATGAATGTGAAAACAATTTTCATAAATAGAGAATTTGAGGAAGAAATTTACATGGAACATTCCGAGGGTTTTGTGGTTCCTGGTAAGGAAAAGAAAGTGTGCGAACTTGTTAAGTCACTTTATGGACTAAAACAAGCACCCAAACAATGACATATGAAATTTGACCAAACTATGTTGGTAAATGGATTTAAGAATGATGGAAGTGATAAATGTGCTTACATTAAAATCACAAGGTCAATGTTTGTTTGTATATTGGTTATATGTTGATCATCAGTAAAGACACTAATGACATAAATGCTACTAAACATATGCTAGAAAGCAACTTTGATATGAAAGATCGTGGAGTTGCTGATGTGATCTTAGGTATAAGAATCCTCAGAACTCCAAGATGTTTAGCATTGTCACGGTCTCATTACATTGAAAAGGTACTTGACTAGTTCAAATATTTGGATTTTAATATTGTCAAGACTCCAATAATGTGAGTTTTGCACTTCAAAAGAATGAAGGTAAAAATGACTCACAATTGGATTATGCTAGAGTATTAGAAAATATGATGTATATCAGAAAGTGTACGCGATTAGATATAGCATGTGCTATTAATAAACTGAGTCGGTTCACGAATAATCTCAATCAAACTCATTGGATGACAATGAAAAGAGTTTTGGGTTATTTAAAACATACGCAAAACTATGTCTTGCAATATGCAAATATCCTACATTATTGAAAGGATATAGTGATGCAAATTGGATCACCGGGATCAAATGAAGTAAAATTCACAAGTGGATATGTATTTACTCTTGGTGGAGGAGCAGTCTCTTGGTAATCTTCCAAAAAGACATGTATCACTAGCTCTACAATGATCTCTGAGCTAGGTGCTCTAGATAAGGCCGGTGAACAAGTTGAAAGACTTCGAAATTTCATGATAGATATTCTTTTTGGCCCAAACCTTTGGCATCAGTATGCATACACTTTGATAGTCAAGATGCAATAGGTAGGGCATGAGCATGATGTATAACGGAAAGTCTCGTCATATAAGACATAGACATGATACCGTTAGAAAACTACTCTCTAGTAGAATTATCACAATTGACTATGTAAAGTCAAAGGATAATATGACGGATACACTTACAAAAAGGCCTAACTAGAGAGAAAGTTGAAAGATCATCTAAGGAAATGGGTTTACGGCTTAGGACAAGTCATCATGGCGGTAACTCTATCTAGCAGACTGGAGATCCCAAGAGCTAGATTCAAGGAGAAAAACAAAGTTGTGACTGACGGTTCGACATTGTCAATCAACTCAATCCATTCTCATGATGAAGGCAATGTTCAGGAACGAGGTTAAAACATTAAGACTTGTTAATGAGTTAATAAAGCTTAAAGTTTTTAATGATTTGCTAAGTTTGGCAGATTTGACCAAATAGTGTATCTACGAGATGACACTGTTAGAAATCACCTATGTGAGTGTGAAGTGTAAGCCGCTTCAAAGAGAATTTTTTGTCAAAAACCTATTCTCTATACACTCATGAAACCAGGAGGTTTTCATCGCTGAAACGAACACAACTGTAAGAATCATAAACGGTAAAAGGTTAATTCTGTGACATATGGTTGTCTAGGTATACACCAAAGCTCGACGGTTCAAAGATATCGCATCTACCGATTGACCGAGTATATCCGACATATGTTCACTACGGAAAGTCCGAGGGAAAACCTACTTATCCAGATGCAATTAATTCTTACTTGTAAAGTACACATACTTGTCTGTTTCTTTGTCTTGGAGTCATTCCCCATTCATGCGGGGGATTGTTGGGTTTTAAAAGGTGTGAATGGAAAATGAAGAATTGCGACTTTTATGAAGAATTGCGACTTTTATGAAAAGTTGTGACTTTTATGAAAAGTTGCGACATTTATGAAGAGTTGTGACTTTTATGAAAAGTTGTGACTTTTATGAAAGGTTGTAACCTTTCCGAAAAATTGTGACTTTTCCAAAGGTTTGTGACATTTCCGGTAAGGCACAATAAGAACATTTTCACACTACCCTTTGTTTTCTATAAATTGAGGGATTTCCTCTCATTTTAGGAGAACTAATTTTTTTGGACTTCTTCTACTACTACTAAATCTAGTATTCTAAGTGTACTTTATTGCCGTTGAGTGGTTCGCTGACACCGTGATTTAGGTCCCGATACACCGGTGAGTAAGATCGTTCTATCCTAGGAGGATATATTCCATTAACCTCGAGTACTTGAGGGGAATAATTTCCTTAAGGGGACATTGTGCATTCAGTGGACTCAATTTTCTTCTTTAAGAAAAATATTTTGTATATTATTTCTAATCTGTTTCTAATTCTATTTTCTCTACTAGTTTTAATTTTCTAGTTTTGAAAATATTCTTTAAACTTTGTTGTTTCTTATCAAGTTCTTCAAAGTTTTTGTTCTAAGTATTTTAGGAATACAAGATGAACAACAACTTCGATGCAGTGGTATTAGTTCCTCGGAGCTCAACCTGCACGAGTTAAGGATGGATCAGTGTATTTCTTCTGATTAAGGTTGACTCAGATATCAATAGAGGGATTTGGTCCTTACCTTGAAGTAAGAAGATGACAACAATGTTGAACTGAAGAAGTTTTCAGACAGTTTGGATTCTTGGTGTTCGTGAGATCTTTAAACACCCAAATGAATATTACTCAAGTTTAATGTAGATCTGCCATGCTTGCTTCAAAGAGTGACGAATTTTGGAGCTCCAATGGAAGACCTTCAATGCTATGGAAGGATACAATTCCGACAACCCCTGTACTGTTTGTTTCTTGTTTTCGATATGGGCTGGAGTCACTTTTGGACTCATGCCAATGTTTTTCTCTATTTTGTTTCAATAAATGGACTTTGCCCAGATTTAACTTTAAAAAAAAAAAAAAGAGATATTATCATATTAAGTCCTCACAAACGAATGACAATAAATTATATTAGGCCATAACACATTATGCCTATGCGGTCTAATACTCCCTTCGCCCCTTTTTACTTTGTGAAATTTTGATTTGATACACTTACTAAGAAAATAATGATTGATATAACGAGTTTATATTTCATTCCTATTAATTAATAGGGTCTCAAATATATTTACTCACTACATTTTTTAAAGACATTAACTCAATGTTAATAAATTGAAGGTTTATATAGGAAAAAAAATATTCTTTCCTATTTTGACAAGTAAAAGGGCATTTAGATGTGAAAGAAGGTTAATGATATAAAGGGAATCGTGTGGACATGGTAATAAGTGTATCAACTATATTATAAGTGACTTGGGTTCTAAGGAAAGTTTTAGGGCCAAGTTAAGTTGGAAATTATACTATAGAACAAAGTTTAAATAAAAATGAACATTAATCTTGATATATAAAGAGTTACAAAGTGCACTACATATCATATTAAAACTCTTCGAATCTAGTTTTCAACGGTCTAAACCATTTTTCATTTAGATATTTCTATGAAGAGTTATGAGCATTTTAATTTGATGTGTAATAGAAAAGTACAACAAGTAAAGCCAAAGTACAAGCTACCAAAGCAACAATAGTTGTGTGTATATATATATATATATATTTATTTATATATTTTTTTTTTCTTAGCCCTTATGAAGTTTCTTTTTTCTTGCCGCAAGACTTTTCATGATCTCAGGGACACTCTCCATAATACTGTGAACATTCGTTGTGTTAAGTTGAAGTGAAGTATTTGTGTTTTCGATTAAATTACAGTTGTTCTAGCTAAAGTCCGATTTGATTCTACTTGAATAGTAGAGAGAAATCATGATCTTTCAATTTCTGTTAATTCTTTATTCAATTCAATTTCAACAAAGAAAATAAAAAAAAAAGTTGTGGACAACAACTATTTTCTTTAAAAATATTGAGTTAGGGCATGAAAAAAGGATGAAGATTGGGCTTGGATCTCAATTTCAGCAACTATTTTTTAGTTATCTTTATCTAAAAATAGAATTCTTGAAATATCTTTAAATTTTTCAAGAGCACTCAAGCAGTGGCGGCTCTACACCTTTGAAAAAAAAACAACCGTCTTAGGCCTAAAATTTGAGGGGCCTCATTTAAAAAAAAAAAAAAATGTTATACATATATATTTTTTAAAATATGGAGTATTAGTTGTAGAAAATATAAACTTCTCATAAAAGAGCAAAGAAGTAATAAAAGTTTGATAAATTATGAGTACTATATCTCAAAAAAGATTAAATAATTGGCTATAATAAACTTCATAAAAAAATATGTTTGAATTTAAGACCCCGATTCAAATTTGGCTTTAGACCACCGATTTATTAGAGCCGCCCCTGCACTCAAGAACACCCTTCAACCGAGATTTTCAAGATTTGTCTTCATATGTTGCCTATGATTGAGTATATAGAAGATGACTTGGAGTAAGAAAATCATGATTTAATTAAGGTATTAGATGAACCTTAAAAGTGGATTTTTGTAAATGACTCAACATATTTAGCTTTCAATTAATTAAAATATGTATTTTTAATTACTTCTTATAGAAATATATTATATTTGAGTTGGATAATCACCATGGTTAAATATGAATACTTGTATTTTATCCATATTTTTATAAGTTAACAGTAGATTGAAATTCATATTTATACGAGTGAAATATAAGTGATTCAACTCAATAAACTATCGATTAAATTGGTTGATTTTATAAATATGAGCTAAAATTGTCATCTCTAGGCTAGGGTGACTCTTCTTAAGGTATATGTTGAGGCACCATTTTTATTCTGTGGTAGCTAATATGTTCATTCTTCTTTTCTTTAGTCGGAGATTATTTCAAGAGATAAATTATATTTCGTTGTATAGAAATTTCATAGATAGTTGTGTTGGGCCGTAATAATAAAAGTGCATATGACATACATGCAACAATATTTTTCCATATTTATTTTATTTTTAATTTCATTATTCTTATGAAATGATTTATGTATTATTTTGAAGGTGAGAATGTTTATTTGAGGGTGTATAAAATTTGCAAATGGCATAAGCATTTGGTTTTAATGCATAATATGGTTGAAGTGCATCATATTGGTTTGATCTTCTCGGACAAGCATATTAAACACAAGACATCAGAAAGTGCATTAAAATCAATTTGTGATAAATTATCTTAATTAACATATTTATCTACATCTACATTCATATGCATATTTAATTAATTAAATATCATTAAATGAACCTCAATTTTAAATGAGCTTTATAATTTTAACTCAATTCTACCAGAGTAGTGGATTGGGTTGGCCTCAAGGGTCAAATCCATTTTGACAATTTTATTTAGGAAAGGATTTAGGTACATATGAATATGTTAAGAAGATTCTTGTGAAGGTCTTCAAAGATTCCAGGCAAGTAAATAATTCTAAAAAAAGTATTACTTGTAAATACTAAAAATCATATACAATAATAATTATTTACATATTAACTCCTAAATGACTAGTATACAGGGGCGAACCCACCTTTGGTAAGGGGTGTCAAGCGACACTCTTTCGTCGAAAAATTATATTATATATAGATGTCAAATTTTGATTTAACATATATAAATACAAATATTGACACTTATAGACACAAGTTAAAAGTTTAGTATAGTGGTTAAATTGTGCAAATTCCTTGAGATCATGTATTCTAATTCTATTAGCCTCATAATTATTGACACCTCTTAATGATAATCCGAAATTCACTACTGCTAGTATATACAAAGACATAAGGCCCGTTCATTCAGTTTATTGTATTCTATCTATCAGATATCTAAATGTATAAAGCTCAAGTACTAATTAACGTAACACTATGTATGAAAACAAAATAATTTTAAAAATGACATTTAGTGATATGTGATGACTAGTTGATGATTATTGTTATCAAAGGGGAGTAGTGGTGTTGGTTGATGGTGATAATTATAGCGTTGTAGCTAGTGGGGTAGTGGTTAATTAATGATGATGGTATAATTGATAATTGCGGTGGATGATAGTGATAAAATGGTAGTGGTGACTAGTGTTGTAAAAGACGAGGGTGAAAGTACCGTAATAATTTGTACACACCAACATCAATTCAAATATGCATTAGGTTTTACAACTTACTTGAAGTTAATGCATATAATTAAGAATGTGACATATCTTAAAGTGATTAATATATCTACTTAATAATTGACACTTATCTTAAGTGTATACAAGTGTTGAAGAACATGTGCAAAAGCTTTTTCAATCTTTGGAGGAAGGAGTGTCCAATAGGAATACTTTATCATATGTTCACGTGCTTGTGCAAAACATGTTGTATTTCGAATGTCTAAATGAAATTACTGACAAATTTAAAGGGCTATCAGTCTATCTTTTTTTCACTCCATGTCTAATACCTCTTTTGGTTCTGACTAATCTATATTCACATCAAAAAGTCTCATTTTGAGAAAAATATATTGCTTAACAAAATCAATTTTATGCCTAAGGTTCAAATTGTAAAATCTCTGATTAAGAATAGACAAGCTATCGTTTTCGCTATAAATGAAAGAAACAAAATTTTTAATTTTTTTTCCTTTTTCATCTTAGTAGTAGTGGCTAGAAAATTGACAAGTAGATACCCATTTGATCCAATGGAAACTCAAAACTAAAATTCATAAATAAATAAAAATATCCTTTTGTTAACTAACCAAACCAACCACTCATCCTAACGGATAAAACCATGGCCATGGCCGCCACCACCACCTGTTCCTCCGCCGCCGCCACTCCATTCCTCTCTCCGACCACCCCTTCCCTCCACACAATTACCAGAATACCCTTCATCTCTGCCACCCCAAAATGCAACAGGCCAATCACCAAGCTCCACGTGTCCTCCAACCCAGTCGCTTCATCCTCCACCAGTACATTCAAACCCAATCAAGAATCCATCTTTTTCGACGGCGGAGCTCACTATGGAGACCTCGCAGCTAATCTCCTTCTGGGTTTCACTCTTCTTTGGCTCCCATTAACCCTAGCTTCAGTATTTAGGGCTTTTTACTTGAGGTACAGGTTTACCAATTTGAGGGTTACTGTCATTTCCGGCTTAACGGGTCAAGACCGGAGCGATTTCTCGTATAAAGTGATCAAAGATGTTCAGGTTGTTCCAAGATTTATTGGTGAATGGGGTGATGTGATTATTACATTGAAAGATGGGACTGTTGTGGATTTGAGAAGTGTTCCTAAATTTAGGGAAATTGCTAAGTATTGTCTTTCTATGGTGGATAAAGAGTCGTCTGGGGTTTCAAAGGAGACTAATGCTACTGATGGGCCTAAAGGCTTTTGAGAAACATATATGGTTAGTGTTTTATACTTTGTTTGATTTTCATATAATGTTGTCTCGATAATTAATTTTAGTAGCTCAGTTGGTTGGCTACCTGACTCCTGATCTTTCTTGTCGTTGGTGAGAGTTTGATTTCTTGAATGAAACATTGTTCTCCTTTTTGTAAAGGGTTATGTAAAGTTTTCAATTTGGTATTAATGTATTCAACTGTGTCAATGGTTTTAGTATATATGTCTAATTGATTTGTATATTGAGTTATTGGGAACTGTTTCTTTTAGTTGATGTTGATGGATATTTCTTTTGCCTTTGATTTACTTGTGTCGTAATTGAGGTACACGAATAATCCATAAATTGTACTGAGCATTAGTAAAACACTGCATGTGTAAAGGGAACACACCCCTGCATGAAGCATCCCGAGTTCATGTAGGGTTGCACCCCATTAGGGTGTGAGTGATGTAGGCAGCCTATCTTGACTCAAGTATCAGTGGCTGATTGTATGGTTGGAACGTATCAGACTGTTTTACTGTTGTTCTAAAGCTCCCCTTGAGAAAACTGCACGTGTGTTTATGAAATTTATATTCGTGTAGAGAAGTTGCTCGTAGCAAATCCATGTAGAAATGGTTCATGTCGGGGTCAATGATTTGGAACTTTTATTCATTGCATAAATACAAAAGTGACTTGATATGAGTGTTTCTTTTTGTTGATCTTAGATATTCAAAAGCTATATTATCAAAGTTTAGCTCTTACATTAAGCAGTGAAGTTCACCACCACTATTATGTCATTTTTAAAACTATTGGACATTTTTTAGATGTTTTCGATAATCATAGAGAGACGGCATTTTGGATTAAAAAACACTTGAAATAAGTCAATCCAAACATGCTCTAAATTTATATTTGTAACTTATGGTCTCTCATCTGCACAAGGGGGGTGTTTACATTCCATCTTCCTTTCATCTGTCTGTCCTACAGTATAAGTTGAAGAAAAGATATGTTGAATTCTTATGATAAGGATGCTTTTTGAAGAACACTGATCAGTGAAATTAAATGTGTTTCAATCTTGAAATGGTGAGTCCAACTGTTTTCTGGAAAATTCATAAACTAAATATGAAATGTTTGTTGAGTACATTGGAGTAGTTTCCAAACAGAAGATGCATAATTTGGAGAGCCCTGTCATTATAATGGTTTAAACTTTTTTCAATCTGAGGATGCAAAGTTTAAAGAGCCTGTCTTTGTGAATATCTCCTTTTGTGCCATCAAGTACCTAAAGGTCTTATGATTGTAAAGATATGATACTTTCCCTAATACAAGTAATGTCACTGTATCTGAAAAGCGAAGATAATGGAAAGTGGTCGTTAGGTTACAAAGGTCGTAACTAAGTCTTGGCTGATTAGTTTGCCTTTTCTTGGTCTGGTGTGGCTAACAGGCAACAGATTGATGATGGACCTCAGCATAGAATTGTATTTCAGATGTTGTGTTTATAAATCGGAGCAGATTCCGCCCTGTTTAACCATAGACGCTGCCTGAAATTTGTTCAGATTCTTATTCAACAGTGACAGACTATCAAGGTTTTTCATGCCAAAACAAACTGACATGCCACAATAGTTGATCCAAAGTACCTTTTTTCATCACTAATTATTTTTTAGAAGTTGATATATCAACTTCATATGAAATTGTGGAGTTATTTCATCACTAAATACTTTCCAAATATGCTAGACCTGAAAAACTTTTCTAATTTTTTTCCCTTAAATCAGTGAATGAGTTTTTCATGCCTGCTCAAACAACAATATCACCCGAAGTTGATTGTCCATCACTGTATGTACTAAAAATTTAATAGTCTTGATGATAATATTTGTTGAAGGATTATCAGGAGGAGACTCGACAGTATAAGATGAATGTACATGACTATCATGAAGGTCTTTTGTTCTTCTTTCATGAAACACAATCTCTCATCCGCAACATCACCAACTTGATCATCATCTCTGACAGCAGGGAAAACTCTAATTTCAAAATCATTTTGATGTTCTTTTTTGCTTGCCTGTTTTGAAGAAGAATCGACTTTATTATCTACATTTTCTTCTTCTTCTTATGCAGATCTCTCCCTTATTGATTGTTGTTGGGCCTCATAACCCTCAATTCCTATGTCTAGATTTAGAGGCTGCCTCATTATATGTCATTTTGGCATTATCAACGAGCAATTTCAATTTATTAGTGGATGTTGAAGTTGTTTCTGCTTCTTTTTGCTCTTTGGGCTTATGAATTGATTCATCTAGATTTTCTAAGAGTATTACTTGAATTAATGTTTCTCTTTCTTGAAGTCATTTTGTTACACACATGAGACAAAACATAAATCATAAATGGCAAAAGGTGGCATTAATTTGAGTGTTTTCTTCTAATATCAATTTTGATGAAATTGTAAGCTCAAATGGGGCTGTTAAATGTTAATGGACTTTCTTTTGGGTTAGATTCTTGAGAACAAAGGGAATTTTTTTTTTCAAAGTAATTATTTGTTTAATAAAATAAATATATAAAAATAGCATTGTGACAATTAAATTAATGAGATGGATATGACGTAGCTTTTTTTTTTTGACGTGGATATGATGTGTCATCCATGTCAGATCGAGTGAGGAACACCGGCTGACATAAGGGTTTAAAATTTCTATTTTGTTTGAGTTGAAGTGTCTGGTTGAAACTTTAAAGAGTAGAAGGGTTTAGTTTACAATTCGAATCTAGTATTAAGGTCCACCAGACCATTTTGCCATCATAAATTAATATAACTTATTCTTCAATAAAATAGAAAAACAAACTACTATAGTTGATTAAAGAGTACACAAATTCATATTTTTTTTCAAGTAAGTGAGTCTAGCATCCTACAACAATTTAAATAGTTGTTGCAGCAACTTAAGTAGTTGTTGTAACAACTTAAGAAAATAAAACCACTTTATGAACTGCTTAAGTTGATGCAACAACTTAAGATTGTAACTTAAAGAATTTATTGCAGCAACTTAAGTAGTTGTTGCTAATATTGCAACTCCAGGGATTTTCAGTAACAACTTAATAAGTTGTTGCATCAACTTAAGGCATTTGGTAAAACTAAGCAGTTATTGCATCAACTACTTAAGTTGTTGCAACTACTTAAGGTTGCAAGTTAATGAATTTGTTGCAATTACTTAAGGTTGCAAGTTAATGAATTTGTTGCAACAACTTAAGCGATTGCTTTATCAACTACTTAAGTTGTTGCGACAAATTCAATAACTAATGATTTTTTTTTGTCAACAGCTGAAAGAGTGGCTACAACAAGTAGCTCTTCTGTTGAAAACAATCAATCAAGTTTTGAGGTTGTTGCAACAACTACTGACCTTTTCTACTCTAATTTTCTCTCCTATTTCATTCATACAATATTTATTTAAGATTTTCACGAAATCTACAGATTTTCATCAATGTCACACTATCACAACAATAAGTACAATGTTTATTAGGGCATAAAATAATAAGATATGTGAAACTCATGCTCTTCTTCTTCTTTTTTAAACCATTACTATAAAGAAAACTCAAAACTCTAATTGTTTAAGATTTTCTTTTTACCTCTGTTCACAATGACGACGATGGCATGAGTAGGAGATCAAGAAGATGAAAATCAGTAGAAGGTTTGACTTGTGCTTAGTCAAGTTGTCATATTTTTTTAAGTATAACTTACATAAATCTCATAGTGTAAGAAGTAAATTACATCATATTCCTACTCTTTTTTCTAATTACAATAATTCCTTAAAATTTGTACCTTCCGGATACATAAGTCATCAACCGGATACATTAATTAACAAGAAGAATCCTTCGATTGCGCTAAAAAAGTGAACAAAATCATTTCCATTGCGCTTAAAAAGGAAAAGAAACATAAAATTAAATATCAAATTCATAAATCACGCAATTACATTGTTGTCACGGCTAATCAATCTCCCCCAAAGCATAACAAATTCAAGTAATTCAAATTTCAAATTTCTTCTCCCAAATTGTCAAAATCTTTTCAATTTCGATTCAAAATCATTGAAAAATTGAGTTGATACATCATGAATATCTCTATTTTAATGAGACATTCAGGAATCCGAGAAAGTGAGGTGAGTTATAAACAATACATAAGTGATGGAATAGTTGTTGGACAAAATATTTCTTTTGTGAATGTTGAATCAGCCATTGCAGCTTGAAGATCGATGAGTTGAGGAAAATTTGGAGATCCAATACATTACAGAAACGAGCGCTGCTATATCCCTATATATTTTTTTCTCCTTCACCTCTATATTGTTTGAATCGATTATGTAATTTGTTACATTCAATTATGATATACATATAACATGAATCAACAATTTTTTGATTCAACCATAGCAAGAGCTTGTGCATCCTTTTCTTAAACCTTTGACATATACAATGACACTAGATGTAGTATAAAAAACAATGTATCTCTCTAGTATTTTTGTCTATTGTATCAATTCACAGTGGATACGTTGCAAATCAAGGCCCATGCTTGTCTCTGTAATGTATCGTGTGGTCATTATTAAGTATTAAATACATGTAGTGTTATTTTTATATGCATGTATAATTATCGACAAATGAATATTTAGCAGTAATTTGTATGAATGAATAATGGCTAGTAATGTGTATCTGATAAATGTAATATAGATTAGCCATTAATATATATCATATATATGTGGTATTAACTTGAATGTAAGAATTCTGATCAAGAAAAGGTGCATGATACATTATTAATTATTGTAGCTTATATCTGAGTGATAAATGTTAGGGAAAATTAGCTAAGTAGTCAATATTCCTAACATAATTATTAAAAATATCTATAGTTTAAAATAATTGTTAAAAATGTCAAAATATCAATATGTTAGCAAATAAAGTGTATCCTAATATAATTCATTTACCTTCCTTTTATTTCTCAACTTGTGCCCACATTTGACTTAATTTAACTTCATTATCGTTGAAAAAGAAGAAGAAAAAACTTCATTGCCCACTTTTCTGTCTCTCAATTTTTTACCCATATTCTCTCCTCTCTCTCACGATTTTTATCCATATTCTCTCACCTCAATTAACTTAAACCTTTCCTTGTTAAATTGAAATTTCTCCATTTTTCTAAGAAATCTCAGTAATCATTCAAAAGATTTTCAACCTTTGATATAGGTAAATACATTGTCATGAAGTGTTTTATTTTTGTATTCTATTGTTCTATGTTTTCATTTGAAGCTTTTTAGATTTTTGTGTGTTCTTCTGTTTTTCAATCTCCCTATTTTTAGTAAGGATCTCAGATAAGGGGAAAACACAAAAATTGCAATCCAATGTCTGGTTCAAAGAGGACTATAAGAAGTATCACATATAATCATCAACTTTTTGGGGGATTTTTCCTCTTTGATTTATGCATTACTCAAGGATTATTTGAAAATGTAGGTTGTGCGACTAAAATGGCTCAAGAGAGGAGATCTAAGTTTCTTCATGATTCTACCCACATTCAAGTTCAAGATAGCAATGTCAGCAAGGTAAAGACACTATTAATTAAAAAAATGGATGCAGAAGATTTTGAAAAACTTGTTGAAGACCAAGTTTAGGAAGAACAATTTTCTATTAGTTTGTTTTGTATTTATAGTTTTTTTTTTAGAATTTGGTATTCTTTCTCAATTTGTGTTCAAATCAGTATGTATGCTATCAATATTTGTATTCATTCAAAATCTCATATTGCATAGTTTATGAATCGTGTATTTGTTCCTAATTTGTATTCATCCCAAAGGTATGCCAACTAGTTATGTATTTTATTTATAGGAAGAACAACTTTCTATTAGTTTATTTTGTTTTTATAGTTTTTTCTTCAAAATTTTGTATCCTTTCTCAATTCGTATTCAAATAAGTATGTATGCTATTAATATTTATATTCATTCAAAATCTCATGTTGCATAGTTTATGAATCTTTATTTGTTCCTAATTTATGTTCATCTCAAAGGTAAGCCAACTAGTGATGTATTTTATTTAAGATCGCTTGCAACAAATATTCTCGTATTCTTTTTTAATTTTATATTTCATTCTCACTTTTTCATCATATTATTTTTATATTTTATACATCATTATACAAAATACAATATAAAAACTAGAATGAATACAAATACAAATAATATACATATTGAAATGAATATGACTTAGGAAAGGAAACAAGATTCTGCAGAGAAAAATAAATACACAGTGAAAAAATACATGAATACAAATATGTTTCTTAAATAACTACTTATTTATTTGACATACATATTGAAATGAACACAAACTAATAAAGAAATACAAGTTTCATTATACAAAATACAACATGAAAATTAGAATGAATACAAATACAAATGGTATACATATTGGAATGAATACGATTTAAAAAAGGATACAAAATTCTGGAAAATGAAACAAATACACTGTGAAAAAAGTATGCCAAATAACAGATAAAACTATAGGTGTTCAAATTTCTAAATTAAAGAAATTCAAATTTAATAGATAAAACTATAACGTATTATCATAAAGTTTCATAACAATAATTAGTTTTGAAAGACAAAGCCAAACAATGACCTTTAGGAAGAAGGAAGAGATCACCTATTTTAGGTCTCATAATCTTTTGTAATGGAAGTAATGAGGAATTTCAGCAACTTTACCTAATTTCAAAAAATTTCTCCCTTGATTTTCTCTAGTTTGTTATTTCTTAGTTATATTATTTTAAGTTAAATAAAGAAAAAATACATAAATCAACACCATAACAAACTAAAATATTGACATGTTAAATAAATATTGAAAGTGTGGCTAAAGGGTCCTATTAAGTGCTAAAATATTGTTGTTTTGAAAATTTTCCCAATGCGTTATCTTTGATAGTAGTTGTTGTGTGTCTGGTACATTATGTCACGTATCATATCCATGTTTTAATAGATGTATTATTGTGCTTCAGATAGTTATATAGTTGATACGTGATTTGTGTCCAGTTGTGTTTAATAAATGTTGTCTTTGATAATAGCACTGTTTGAATACAAAATGTTGTGTATCTAGTACATTCTGCAGTGTATGAAATTCATGATTTAATAGATATATTACTGTGTTCCAACTTTATTGTATCAGATACATAACAAGAAGTTGTTCACATTTACCACTAACTAAACAAACTCATGATGATAATGACATTTTATGTATCACCATTAATGAATTTGATACATACTTGTAATTTGAGAGACTAACATAAGACATTCAAATTTAAAAACAAGATAGTCATCCATACAAGTTTTAGGAGTAACACTCTAAAACTTAAGCAAAAGTATCTTTAAAAAAAAAACATTAAAGGTGTCTAGTAGATACACAACCATCAATATATTAAACATAAACATGATACATTGCATAAAATAAAGATCATTGTAGTAGTGATGTAATGAAACATTGATACAACTAACAAAGGCAAATTTTAGAATCAAAATAAACGAGATACATTGAAAATATGTATCTTTGATAGGCGAAACCAATTCCCTCCCCTCTCCCCCCTTCGCCGTTTTTTTCATGTAGTAGATTTAGAAGTCGAGATCCTTCTTCGACTTTGTCTTTTCTAACTCCAGATTTTTCATGAATAAGACTGAACAAACATTCAAGAGTGCAGATACATAACAGTTAACTGATTTTGGTACTGTCAATATAGTCTTTTAAATTTGAATATGATTGAAGATAGATTATATAACTTGATACATATAAATGATACATTCGGTAGTGTTTATGTATCAAGTACATTTATATTGAACATGATATACAATAATCGAAGATTCAACTACATTAGGGTTATGTATCAATACAGTAAAATGAACGTGATACATTGGATAACAATGAAAGCTACTGTAATAGTGATGTATCAGATTAGTGATAACACTAACAAAGACTAATTTAATGTATCATAAATTTGAAACGAAGGCATGATACATAAATTTATGAATCAAAATTAACTAGATATAATTAAAATTTTGAACCTTGGTTAGAGAAGGGTGATTAGCAACATGTTCTACCCCCCCCCCCCCCCCCACCTTTTTGTATCAAAAAGAGGTTGAACAACAAAATATCGAGAAAAACAACCAATCTGATGTGCTAAAATCATAAAAAAATTGTGAAGAAATTCGTCTACATTTTCTCCTTTGCTCTATATCAACTTCCATAACATTTTTTCACTTTTAACAACGGCTTCACCTATGGATCTCAACCTAAGTCCTTATCGGAGCCACCAACAACTTGACCTTTTTCTCCCTTTTTGTGTGTTTTCTTCACGAAGTCGAAAAGAAGGAGCATCTTCCATATGTATCAGGACTTTGATAATGAAAAAAAAAATACAAAAAAAAAAAAACAAGGATGAACCATAAGTTGGAGAAGACCAAAAACTACATATTCATAAAATTGAATTCAATTGACTGGAGAGAGAGATTTTGAAATTCAAATTGTAATGAAGGAAGTAACTAATAAGATTGTGGGAGTGAAAATAGAGAGAGATTGAAGGAGTGAAAATAGGAAGAGGGAAGCGTGGCTTTGGGAGTTGATCAACAATGTATCCGGTTGAGTTTTGTTTTGGATGAAAAAGAGAGATTTTTGTAATATTTTAGAATGGTAGAGAATAATAGAAAATATGGTAAATGAGAATGTGTATATAGGTAATTTTTCCTTTTTTTAATTGGAAACCATTATGTCACCTCCCACTCAATTTTCTCGAGTTTAGTAATAACAACACATTTACTTCCTAAATAGTTGAGACTAGGGTTAATTATAGATACATTGACGTTATATCTAGCAGTGTTTTTTTTCAACACCTTGACTAATTCTACGGGCACCAATCACCTCCAACCAGCAACCACCAACAAATACCAGTAACTCTATCTGCCTAGACTAAGATAGATGTGAAGAAATTACCTGGATAATCATATGCTATCAACTCTCACTAGTCACTACCATTCATCTTTCAAAAACAAAGGTTGGGTTAGAGTATTTGGGTAAGTTTACAGGTGGTCTATTGGGTGGGTTTGTGTTTATTTTAATTGGTTTAATTAATTTTTATGATAGCCAATAGGATAGTGACACGTCATTAGTGAATTTTAGGTTGTTAAAGATGAGGGCAAAATAGAGCCCAAAGGTTGACGTCAAGGGCATTTTAGGCCCGAAAGGTAGAAGAATGATATTTTTGTACCAATTCATATAGTTGAAGGATATTTTAGGGGGATAATTGTACAGAATGGCAAAATTATAATCTAAAATAAATGGAGTAGCTATTGTTTGATTTAATTGTGCCCCGTAACAAACGTTTGCCAGTCGCCTCTCTCCCTCCAAATTCTGGCTCGCCACTCTCCCTTTATACAACAGAATTGTATAAATTACGTTTCTGTTTGTATAAACGAGAGAAAATTGTATATACACATGCAAATACATATATATTCGTCCTATACACTTATAATTATACAATAAAAATATTCCCCTGCCCAATTCTCTTTTGCCTTTCTCTCTTTTGCATTTTATACAAACACAGATTATACAATATAATGTAAATTTATGTTTGTATAATGTATAATTTATGTTTATATAAAGCGAAAGAAAATTGTATATACACATGCAAATACATAAATATTCGTCTTATACACTTATAATTATACAATACAAATATTTTCCTGCCCAGTTTTCTTTTGCCTTTCTCTCTTTCTCGTTTTATACAAACACAGATTATAAAACTATAATGTATAATTTATGTTTGTATAAAGCGAAAGAGAGAGCAATTTTTGATATACAAATATTTTTGTCAACGATTTATACAAACGAGAGGCTAACAACAATTTATACAAATGGCCTGCCAGCGAAATTATACAAATCTGAAGAGGATCCAACGAATTATACAATTGCTTCTTTTTGTATATATGTATAGAGAAATAGACATAGCTTTCAATTGTATATGTATAGCGAATTATACATTTATATGTTTGTTATGGAGTGCAATTATGCAAACTTTGCTATAACATACAAATATGATTTTTTTTGTTTGCTATATGTGAAAGTTGCTCTATTTTAGGCCTTTTTCCATTTATTTTTTTATTATTGAGTTCTTTATTTATTACTTTGAAACTTAGCGATATTATTTTATATAGTCTTGGGAATTTTAAGTTATTCCCCACCTTCGAACTCATCATTTTAAAAACTTATCACAAGAAGTTACTTGTCCAATGATTCTTAGATGACTTGATGCAAAGAATAATAATTTTAGCTAAAATTGATGATTTATTTAAATTCTCTACTAACTCGGTAAGCCACATTTTATATTTATATACCCTTAAAATTTATTTTGACCATACTTCTACCTCAACCAATTTGAACTTGTTTCAGCAACTTTTATAATTGTTATATATTATTCAGCAAATTGATCGGCTGTTATGCTAGTCTAAGCAGTTATTGTGTCTAGTTTTGCTGTGTATATTTTTAATAGTTATTGTATTTATCTCAATAATTGTTGTGTATATTCTCAAGAGTTATATATATATATATTACCTTAAAAGTATGAACTCCTAACTTGAATATTAAATTACTATAATATTCCTAACTTAGGTTATGACTTTTTCAATGAGTTGTAACTTTTCTGATAAGTTGTGACTTTTCTCAAAGGGTTGTGATTTTTCGATGAGTTGTGACTTTTTCAATAAGTTGCGACTTTTCCAAAGGGTTGTCATTTCTCGGAAAGGTCATGACTTTTCAGATAAGACAGTAAAATATTTGTTCATATGAGTTGTGACTTTTCCGATAAGATGTGACTTTTTTCAAAGTGTTGCGATTTTTCGATGAGTTGTGACTTTTCCAAAGAATTGTGACTTTTTCAATAAGTTGTGACTTTTTCAAAGGGTTGTGATTTCTCGGAAAGGTCATGACTTTTCATATAAGATACAAAAACATTTGTTCATACTACCCTTTGTTGACTATAAACAGAGGAGCTTCCTCTCATTTTTTAACCACAATTGCTTTTAATCTTCTCTTCTTCTTCTTCTTGTATTTTAAATTTTTTGTGTGATTTATTGTCGTTGAGTGAGTTAAAAGTTTAGCGAAATATGAGGTACCACTATTCTGATGAAGTAAATCGTTCTATCCTAAGATGGTATATTCTACAACCTCAAGTACTTTAGGAAAATAATTTTGATGATATCATAATTATTTTTTCTTGATATATACATTAGTATGTAATGTTTCAATATATGAAGTTAACATGATGTAGTCTAAATTTATTTGTTTTTGTTAACAATTTCTCTTGTGATGTAAATATATGCTTCTGAATATCTTTTTTCAAATTTTAGAGAATTGTCACGATTTTTTTTTTATGTTCAAGACAAAAGAATGACTTTTTTTTATCAATGCTACTTATGTGATTTAGATTGTCAGAAAATTTTCTTCAAAATAGTTAATACTATATAAACATTGCCCTTTTGTTTTACTTATTACTGTTTCTTAATAATTCAGTATTTTAGACGAAGAAAAGTTCATATGACTTGTAATAACGTCAGTTGAAGTTTGTATTAGTTTAATTTTTATATACACAACAAATATCATCTACAAGGTAATATTAGTGAGATACAACTAATTTCATGATTGAACCTCATCAAATTAAAAATAAATATAAACATTATTACATTTAACTAATAAAAAATTTCATTGACCATCTTTATAGGTTCACGTGAATAAGAGATATATATGATGATTCACATTGAACATTCACAAAAGAATGTGCAATATTATTTTGTACTAAGTTTATTATTTAACTCTTTTCTTAACTAAACAATAGTATTTACTATACATATACTTTCTGAATTGATAATCACGTGCAATGCACGTGTCAAAAAACTAGTATATATATATATATATATATCAACAGTTGCTGAAAAGAGACATAACAACTAATGTAATTGTCATAATTATTGGATATTATTTATACTTATGCCTCAATATTTATTTTTTACGCGTAGATTGTGTACCCATGGATAGTCCTTAAATCACTGAGATGGAGATGAAATTTATTTCTGAATTTGTTCCCTTGGAAGAAAAAAAGATAGATCCTAGACTTGAAAAGCATTTAACTGGAGCAACAACCATTAAAATAAATTTATTTGTGGTTGAAAAGGATTTTGATCCTTCGAGATGTTTTCACAAAGTTGTTGTCAGTGTTGTGGATGATGATGCAACAAGATTGGAAGATTATATTAATATTAGTGTTATTCACAAAGAGAATATACCACCAAGAACAACACCAATATCAACATAATCTTTGCATATTGCTGCATCATAGTACGCGCAATAACTTCGTGAATAGCTCTCGAAGGATCAAAATTATTTTCACCTATAGATAAATCTGTTTTAACGGCTAAAAATATACACAATAATTACAGAGATAGATACAACATCGGCTAAGAATATACACATCAATTCCTGAAACTAGAATAACAAGCTGAATATAACACAACAATTGCTTAGACTAGCATAACAACTTACTAATTTACTGAATAATATTCGACAATTTAGGAAGTTGCTGAAACAAGTTCAAATTGGTTGAGACAGAAGTAGTGTCAAAATAAAATTTAAGGATATATAAATATAAAATAAGGCTTACAGAGCCAGTAGGGGAATTAAACAAATCATCAATTCTAACTAAATTATTTTTCTTTCTATCAAGCCATCTAAATTGATAATAATAATAATAATAATAATAACAATAATAATAATAATAACAACAACAACAACAACAACAACAACAACAACAATAATAATAATAATAATAGAATTACAATTTGATGCTTTCGACTTTTAATAATAATAATTAAAAAAAAAATAGTAATAATAATAATAATAATAATAATAATAATAATATTAATCATAATAATAATAATAATAATAATATTAATCATAATAATAATAATAATAAATATATGATGATGATGATATGATGATTTAGTTATTGTGCTCTAATATTATATATCATTTTATTCTTTGAAATTTTTTCATGAAGTCATATGTTCATAATAATATACTACTTACAGAAGTTTAACTTTAGTCACTTGTATACATAAATACAAATAATAACATGTATATATTCATACATATTTTTAGAGGTGTTCACGGTTTGGATAAAAACCGATTCAAACCGAAAAACTGAACCAAATCGATTAAATAAATCAATTTTTATTTGGGTTAGGTGTGGTTTGGTTTTAGATTTTTAAAAACCGATAGTATATGGGTTGGTTATTTTGTTCGGAAAAAACCGAAGATATAACCGAACCGAACCGACAAATTATATACATATATTTTATTAATATACATACCTAATATATTATTTTTATAAACAATTTTAAAGATCTTATATGTGTTTTCATCAAAATTTATTTATAATTTACTTATGAAAGAAAAAATGTCCAAGGTGATCAGAATATTTATCTTATTGGTTTTATGTATATGAGTGTGTCTAGGGCTGGCAGGGGAATCGGGTCGGCCCTCCCCGGCCCGCGACCAGTTCGAGAACCGTCTTGTCGGACCCGGTCCCGTCTATTCTCGCGGGTTGGGGGGATTACGGGTTAGGGGACCAGTTAGGGGCCGGTTCACCCTTTGGTCCCAGTCCCGGCCCGTCTGAACCGGTCGGTTTTCGCGGGATCCCCTTTGTTTTTTTTTGTTTTTTTTTAATTGTTTGAAGCAAAATTGTGGACGCCCACCCCTTATACCTCCTACAAGGGAGAAGGTGAAGTATCAACGCCCTAAAACTTCTGTTGTGTGGCAATTTATGACTTTAGATAAGGAAAACTATATTGCTATTTGTAATAAGTGTAAGCAACCTTTTAAACATAAACAAGGTGGAGGTCAAGGTGGGACGGGAGGCTTAAATAGACATTTGTTATCTTGTGTGCCGATTCAATATAAAGAAGCTAAAGCATTAGCCGATATAAAAAAAGGAATTCCAGTTATTGATTTTGATATTAATGTTAATGAATCGGTAGGGGCTTCTAACATGGTTCAAGGAACATTAGATCCTTCTAACCCCAGTGGTCCACTAACACAACGTAAATATAATAAGGAAAGAGATCGCGAAAATTTAGCTAAAATGGTTTATGTTTGTGGTTTGTCTTATAGTTTTTCTTCACATCCTGATTTTATTGAATATATTCAACAAACTTATAATCCTACTTATAAAGGTTTTTCAAGAAATACTGTTAAATCTGATGTTTTTGTATATCAAGGTAAACATTGTCAATATCTTCGTTGTATATTTAGCATATTAGATTGTAGAGTGTCTATAACTTCGGACATGGGTCGTAGTGTTAATGGACATGATTATTTAATTGTTACAGCACATTGGATTGATCATAACTGGAATTTGCAAAAAAAATCTTAAGTTATAAAGAATGTGTAGAGAAAAAAACTGGTGCATATTTAGCTTCAAATATTTTGAGTGTTCTAAATTATTACATGCTTATAGATAACGTAATGTCTGTCGCATTAGATAATGCATCTAATAATACAAACGCTGCTAGTATGTTAAAAACTAGATTATATCCAATTGATGTTAATTCTTTTTCATGTTAGATGTGTTGCACATATATTAAATTTAATTGTACAAGATGGTATTTCATTATTTAATTGTGATTGTATGAAAATTGATTATGTTGTTGCCTGGATTTTTTGTGCTCATAGAGCTGCAGAATTACGGAATTTAATGAGCGTTGTGTACTATGTGATTTGCCACCAAGACATATTAAAAACAAGGTGGAATTCTTTTTACGAAATGCTTTCAGTTGCTTACGAATATAAAGGACCCATACAAACGGTGTTTAAAGCTCATAATGCTGACCCATTAGATAGAATTTGTGAAGAAGATTGGGAATAAACTAATGAACTATTAGAATTTTTAAGACTTTTTTATGATGCTACAACCATGTTTTCTGGAATTTATTATCCTACTATTTCATCAATATTAATAAATAATTGTGCTATTACAATTCAATTTTCTAAATGCAAAAAAATTGAAAAATTTAGAGTTGCAATTGAAGGTATGATTGAAAAATTAAAAAAATATTTTTTTCCTATTCCTCAAATTTATTTAACTACTACTTTACTTAACCCTCAATATAAATTACAAGGTGTGTAGAGACTTGTTGATACTTTTTATGATACTTTAGAAAATTTACCAGAAGAAATTCCAACTTGTGAAATGTGTAAGTCTAGAATAAAAGTAGAACCTAAAATTTTGTATGAAAAATATAGAACTATAGGAAATACTCAAGGAGAAGTTGGTCAAACTTCTAATCCTCAGAGTAAAGCTCGAATTTAATAGTTTTATGCGAGGTTTTCTTGGTCTTAATTCTATTAACTGTGATGATTTTGAAGAATATCTTAATCAATCTTTATAAACAGTAGACGACGAAGATGGCAATGAAGAATTATTAGCATGGTGGAGGAGGCGGAGCGTTGCATTTCCAATTTTGAGCAAAATGGTTCGTGATGTTCTAGCTATTCAAGCTTCATCAGTTGCATTGGAGGCTGCTTTTAGTGCGGCAAGGTTTCAACTTGGCGATCATAGACATTCATTGGCGGAAGAAAGTTTGGAAACATCAGTTTTATTTAGAGACTGGGTCAACGCCGAGAGGAGGAATTATAATTTGCCAAAGTTAAGTTCCAAACAAGAAGCTTGGATTAATGCGGTAATTGGATCTAGTGATGATGGATTAGAGTCACAAGAGTTTCTAGCAAGTTTGCCAACACCGGAGGATGTTACCGTCGATATGATGCTACAATTAGAATTGAATTTTAAAGGAGAATACAAATATTAGATTACATCCGAGAACTAATTGAAACAGAACCCTTCCTAGAAGGTGGCTGCGTAGATTAGTTACTCCACTAATATTTGTAAATTATAATTTCTAAGTTCTAAGTTGCAATTATAATTTATTGAATAAATTTGAAGGCTTTATTCAAGTCTTTTTTATATAACTACTAGATTTTGTTGCCCGTGCTATGCACGGGCCCAATAACATAAATGGTATGTTTTGGGGCTAATAACGAAGTTTTTGAAGCGATTGTTTGCGTGGATAAAGGAATAAGTTTTTTTATCACAAACCTGTACTTTCTTTGACGCTATTCAAGGCACAATAAGACTACCCACATACAACATTTTTGAACAATTTTATGTTGTCAATTATCACGATTTAATTTTAAGAATCAGTCAATTTTTTTTCTGTTTTTTTTAATAAATATTTTAAGTTGTCAATTATCACGATTTATTGTATTTTATACATAATTTTTAACGATAGATTAATTTCAAGAATCAATCGAATTTTTTTTAAATGTATTTATTTTTGAAATATTTTATGTTGTCAATTATCATGATTTATAGTATTTTTACGATAGATTAACTTCAAGAATCAATGGAATTTTTTGTATCTTTTTCAAAACATATTTTATGTTGTCAATTATCATGATTTATAGTATTTTTACGCAATTTTTAAATATAAAAAAATTAAGAAAATAAGACAAATAAATTAAAATGGACCCAATATATGTTATTTTTGTTGTCTCAATTTATGTGACACAAATGAAATTTGGAGAGTCATTGAATATTATATATTATACTTGGGCATAAACACTCTTACGCACGGGCCCAATAACTATTATTTTTTGTCCTAATGTATGTGACACAGATAAAATATAGTGAGTTATTTAAATTTAATATGATTTTTAAATATTTTAAGTTGTTAATAATGTAATTTATAATATTTTTATGTAATTTGTAAATACTTAACATATATTACTCCACTTGTCTCAATGTATGTAGCATAGATAAAATTTCAAGAGTTAATCAAATGTTGTTAATTGTTAAGATTTACAATACATTTTACGTAGTTTTCAGTAATTTGACATTAAATAATACATATTATTACTTTTGTCTCATTTTATGTGACATTGATAGATTAATTTTAAGAATCAGTCAATTTCTTTTTTTGTGCATTTTTAATAAATATTTTAAGTTGTCAATTATCACGATTTATTGTATTTTATACATAAATTTTAACGATAGATTAATTTCAAGAATCAATCGAAATTATTTATATGTATATTTTTAAAAAATATTTTATGTTGTCAATTATCATGATTTATAGTATTTTTACGATAGATTAACTTCAACAATCAGTGCAATTTTTTGTATCTTTTTCAAAACATATTTTATGTTGTCAATTATCATGATTTATAGTATTTTTACGCAATTTGTAAATATAAAAAAAAAATTAAGACAAATAAATTAAAATGGACGCAATAAATGCTATTTTTGTTGTCTCAATTTATGTCACACAAATGAAATTTGAAGAGTCATCCAAATTTGCACTTTGTTAAAAAAAAAAAATTTAAGTTATTAATTATTGTGATTTATAATATTTTTATGTAACTTTCAAATAACTTCCTAATTTATGTGATATGGATAAAATTACAAAATTAACCCTTTTAAAATGTCTTCCAGATATTTTAAGTTGTTAATTATTATTATTTTTAATACTTTTTTGGTAATTTTAAAATGATATACGTTATTTTTTCTGTCTCAATATATGTGACCCGAATAGAATTTTGGAGTCAACCTATTTTATGGTAGAATTTTAAATATTAAATATTTTAAGTCATTTGTAAATGATTTATTATATCATATTATTATATATATTTTATATTATATTATATTATATTATATTATATATATATATATATATATATATATATATATATTATATTTATTTTCTACTATATAATAAAAGGGAGTTTATGTATAAGTAGAATATATTATATTATATTATATATTATATAAACTCCCTTAGAAAATAAATATATATTATATATATTATATAGTAGAAAAAATGATTTATTATATTATATTATTATATTATGTATTATATAGGGAGTTTATGATGGGACATTCAAATGTCCCATCATAAACTCCCTCTTATATATAAGTAGAATTGTCTTGCATTTTAATTTTAATTTTAAAATACTAACTTTAAAATACTTAATTTAAAAATTGAAATTTCAAGTTAAATTCTTTTAAAATATTTAAAATACAAATTTGAAATTTGAAACTTAAAACTTGAAACTTGAAATTTGAAATTTGAAAACGTAGCATTTTTTATTAGCTAAAAATGTTATTGAAAACCAAATAAACTAAAAATGTTATTCAATAACATATAATTTCAATACAAATAAATAAACATATAAACAAAATAAAAATCCCACGTCCCGTCCCGCCAATCCCCGTCCCATTCCGTATATATAGTGGGACGGGATGGGACGAATTTTATCCCGTCGATCCCGGTCCCCCCAATCCCGATCCCGGCCGAATCTTGGCCAAGGCGTCCCCCAGTCCCCGTCCCCTTGCCAGCCCTAAGTGTGTCTATGACAATTCTTTATAAAATTGAAAATATCACTTTCTCTTTCTTCTAGGTCAAAATAATGAATTTTGAAGCTTTATTCATAGTAAATTCAATTATTGAAAGTTCTATAATGTCAGTCATTCTAATTATTTTCGTTTTAAATGGATTGTTGTCATTTTTTTCACGTTTTGAATGAATTGTTTCTTTTATTTTTGTCTATGGCTAATAACTGAATAACCAAACCAAAACCGATAACAACCAAACCGATAAATATATATTATATTTGGTTTGGTTTGGTTTTGATAATTTTAAAACCGATTAAGTTGATTTGGGTTTAATTTTGACCAATAACAAATTCAAACCGACCCGTAAACAGCCCTACATATTTTATCATTACATTTTATCGTTATAAAACATATTAAACATATTTTGTCTGAATCACTCTATATACAATTTTTAAAATGTTCTTCATCTATTTGCGCAACACTGTTATTTATCATATCTCTATGAAAATACATTTTAATCATTTTATTAGTAACATAAAGTTTGTATAGCGTTGCGATTTTTTTCATTGATACTACAATTATTAGATATATAAAGAGTCAAATTATGCAAGTTTGGTGCAATATAAGTTCTTAGTTGTTAACTTGTTATATATATATATATATATATATATATTGTATTTTTTATATAAAAAAAATTGATATTACTTTTTTTAATATTTTATATATTTACACACTAAATAATCTTAAAATAGATTCAATCAAATATAGATGGTTGTTTAATAATGGGTAGAATGAAAATGCAAGTTGGTATGATTTAAGGCATTGCCATTTTAAAAAACGGATTCTGCCATTTTTAATGCCATCTAATTTTGGATTGTATCCTAATATACAAAACAAACAAACAAACTTTGAATACATGAAATACAATAATTTTACCATAGTAATTATAGCTACACAAAGTAATTATTATGATAGTTATAGCTAGAGAAATATGATAACACCTAAACTATAGTCATAAGTTTCTCTTTTTAAATTGGAAACCTTTTTGTCATCTCTCACTGAATTTTCTCTCTATTAACATCTTAAATCATCATGTTGTTAATTCTTTAACTAATCATAATTAGTGTCAGAGTCAGAATTCTTGTGAGATGTGTAACACATAGGATTAAAATAAGTGATCTAAATAATTTTTGAATTGCCTTTTGCCACTAAGTAATTATTATTTAGTTTTTGCTTGTCAAGGATATTTAATTGTTTGTATATAGCAGAATAATATAGTTTTTGCCTTGTATGGATTGAAACTCGTTGCCTCTCTTTTATATATTTGTGTAATTCTTCTTAATAACATGGCCTATAAATGGAAGCGTTGTAACTTCCGGTACACTGGAGTTTTAAAAGGGGAGAAAAAGGTTTAACTACTGAACCTTTTACATCACTTACAAAATTATACTAATATGTTAATTCGACTTCTTCTTCTTCTTTGGCATCCTCTGTAACTTCCTCCACTTCAAATATATCTGGAATGACAATCCTGAGAAGACCATGATGACGCTTGTCCATTGCTTTGTGGACAATGGGTTGCCACTTAACACAGATGACACGACTATGCTAACAAACTTGCGCGTTGTGGTGATGGTTGTGTTAGTCAGTGAACCAAATCGGCTAATGGTTAGAAAAATGAAGTTCTGGCCAACAGCACCACATAGACAGTACATAAGAATGTCCCACGCTGCTTCTGGGTGCTGCTTACAGAATTGAACCGCCTCAAATCCGCTGGCATTTGACCAGCCAAACATGAAGATCATATTGTAAATGGTACCCCATAAATTCATTCCTAACATAATATCCCAAGCAGATGTCTTAGGGTACCTGGCAAAATAGAAAAATTTTGTTAGTAACAACAAGTAAACGATTGAAGTTCTATCTAACCCATACATTTGGCACACATACCTAGCAAATTCAAGGAGAAAAATGTATATTAAACAATGTGTTATTTTAGTTAGCATAATATTTTGGTTAAATCCCTCCTAAGATAGCAATACTCGTGCAATTTCTTCTATTCTTGATCCTAAAGTTCTTAACCTAGACGTGTCTCTTTTGACATCAAACGACCCGATGTGTCAATTCCCAATCAGAAGTTTAGCTTATGGTGTAAGCCAAAAATCTTAAACAAAGTTGAACTACAAGTATATAAAACACCAAAATGTTAGTGCTCATGGAGTGCAGTGACCTAAAATGTCCGAGTCTCATTAATTCTTCCCTCTTTGCTTTCCATTACATCATAAAATGACTTATAAACTTAATGACCTCCCCCTATTGGTTGTTCGTGGATTCAATAATCAAGAAATCTATCCACGACTTCTTGCACTAAATTCTCCTGACACATTACTAATCCTCCAAGTGTAGATCTGCATATTATTAACAGATCAGTAAGGAGTCACAGATAACAAAATTACCTTGCTTTAATCGAATCCTGAGTAGCATTGGTGAAACCATCAAAGGTGAGGTTCAGGAAGCACAGCCCATATCCAACTGGAGCATTGGGGTGCGCCAACTTACTTATCGTTTTTGAGCTAGTCTGAAGACAACAATTATAACACAAAAGGTAAGCAGTGGTGCTAAAAAACATACTCTGTTTGCTCGTATAATCGCAAGAATCAAATCTGAAAACTAATAGGATAGACAAGAGAGAATTGACACCTTTTGTCTGGTCTTTTTTTATTTTAAAAATAAATTAATTCAGACGTTTTAAATAAAATGTCACCTTTAGAAGTGCAAACATTGATACTCCACCAGCAACAAGCAGTGTGCACACATACTCTGGAACTGTATATCTTATGCCATAAACTATTGCCCCCATGAGCATTACTGCAGAAAAGCATTGTAACTGTATATGTCAATTAAAAGAAAGCATTTATGAATATAAATATTTTTTATGAGTAACGCACAAATATATATCAACAAAAACATCTATCAGTAAAGGAAGCCAGAAATTCTGGTTTCTTGCAGCAGAACATTTAAGCACGGGTGTATCCTATAGATAAGCCTCCCTAGTAGCCACTGAATAGTCCCAGACATGGTGTCCAAAGGGAGGCATCAATAGAAACAATAGAGGGATCCTTCCCTAGAGCTTTTCATTAATCTCCGTTTTTCCTATAGCTTTCCATTAATCTCCTTTTAGTCCAACAACTCTTTTTCATCAGGGAGATATGAGAGATACAGAGATCCCAGTTACAGTAAATTCTCTCTTATCTAAAAAAATGAAAATATTAGTTCTAACTCCATAGAGATGCTATGTCACCATACCACTCTTCCATGTGGTCCTCCAAATGTAAACTGATTGCTTCTACCAATCTTTTGACCTTCAATGGTCAAGACTATCAGATACAATTATCAGGTAGACTATGAGGCAATTCATTATATTTATTTCTAGTCCACTAAACCCATATCCTCTACTCCAAAGTGCTTTTGACAACCACTCCAGTTAAACACAATTTCTTCTCTGAATATCCAACAATGACTGGAAACCCACCATGTTTAGTTGCTATTCTTTCTTTTTCTTCCTTTTTCCGAGTACTGGCTATTCTTTCTATGGTCATGGTCTTAGCATATGTATGATCAGGGTACTTTCATGTTGATGAAAATGTTTGCTAATGCATGTATATTCCTTTCCTTTTTCTCTTATTCCCAAAAGGAGAAAGAAAACATATGCTCATTGACATGAAAATTCCATTCTCTTTGAAAGACAAATCAAGCATCTCTTGAACTCTCACATGTCTTTCCTTTTGTTATCAATACAACAAAAAATAGTGTCCCCTATAGCTTTCCATTGATCTCTTTTTCCCTATAGCTTTCCGCATCTCCTTATTAGCCAACAAACTTGTTTTTGATTGATTATTTGACAACAAAATTAAAACAAAAACTCGAAAGGAAAAAGGAAAAAAAAAAGGAAGGATATTTGTTACAACTTTAAAAAGAATCTTGTTAATGGTAAAATACCAGGAATCATTTTTGATGATTTTGCCAGGACCTGCAAAGGCAATTAACCTCATTAGTATCAGAAGTAAAGAAACAATTATTTAAAATCAAAAATGTCAACTCCTACGACTAGGATATTGATCACAGCCAGTAAAGATTTCTTCTAGTCATAAATGCTATTTCAGAAAATTCTAGAACTATGGTTTACATTTCACAACAAGAAGAAAAAATTCTATGGAAATTGGACATACCTGTGCAGGATAACTAATATATTTTAGCGCTTCAATACCCATTGCTGGTCCAATAGTATTTGTAATGCCAGCACTCCAGTAACTCCACCAGGGAGCACCACCACTGTTTCCGCTTGACCAAATCTTTATCACTGCACAAAAAGCACACTGAATTCTTAACTAATCATCTAACCAGTTCTAATTCAAGCATATATACAATATCACCAAGAAACATGTGAACATCCAATACTTGAATGCTGTAAACTTACTCATAAATGACCATATCAGACATACTACATTTTGTGCCAGGTTCAGGAATGCCAAGTGTTCAAACCTCTCTTTGTTTGGGCCAAACCGCTTAGTTGACCTAAAGCCCAAATACAAACAAACACAAACAAATCAACTTAATGTATATAAACACTGCACAACTCAATCAATCAACAAGAACTCACTACCAAACACCTAGAATCGGCTAATTCAATGGAGTAGCCAGAAATTTCATGAATGGTGTCCAAACTTTTGATAGTAAATTCAAAAAAAAAAAAAAGTTACTCTATAGGTGTAGGTTTTGAGCATACCCTTTCCATTGCGCTACAAGTCTCCGTTGATTCTAAGGGTGTTCAAAATACTATATATATACCAATATAAAGTAAGATTTGATCTATATATATAGTGTACTTTTCCGACAAAGGGTGTCTAGCTGGACACCCTAACACTACCATAGCTCCGCCCCTGTTGGCTATATGAATCTTTATATACATTATGCTCTGTTCAGGTCCATTTGTAAATATTTGGCTTTCAAGCTCACAAGTTCAAAAATACATTGTGACAAAAGTTACACAAAAACTCCAAAAAATTGACCGTTATGGCATATTCAAGGCAATGTCTTTGGATTGAAAGGAACTTATGAATCTTTGCTATGGTTACTAAAGATACATCGGTGATTAATACAAAATATTTTAGTTACCAAGAAGGAAAAAAAAAAAAAAGGCAATGTCTCGTTATAACTCAACATAGAAACTGCTGCATTAATTTCCTTCTTTATTGGTTATCAATATTACTATACTACTCACTAACACTCAATTTATGTGACACTCTTTCCTTCTTACTCAGTCTAAGAAAGAACGACAACTTCCTATATTTAGTAACAATTTGATTTTGAACTTCCCATTTTAAGCTCCAGAAATTTGTAAGTCTTGTTTTAGACCACAAGTTTCAAAATTCTTTTTTTTTTCTCTTAAATTTCGTAACCAGTCAAACACATTTCACATAAATTAGGACGGAGGGAGTAACATTTAGCATAGCACGTTCCATCAATTCTATTTCAATATCTAACTTTTTACTATTGAATCATAAGAGCATCTCATCAAAACGTTTGAAGTGTTAGAAAAAACACACCGGTAAACTATATATTTTTTCGAACCAAACTGGTAAAATTTCTTCTTTTTTTCTTAATTAATCGCCAATAAACATGAAACAAAACTCCATTCCAAATTAACAGTCACTTTAGCTCAAAAAATATTTCCTAAAATAATTGTAAACTTAGGAATTCAATACTAAAGCTGCAATTATTTTCCTATTTAAGAAGATATCAATCAGCTTTAATTAGACAACAGTTAAAATGAGACCGAATTAGTAATAGCATGGAACATAACAAAAATGAATAGAAGCTTCTAGAAATCGGAAGAAGAGTGAAATGCTTACACAGTCTCTTGCAGAACGCCTTGGTAAATATAAGCAGACCAAATGCCGGCGACACAAAAGGCGAGGACCATAACACGGCGGATCCCGGCGCCGTGAGACTCCATTGTGCTTAATGTCGTCGGCGCTTCCACTTTGATTCTCCCTGCCACGTGTGTATTCTCCGGCGACTCTCTCCGACGACGATCACTCACCGGCGATAGGGAATCGACGGGACAACTTCGGTGTTTGCCGTTGAATTTTCTATTTAACTGCCGCTGCACAGGAAATGAGTATTGTGTTTTTGGGAAATTTGTATTACAGAATTGTGGGATCTGAATTACGTATGTACTCCACATGGCGAATAGCTATTGGGTGACATAAGTGTTAAGTGACATGTGATTGGCAGTGTAAACGCATACACTTTTTATTTTTTTAAAATAAAAAAATGTCATTAAACTACGTGAAAAGAACAAAAATATCATTTGTTTATAGTTTGACTCACAAAATGTTCTTATCGTTAATACTTTGGTTTTAAAATATCCTTAAACTATGCGAAAAGAACAAAATTCCCTCGATTTATAGTTTGGTCCAAAAATGTCATTGTCATCAATACTTTGGTCCAAAAATGTCCTTATTGTTATTTAATGGGTCACAAATGCTCATTTTTCGAATAAATATATTATTATTTTCTTTTTAACACATTCTTTTTTCTGATAATTTTTTTAAAAAAATCAACAAATGTTTATCTTACTTCAATTCAGAAAAAAATAAAAAATGAAAATATTTCTTATTTTATTATCATTATTTTTTATCATTATATAAATATAAATTAATGATGAATATACTATGATCTTATATATATGACATATATTATATGTCGAAAAGGTACATGAAGTTATTCTATTTTAATTGATAAAATGAGATTAAGAAAAAAAACATTATTTATTAAAGTGATTTTAGAAGAAAGAAAACAAGAATACCTTTAATAATATTTAATTAAGAAGAAGATGTGTTTAAAAAGAATAAAATAATATATTTATTCATAAAAGGGCATTTTTGACCCATTTTGTAACTATAGGGCATTTCTGGACCAAAATATTGTCTGCAAGGGCAATTTTGAAACAAAGTATTGACGGTAAGGGCATTTTTGAGCCAAACTATAAATTGAGGGCATTTTTTACCCTTTTACCTTTAAAAAAACTACTCCCTCGTTCACTTTTATTTGACAAAAGTGAAAATGAAAATCTATTTTAGGAATAAGTGACAAGTAAAAATGAACGGATGGAGTATTTTGCTTTTCTATTTATTTTGAAGTTTCAACAAGGTCCCATGTGTTTACATTGGAGCCCATTAAATTTGAATCACCCAGAAAGATATGAAAAATTATCTAACTATACAATTTTTTTTTTATCATATCCTCTAAAATTTTCTACCATTTGAAAAAAAATCTCGTCCCTTATCTTTTGATTCGGATGACGATGATTTTCATGAAAATAGATCCAAACAATGAAATGATCCATTAATCATGAAGAAATTGCAAGAGGAGAAGTTGAAGAAGGATGCATGTTCGAGTTTTAAATCACCCATTCAAAAACTTCCAACGAGTTGGTATATAACCTCAATTATTTCTAATGTATTTGATTGATTTTTGTGTGTTTACTTATGAATCATGTTTATGTTTCAACTATTAGATATATTTACAATTTTATTTGTGACAATGTATCTAACACAAATGTTATTGTTAATAAATTACCCCAATTCATGTTTATATAGTTATGTATCGGATACATAACTATGTCAACTTTCATTATATTTTAGTAGCTGATACATACAATATCCATTGTTATGCATCGAATACATAACTAAACACACCTAATACAAAGCTGACACAATCCATATGGTTATATGTATCAGAACCCATGTATCAACTTTGTATTAGGTGCATTTCGTCATATATAAGAACTTGTATCTTGACACCATACATATAGTTTTGTGTGCTTACTTATATATTATGTTTTTGTTGGTGTACTATATGGGGTACAAATATTATTGTTGATAAATAACCTCAATTATTTCAAACCTAAATCAGTATGAATCATGTTTATAGTTATGTATTTGATACATGCAGAGTCGTCTTAACCCTAGGCCACTAAAGTCATCGCTTAAGGCCCCATATTTTTTTAAAAAAATTATATGTACTGTGAGTGATATGATTTCCACTAAGAAAATTGCATATGAGAGGAATATAGAACCCGGATTTTGTAAGAAACAATTTGATGAAAATAGTGATAACAAAATCACAAAGTCACTTGAAATTCGATATATAGATTTGAACTTTTGAACCAATTGAAGCATATAAAAATACTTTTGATTTCTTATTTAGTGGTTAGGGGTGGGCATGGTATGGTATATATATACCCAGGGCCGGCTCTATGCTTGGCAAAATAAGGCTTTTGCCTTAGGCCTCAAAATTTTGAGGGCCTCAAATTTTTGTCAAAAATAAATTATGTGCTAAAAATTTTTAAAGAAAAAATTGATTATTTATGATAAAAAGTATATATTTTTTTAAAAATATATTATTTTATCCACTTTAACATTTTTGTACTTTGTTAAAAATAAGAATTAATAGTGAAAAGTGTTGAACAAAGTGAATTACAAATTCTTTTTTATTTCGTTTTAATTTTTAGTTTCAAGCATTTCTACAAGCATATTAAAATGAGGTATACCAAATCATCAACTTTTTGAGTCAAATTCTATGGTTCTAATTCTTATCTTTATTTAATATTTGTCTAACTTATTACTTATAGAATTATGTTAACAATTCATATAATAATTGCCTCGCTGAGAGGATATTTTTCAATGTTGAGTTGATAAAATCTTACTTAAAACTAATAACTGAAAAAATAATATTAAATACTAATAATTTTCATTTAAATAGTGTAAGAAAAATAAATTTTGAATAAATACGTATATGAAGTTTGTTTATATTTTAGGCCTCAAATTAAAATTTCGCTTTAGGCCCCTAATTACGTTGAGCCGCCCCTGTATATACCGAATTACCACACCATACCAAAAAAAATTATATCGTAGTTTTAGTATTATGGTATTTGGTATGGTATATGGTATACATTTTAATTTTTTTTGGTATTTGGTATTTAGAAATAACATACCGAAAACCGAATACCATATTGAACTATACAGTTAGATAAATAACATATATATGTATTATTAAAATTCTAACAAATATGCAACCTAGTATTAGAACAAACTAAATGTTTAGAAGTTGAAACTTTGACTACTCTATTTTGATTGAAATGTATTTGAATTATTGATTAACAAAAGGAGTTTTTTGTACTTTATTTTGCATGTATATATCTACATGTGTAATGTGTTAGTATGATATAATTGAGACTTTTTTAATGGTCGAAATCATAATACTCTATTATACGAGCATATATTAATCGAAGTTAAACAAATTATGGCTACTGATTTATTATTTTATTGTAGAATACTGTAACCAAACTTCAATATACCGAACCATACTGAATTAAATTGGTATGGTAATGGTATAATGTTTAAAAAACAGAATATCGAAATTATGGTATCGATAGTTTCAAATACCGTATCGTACCATGAATTGCATATGAGATGAATATAGAACCCAGATTTTATAAGAAACAATGTGATGAAAATAGTGATAACGAAATCACAAAGTCCCATGAAATTAGATATATAGATTTGAAATTTTGAACCAATTGAAGCATATGAAAATATTTTTGGTTTCTTATTTAGTGGTAAATTGAGATCACTAGATATGAGAATTTGAAAAGAACATTGTCTTAATCTTGAACTTTCTTAACACATAATAGCTATTCTGTTATTGATGGTTTAGATTTATTTATTTGAATTAAAAGTGTTAAGAAAAATAATACAAGTAGAAGATAATGATCTAATGAAAATACTCAATCAAATAAAAAGACGTGATTCTTTTCCAAATACACATATTGCTTATAGAATAATGTTAACAACTCATGTAGTGTAAAAAATAATTTAAACAAAAAATGAAGGGAGGAAAAAAAACGAAGAAAGAAAATTTTTGGAAAATAAAATGGGGAAAAAATGTTTAAAAAAAAGAAAAGAAAAAGGGTGGAGAGAGAAAAAAAGAATATGTTTATTTAATATTTTAGGAGAAGATTAGAAAAGAGGAGAAGGATTAGGGGAGATATTTTAGGAAGAAAATTAAAAAAAAAAAGATTTTCTAGGACTACAGAAACGTGTGTTTTTAAAATCTCTTTATTATATTTATTTTTCGTTTTTCTTGTTCTACTTTGTTAAGATTTTATTGTTATATTGTGAAAATCAAACTACTTTTATATAGGAGTAATTTAGGTGCTTAAATTGTATAGTTAAGTTTTTTTTCTATAATCCTTTGATTGTTTCTTGTTTAGTTCAGTTCAATTTTTTGATATGGACTTGATATGTTGGGCTATTTTTAGTTTAGGTCGGACACTAGAACCCAAACTAAATAACACATTAAAATAACGAAGAAACTACTTAATTACACAAATATTCTTATCATATTTAGTAATTCTTCCAATAGTTTAAAATAATTATATATTGTCTTAATTACTAATTAATAATTATTTGATATCAGATACACTTAGATAAATGTATGATTGCTACCATATACATTGAAATAGGGAGAGAGGTGAGCGAGATAGGAGAGAAGCAAACAAGATAGTCTATGTATCCCAGATATACATTTTGAAATACAAATACATAGGGAGAGAGGTGAGCTAGAGAGGAGAGAGCAGAGAGGTGAACGAGAGAGTCAAATACATGAAAATCCACTTAAATATAATGTATTTAAAACAAATTACATCTAATTTTAACTCAATACGTCCAAATTATGAAGAATATATTTTGATCAATTACAAACTTGAGGGGTAGATTTGAATATTTTCCTATCATAATATAAACCCAAAAATAGATTTAGAATAGATGATATAATTTGATCCCTTCAAAGAAGATATAACTTAGCTTTTACTCTTCGTTTTTGTAAGTTTAATGTATCACTTTTTTTCAACATGATGTATTTAATCAAATCGTTGGAAAACTAGCAGAGTTTGGTAGACAAAAGTAGGAAAATAATGAAGGAAAACCGTGTATATATTTAATTTTCTCTATTAGACAATGACCTTTTAAATGAACCTAATTTCACGATTTTGGTATCCGTTTTGGAATTTGATTTATTGGATTCAGCCGAAAATTTCACTCTGAGGAAGTAAACGGCTTTGTATTGAAGGTGATTCAAATTCTAGATTTGAACTCAAGAACTTTGGTCAAGAATAAAAGAGTATTTATCTCTTTATCCCAATTACCTTCAGTATGTTGAGACCTCATTTATTTTCATTAAGATTAAGTTGTTTGATCTGAATGCACATCTGAATATCAAGAAGAAGAAATGTATTTGTTAACCAATTTAATAAAAAAAATGATTATGAATATAAAAAAGACAAATACTATTAGTTTTTCCTTGCGAAGTTATGACCATCAGAACCATTTGAATACAATTTCTTGTCTTTTGTAAAAAAAACATTTTAATAAAAAAAAATTCTTTTAAATATTCGTACTTGAAATATTAATAATGAATTTATATATATATTTTTAATATTTTATTCTTATGCATAATATATGTTACACTAACGAGCAGAACATCAGAGATGCACAAGCCTTGTCTAATGAACGACGACTTTCGATTCTTCACTTCAAGGAGTAGAGTTGCCGCCCAACCCTACCTATATATATAAAAGAAAAAGAATTGATCACTAGATCCCGAGCAATTCTATCTTTTTTCCACTATCCAACACTCATGCGTCTCATTTCTTCCACTCTTTTAAATCTTTCAATAAAGTCTTCTTAGCTGTGTTGTCACCTCTTCGCATTTTTTGTTTACTAACATGTTGGGAGAGGACTTTAACTTTAAAAATGCCTAAAAAGGTCAAGACCATAGTCATTATCAAAAGAATATAATAGTATGTATTAAGGTAGGTAATCTAAATTGAGATTCTAAATCAGTAGATATCTATAAATTATAAAGTATGACACAATTCATAGTACTTATTTGGGGACAATTGCTTAAATTTCAAATATTAATATTAAATATAATCTTGACAACTCATTAATTATATATTTCAAGTTGAAGATAAACAATGCAGTTGCAAACTATTCTCATGAAATTAGAAATTTCACCAAAGATCGATAATCAAAATTTAATATATTTACAATCTCAGCTTATGTATTGTATTTTTTAGTTTACTTTATCTTAAAAAGAATGTCATTTTTTTATAACATCAGATTTTTATTGAGACGATTTATTGCCACACAAATATTTATATTTATTTTAAATCACAAGATTCAAAAATTTTGTTAGAAAAATTATACGCTACATAAATTTAGATGAAAGATTATATAAAACATAAAAAATAATATTTTATCTATATACATAACTCATGGGTGAAATCACCATTTGAGTTACGAATTTCACTGAATATAATAACTTTAACTTAAATCTCATATTTATACTTAAAAATTTATCTACGGTAAAATACATAATTTGTACACTCTAATTGTTAGGAAAAATCATTTACACATTTTAATTATATAAAATTATGGACTAAATACTTTATATTCTTGATTGAGGTGAAACTAAAACCACCCGATGAAGTATAATACCAGTTTCATTGAGTAAATTGTAAGGGCAGGCTAGGGTTTATTTTAGTCATTTAGAATAAGAATTACTCCCTCCGTCTATAGTTTTAGTTGTAGGTTGCGTTTTTCGAAAGTCAATTTGACTAATTTACAATTAAATTAGATTACATTAATTTGATATTTTAAACAAAAATTTTAGATATTAAAAACTATACGAAAAGTACTATAAATTGCAATGTTTTTTTACATATCAATATGATGAAAAAATACATCGTAAAATATTAGTCAAAGTTCTTATTGTTTGACTCTAAATAAAATCATCACAACTAAAAATGAACGGAGGAAGTAGTGAATAGAAGCAAAGAACTAAACTCTAAAGTTTAATGAAAATTTGGGATTATAGACCATATCGACAGAGCAGTTTGATATTTTATAGAGTATTTATATAGGTTTATTTTGTAGGAGTCACATATTTTAGGGTTTGTATTGTTGGAGTTTCTAGTTCCAACATTTCTCTCTTTAGTTTCTTATTTTTGTGAAGAATGAAGAACATCATTATTCTTTTAATCATTTATTCAAGTAAGATTTACCAATTATTTCAATTATTTTTCTTTCATCACGAGTAGATAAATTTTTTATTGAGATTGTAAAATTCAATATAGGTATAACGTTCACAAGTTTCGTGTGTTACATAATTTTTGAAAATTAGCATGTCTACCTTCTTCTCGTTCTTATTGATGGGTTGATGGTTGCATAATTTTCGAAAATTAACATGTCTACCCTCAGTTTTCTAAGTTGATTTTCCCCTTCATTTTAGTACTGAATTTTGAACTTATGCTATTAAATTTCAGTGAAGATCGGAATCCTCACCAACCAAAGTTTTAGAAGAGTAGAACCAAAATCGAATAAAAAAATAAAAAAATTGAAACTCAAAACCAAATTAATTTTGATTTGGTCTGATTTTGTAATTTTTTGATATTTATGTCAATCCGTAACAAGTAGGTCAAAGTTATGTACAACTCATTGCAGCAAGAACCTTCCATAATTGGACACGTTTTGGAAGGTAATATATTTAGGTAAATAGACTTTTTGCTATTATAAGGCACGTTTGACGGTAGATTAAACAATAATTTTGGAAGAACAATCACAAATATAGGAAAAGCAAAAGAAAAAAATGAAAAAAGTTAATTTTTGGTTTGACAAGTTCAAAGGGTAGGGACCAATTTGGTAATTATAGTGACCCACACGTTATCAAAATGGACATCAGTTTGTCACTTTCTGGGGAAAAAAAAAGTAAAATTTAATTTTTCAAAATTAAGACAATGATTTTTTTCATTTAATTTCCTTGTTTGTAAATAAGTTGACTTTTATAGTGAAGCCAAATTTATTTTGTGCGTGTTTAAAATATAAACACTTTTGACTTTTTAAATAACTGGCCTAACAAGTTATAAATCGGTAATTAATTTTGAAAATATCCAAATCATGTTGAAGACCTAATTTTATTTATGAAGATAGTAATTGTATTGGCTTGCATATATATATATTGATTATATTATTTAAAAAACCTATTTTTTTTATCAGTATAAATATCTAATAATTTTGATCAATAATTAAATATAGGAAAAGAAGGAGTATCTAATATTTTGTCTTCATAAATCTGATTTCAATTTTTTTTTATTGCTTATTAACTATTGAGTTTGCGTCCTTAATATGCAAGTACTTCTATGTTTTATATATATTTATTACTTTCTCTTTTATATTAATTAAAATTTTGAGATATTTTTTTATAGTTTAAATAAGTAAGTTATTTAAAGTTTAAAATAATGTTTGGATCTTTTTAAATTTTTGCTAGGTGATAAGCTCAACAAAGTTAACTGTTCATATTTGTAATTTTATTTTGAATTGTTTGATAATAACTAAAAAGGTAAAAATGGAAATAATGTTCAATTTATGTCTTAATTTTTTTTCTTGATAAGTGTGCATAAGGAGTATCGTTTTTTCCTTATTAGTTTTTATTAAAATATTTTTTGGACACTAAACATAATTATTCAACATTTGTACTATTTCTTCGTTTACTTTTATTTATTCATTATGTTAAAAATGCTTTTTAATTTTATTTATTTAACAAAAAAGTATTTTTATTTTTAATAATAGTTACTCATTTTAAATTATTAAATTCATTAAAAATAATACACTAATTAATACAAGTATCATTATAACATTTATATTTATTTATTATTTTAAAAATGTGTGGTATAAAATTTATTTTAGACAAGTAAAAATAAACGAAATGAGTAGTAATAGAACACAAAATGTACGCGATGTTAGTCTAGTAGGTACAAAATTATCTAGAACATTTACCTTTACCTAACAGAATAATAATAATATAAAATAAGTAAAAGAAAAAGTAGTCCACAATTTCTCTTGTTCTCACATTGTCATACCAAAAAAAGACAAATTTTTGTCTAGCTTTTTTTCAAGTATATTACCTTTTTTTTTTCCTTTTCTCAATTGAAAAAAAAAAACATATATACCTATGTTTATCTTTCTTGAAATTCGAGAAATTTAACAAAATAATTATTCTTGTAAACACTTGTCCAGTGTTTTTTGCTGTTAATTTTTTGTTTTGTTTTACAGATGGGTAATTGTTTAGGTTCATCAGCTAGAGTTGATGCCAGTCTCAGCTCTCACAATATTTCTGGTACTTTCCCTTTTTGTTCTTGCTTTGTTATTTTTTGTTTTCAAGAACTTGATAAACTGCGTTTTTGGGTATGAATAAAATTAAATATCATTTTTTTTTGGGTGGGGGTGGGGAGGTTGGAGATTAGAGGTGAAACCACTCAAGATTGAAAGTTTAGATGGTTAACAAACTGAGCTACTAAGATTTCTTGAAATGGGTGTGATTTTCTTAGGCCCTATATATAAGAACTTATTTTTTTTGAGTTTTATTTTATTTAGTTGGATGATGATATGAAATGAGCTTAAATGAAGAAGTGGGGATTCATATATCCGAGCCCGACTTTTTTTGGGATTGTTGTTGTTGTTTGTGATAATCTTGAATGGTTTGTTATTAGTAGTGGGGATTCATATATCCGAGCCCGACTTTTTTTGGGGTTGTTGTTGTTGTTTGTGATAATCTTGAATGGTTTGTTATTAGAAGTGGAGATTCATAGATATCCGACCCCCTGACTTGATTGGGACTGTTGTTGATGTTGCTATCGTTTTTGATAATCTTGAATGGTTTGTTATTAGAAGTAGAGATTCATATATCCGACCTTGACTTGTTTGGTACTGTTGTTGATGTTATTGTTTTTGATAATCTTGAATGGTTTCTAATTAGAAGTAGAGATTCATATATCCGACCCTGACTTGTTTGAAACTGTTATTGCGGTTGTTGATGTTGTTATTGTTTTTGATAATCTTGAATAGTTTCTAATTAGAAGTAGAGATTCATATATCCGACCCTGACTTGTTTGGGACTGTTATTGCTGTCGTTGTTGTTTGTGACAATCTTGAATGGTTTCCAATTAGAAGTGGAGAGTCATATATCCGACCCTGACTTGTTTTGGATGGTTTTTGATGTTGTTGTTGGCTGTGATAAATCTTGAGTTGTTTCTAATTCGTTTATTAAGAGCAGCAACAACTATCATAATCCCTCAGTCTTTCAAAAAAAAAGAGCTTGAAGTTATTCATTACTTATTTAATTACAACTCTTTATCATGATCTTGGTTTAATCAGTGAGAACTCAATGTTTTGGTGTATAAAGCACAAATCTTTAACTTAATTGGTTTGAGAAGATAGAGCTGTTTGGATTGGTTTAAAAGTTGGTTAAACGTACTTTTAAGTCATTTTTAGCTTTTGAGAGTGTTCGGTAAAGTTAACAATAACTTAAAATAAGTTAAAAACCAAAAGTAGAGTCTCCTTACTTTTTATTTTTTGACTTAAAAGTCATTTAAGTTTGACTTTTATTTTTTTTGACTTAAAAGCTACTCCCTCCGTTTCTTTTTATATGTCATCCTTTTAGATTTCACTTGCATTAAGAAACTAAGTAAGTGTACAATTCTATCCTTATTTAATGATTTTTTGAAGTTAACTTTTCAATAAATGATAAATAAATCCTTCTTTTATTTTAATTTGTTTGTTGAGATTTCTTTTTCAAAATCAGATTTTATAGAAAAACAATGGTGAGAGTAATTAATCAATGTATGAATTGATTACAATGAACATTAATTGCTTGTTAGTTTTCTTTGGTTGGTCACATATTTATTTTCAAGACTAATTAACTATCAAGGCTATAATAGGAAAAATATTGTAATTTATGCATTGATTTTATGAAATGATAAGTTTTATAGTCCAACTATTTATAGTAAGGATGATATATAAAAAGAAATAGAGGGAGTACTTTTTTTCAGCCAATCCAAACGGGCTCTAAGTATGGGATGCCCGTTGCTTCTTATTGTTCGTTGTGAATATTTGTTTGATTTGATATATTACCATTGTTTATGTTCAGAGGAGACCTAGGTATCTTGTTAGATATTTTGAGTTTTTTCACTCTGTTTGTTTGGGGACTTGTAGATGACTGACTTGTTTGTTAAATGATTGCTTAAAGACTGGGTAGCAAGCCTTAAAGCGATGGTTCGGCTAAACCCAATAGCTTTAGCTCAAACCCTGTATTTGTATTATATAATTCATTCAATATGTATAGATAATCTATTCAAAGTCCAGTAAGCAAAAAAGGACTAATTGTGGTTCAAAATCCATAAACTAATAATCTTGGCTCCACCTCCACATGTACCACCATAAAATTTGAGGGGAAGTTGAGATTGATAAATGACATGTTGAACTGAATTTTTAGAATAAGCTTATAGAATTGACTGAATTTGCAAGGAGATTGATGGCTATTGTCAAAGATGAAAGCTTATAGGAAAGCGAAAATATACCTTTGTCGGTTAAGCTGATCAATGCCAATTAAAAACCCTTAACTTGGAGCTAATACTTCATATTTTAGCGCTCGTGGAATAGGATGATTCTATTTTTGAAGGTTATGGGTGATTAATTTTTCTCTCATATCGAATGAATCATTTGACTAGCATTTTGCACGTGTTACATGCATTCAATCATAGTATCTCAGTTGATGAATGCATAACCGTGGACAAGCAAATTGTTTTCTCAATCTGTTAGTTATATGAATATCACTTATTAATAAACAGTTATATGGAATCTTTCTTCTGGTTGCCAATTTTCGTTGCGCATATGGACATCCTACTACTATATAAATGTGATGTTTGTTGGTAAATCAAATATACTAACTTTAGTTGATTAGTGCATGACTACTGGCTATCGTGGGTATGATAAGAAGTAGAGGTAGAGGTAGGCCGAAGAAGTATTGGGGAGAGGTGATTAGACAGGATATGACATACCTGCAGCTTAACGAGGACATGACTCTAGATAGAATGGTATGAAGGGCAAGAATTAAGGTAGCAGGTTAGTAGGTATTTGAGTGTTGTCTAGTTTTCCCTACTACTATCTTATTCTTCGATTTTATTACCCGTTTGTTTCCTTTGCTTCAGTTATGTCTTGTTTGTTGCTTTGCTACTGTTCTTCTCTTTTATCTTTAGCATGATTCCTTCATTACTTTATTTTGTTTCCATACTTGAGTTTGATATCTTTTACTTGAGCCTAGGGTCTATCGAGAACAACCTCTCTACCTTCACAAGGTAGGGGTAAGTCTGCATTCACACCACCCTTCCCAGACCCAGCCTATTTGTGGGATTACATTGGGTTTGTTGTTGAAGAGCATAACTTCTGTCTAGCACATTTTTTGTCCAAACTAAATAGTTATTTGAATACTTTCTTCGGGTTACAAATTTGAGGCTTTTTTGGGTTAAGTTATGATTAGATTGTTACCAAATGTGACTCACCAATGCCATTTTCTACTATTCTGTCTTGCAGCTTCTGGAGCCTCTAGGATTCCCAGCAGGACCAGTCATTCTTCTGTTCTATCAAGTCTAAGTATTCCGTCTTATAGTCGGAAAAGCAGTGTTGATACCCTTTCTACTCCAAGATCTGAAGGCGAGATTTTGTTTTCTCCCAATGTTAAGTCCTTCTCATTTAATGAATTGAAAAGTGCAACAAGGAACTTTAGACCTGATAGTCTTCTTGGCGAAGGAGGATTTGGTTATGTTTTCAAAGGATGGATTGATGAACATACTCTTACTGCTGCAAAGCCTGGTTCTGGAATGGTCATTGCGGTCAAGAAGTTAAAGCCAGAAGGTTTTCAGGGTCACAAGGAGTGGGTGGTATGTTCCATATGCAGATTTACAACTTATTTAACTTATTGATCTTGTTGGCCTTATAATTGATGACAAATGCTTTGCAGACTGAAGTTAATTACCTTGGCCAACTTCGTCATCCAAACCTGGTTAAACTCATTGGGTATTGTATAGAGGGAGATGACCGACTATTGGTGTATGAGTTCATGCCTAAAGGAAGCTTGGAGAATCATTTATTTCGAAGTACGTCAGCTTACTACCTAAGCTTTCAAATCTATTTACATCTCTTTACTACCTTTTGCTGCATGTCCCTATTCACCAAATCGATTCTTTACTACCGTCTTTCTTGGTTTTTTCCTTCAAAAGTTCAAATTGTTTCATATGTCATAATTCATAAATTCGTTATACAAAGATTTTGAATTAGTATAGGTAGAGATGTATCTTTTTCACTCACAAGATTAAGTTTTGGTCTTTCTGGAAAGCTGAGATTTTCTACTGCATCATGTTTTAGGGTCTTAGAAGCTGTTTGCTAATTGCTAGTACTCACATGAAAGGAAAAAGTTAGAGACCGAAAAACTAAAAGGAATCTGAAGAAATGTACGTAGGATGTATGAGCCATTCTGTGGTTTAAATGCCAAATATCTGATTTGATATTCCGAGACTTTAAAGTTGTGACATTACAGGGCACTTGCCTAAATTCTTCTTTGATTATGTTGAGCTGGCTTCATTATTATTCCTGTGAATCTTTTTATTGGCCTTCTCTGCGATATAAGTAGTCAAACAGTGTTGACGGAAGTTTGTTAACTCTGTGATGATTGTTGATTTAGTCCATGTGGTGTGAGTTACCATTCTTTCACGAAATGGATAATTATTGAACATCCAAGTAAAGACTTGTATTACAGTCAAACCCCATTTAAGTGGCAACATTTGTCTAAAAAAATCATGATTGCTACTTGCTATAGTGAGGTGTTGTTATATGTGTATACTGACATTTGACGTTTAGATTTCATTTAGCTGTTATAAACAGAAGTAAGCCAAAAAATAGTTTAATGATTTTGTGTACCAAGAAGAACTGTATTTGTTAACCAATTTAATAAAAAAAAGAGTTCGTAAAATTTACTATGTTTATGACATTTGATGATGATTACTATAAATATTTTATTTTTATATCCCTAATATATTTCTTACAAACTATTATTACACAATATTTGAGTATGACTGCTATAGATGGATAATTTTACAAAGAATGTACTGCTATAATGAATGTCACTGTTCTTATAGGTAGAATGTTCTTATAGAGAAGTAAATAATATGAAGTAAAACATAGTTTGGATAATCAATTTTGGAGAAAATGAGTCTTTAAAGTGAAATGTTGTTATAATGAAGTTTGACTGTATATGCGGATTTGTAAATTGGTTGTAATTCTTGGAATCTTGTTTAACAGGAGGGCCTCAACCTCTTACTTGGTTGACAAGAATTAAGGTGGCTATTGGTGCTGCTAGAGGCCTTGCTTTCCTACATGATGCTAAAGAACAAGTTATATATCGGGATTTTAAGGCTTCTAATATTCTCTTAGACGGGGTAGGTATTAAGCTTTGACGTGCTCACAAATTCAGTTGTCTTTCTTTAAATATATTAGTGTTAGGTTCTTTTAAAACTAGTGAAAGCTTAATATCTTTTCCTGGTCTGTGACTGCAGGAATTTAATGCAAAGTTGTCTGATTTTGGTTTAGCCAAGGCCGGCCCAACTGGTGATCGCACTCATGTGTCCACTCAAGTCATCGGTACACAGGGCTATGCTGCTCCAGAATATGTTGCTACAGGTTATTATTTTACTTTTTTGGCATAGCTATTTTGAGCAGAGGTCTATTTTTATAGGACTTACGGTTTAGAACTTTGAAAAAAACAAGTGCTTCTACAACAGAAAACTTGCTTCATGGCCAATTGGATTCGGGTCTCTCTCATGAATTACTGGAAAGATGTTGTCCTAACTTTGTTATGCCATTTTCAACTTGAACATAGAGAAAATGTAATCTTGTTGGACATATTTTCTCGTGGAAGTACTGAGAATGTCAGTCAGTACCCAGTTTTACTAGTCTCTGACCTTGTTATAGAAACTACTCGATTTTCACATAGGAGAAAAAGATGAATTTCTTGTCACAAGAGAGGGGCAAAACTTTTTGTAGTCAATTCGCTAGATTAAGTTGGATGATTATGTTCTTTAAGAAGTTTGATAAATTATTGGTTGTTATTTTGTACTTGCTGTCCACCAGGTCGATTGACATCAAAAAGTGACGTATACAGCTTCGGGGTTGTATTGCTTGAACTTTTATCAGGGCGTCGTGCTCTCGATAAAATGAAGGTTGGCGTAGAGCAGAATCTTGTGGATTGGGCAAAGCCATATCTAGGGGACAAGAGGAGGTTGTTCCGAATCATGGACACTAAACTAGAGGGACAGTATCCTCAGAAAGGAGCATATACAGCTGCTAACCTTGCTTGGCAGTGTCTAAGCAACGAGCCTAAGCTAAGGCCACGGATGTCTGAAGTTTTGGCTGCTCTTGAACAGCTTCAAGCACCGAAAGGCGTTAACAAAGTATCTCGGATTGAGCATCGAGCCACTTCTAGCTCAGTTCCAGCTTCTCCATTTAAACATCGTTCATCACTCAGCGTGACACCCTCTGCCTCTCCATTACAGGCCTATCATAAGTCGCCACGCGGAAGGTGACTCTAAGAAAATAAACTTATATTTGGTTGTCATTGTAAAGTTATCCTATTTGTAATCAATTTTGTTGTCTAGATTGCATTGACATGTAGAATCAACAGATTGTTTTCATGTAAAATGTGGGGATCATCACTCTGTAACCTACTGATTGATAGAGTTAGCTCTTCTGCTCTTTGGCTACAATTAGTCCTGTTTTATCACATAATGGGGTTTTTTTTTTCTTGATTTATTGTGTCCATCACCCAAATCATACCTTCATCAAAGCAAGACAAGGCAGGGGTGGATTCAAGGTTTGAACTTTATTAGTTTGAGTTCGAGATTCTACAACAACTTATTTAATTTACTAGTTTCAAAGCCAATTATTTATATTTATTTAATTAGTGAAGTCTTTCATGCCTAAAAAAAATTAAAGTCTATTTTGGTGCTTATTGGTATTGCTCTTCTATTATTCCAACATGGTATTATTTCTTAAACTTAAAATCTATTTTGGTTCTTTCCCTAGTATCTGTAAGGGGTGGCGGGGATTGATCACACAACCTTAAGAAACTTTTGAAACCTTTTAACCACTAGACTAAACATTTCACTTGCTTCAAGAAATGTCAATACTTATATATATATATATATATATATACTTTTATAAATCAAAATTTGACCTCTATATATAATATAATTTTCCGGCAAGCGGTGTCGCTCGACACCCCTCAGCCAAGGGTGGGTCCGCTCCTGTGACTGTACGGTGTACTGGTAATTCAGGTAACATGGAAGGACTACTTTTTTAAATTCTCGGCTAACATGAAGACTTAAATAAAAAAGGGATAAATTATAGGGAGAACGGCTTGATATACCCCTTAATTTTGTCATTTAAGGTTAATATTGATATAGCCATTTAGGGTTGATATTGATATATTTCTCGTTATGAAAGTGATTGATATATTAATACCCTTATTGTTACACAAATAACTCACATATAGCCTTTCCCTCTAATGAGTTTTAATTATTTTTTTCTCTTTTTTCATTCACTTCTTTCTTTTTATTTCTCTTATTTTTATCCTAAAGAATGAAAGAAAAATGAAATAAGAATAAGAAACTCAAATGATAATAATCAAAGAAGTCAAAAAATAATTTGGGTGAAAAAAAATCAAATACATGATTTTAAAAAAAAATAATTTAAAATTTTATTTTATAACTTTTATAATGGTAAGGATATATGTGAGCCAATTTTATAATCGTAAGGGATATATGTGAGCTATTTTTATAATGAAAGATATATCATACGTTTTTCCCTACTATATATAAAAGTTGATATATACATATATAACTAACTTTTATAAAATATGATATTTTTGTAATCTTAAAAATAAAATAGGTTAATTACAAGGTTAAAGTGACATGATAAGAGTAAAAATATTGACTATTTTTTAATATTAGATAATAGATAATACACCTATTACATTTGTAAATCTTTAGTTTTCTATTATATTGGAATTTGTATTTAGGTTAATTGTTATTGCAAAATAACGAATTTTTGGACAAACACAAACAAGTTCATTCAGGTTTCTTACCACTATCAAATCAAAATTCTATATCCAGTACATTTCAAATATCTTAATATCCATGACATCCCAATGTTCCTTTTCAAGATTAGAAAGAAATCTACTAATAGTGTCACATTATTTTGTCTAATGAATATATATATATATATATTAATACGCTGATGTGGCATGCCTTATTAGCCTCTATTACTATTTATCTTTTTTCTCATGATTTTGAGATTTTTTCTTATTTTTTTTCTTCAAACCTTAAAAAAAAAAAGTGATTATTTCTTTCATTATTATTTGTGTTTATTACATTATAATGGGTCATTAAAGTGGCCAAAATTGAATTATTGCATTTTTTGGTTCATTTCAGCCAACTGCTTAAAGGATAATTAAAGATCTCATAAAGCTCAATTAAACATGGCAAACAAATGCAGTAACAACCCAATTACAACTTGCAGCCCACGTTGCAGCCCCTTCATTTCTGATTTAAGTCTATTTAGACATAATTATGCACTTAATGCTCATTTATTTGAAACTAGTGTATCTATGCGCGGCTATAAATAAATTACAATAAAATTACATAATACCATTGGTTACTTAAATAAAGGAAACTATATTTTATCAATCACACAATTTCATAAATGAGAAGCTATGAAAAATAGTTTGGTTAAATATAAAAGTTATATATGAAATCAATATATGTGAACTTGCAAAAATTAAATATTAAAAATAAATATAGTGGAAAAAAAGAGATGTTAATATTAAGATTATTGAAATGTAAATTCGACATGTGATTGTTTTTTCCTTTTTTTTTTTTTTTTATAAGACCCTTTTTCTTAATTATATTTCTTTAAAATATAATTTCTCTATATTTATGTAAACTTGAAATGTGATCATTTTTTTTTTTTTGGCTTCTTTGTAACCTTTTTTTTAATTAGATTTTTAGTATGATTTTTCAACAGTGTAAACTTGAGATATAATCGCTATTTTCTTTTTCTTCTTGAAGTCCTTTTATTAATCATATATTTTTTTTTGTATAATTTCTCAATAGTTATACTTCATAAAATTTATATTTTTTCTTCTTTCTAAATAAAATAAAACTTGAAAGAGGGTTATACGAACGCGAGAAAAGATCAATTAAATATGTTTATATTTTGTGACAATTGTTATTCCAAGTCATCTATAAGGTGCATACTCTTTCATTTCAGTTACTTAATTTTTTTATATAAATATTTTTTTAATTCCGGCTTCTTCCTCCTCTTTGTTAACTTCATCACTATTTATTTTCGAATTTTTATTTGTTCATCAACCTAAGGAATTGTCATATCAAGATCTCTGAGAAATAAATAAATAAAAATAATATTATTGGAAAACAAAAGAAGGTAAGAAAGAAAATAAATTTAAAAATAAACATAAAAAAGAACAAAAGAGAGAATTAGCTACGAAGAAAAAGTTTTTTTTTTTTAAATGGCGCGTAGAGATTCCTATGTCTTCTAATTTTGCTTAGCTTATACACAAAAACATTAAAGAGTATCTTTTACATTTCAAATAAATTCTACATTCAATATACAATAAAATTCCTAAGAATAAAGAGTCATAGTAATTAAGAGGACTAAAAATGTGACTTTGGACTTGTTTGTAACATAATAGGAGTAATATTTGTACATTAATACACAAATAATAAACATTAATCATAAAAAATGAAAAGACAATTAGGATTAGAGTTATTGATACAATTATTTTTATAAAATAAGTTAAATTGAAAGAAAAAAAGAAGAAGCAGCCAAATTAAGGAGATGGCACTTCACTTTGTAATGCCGAAAAATATTATATAGATAAATATAAACTTTTAAAGATAACCTTTTTTTCCTAGAAAAACCAACAAACGGTTTACTCATTTTTATTTCTCAAAACTAATAAACCTATAATCATAAAGAATAATTTAAATCGAAAAGTAATTTAAAGAGATAATATTTTTAGATGCCTTTCCATTGAAATTGAGCAATGAATGTAGTTATTGTCGGAGCGATTTTAATTTTCATTAAATATTTCAAGGGGTGTATAAAAAAGTTAAAATTTTTGATAAAAACATAGATACCAATGATGATAGTTTTAACAAATAATATTTTAAAAACTTAACATATGCATATTATAATATTTAAAAAGTGTGTAAAATTTTGGAAAAGCTAAAAAAAATGTACTTTCATAGATATAAGTATACAAGTTTCATTACTTCAATCTTGAAGCATTTCGCTTGCAAAAATCTTATTATTTATAAACGAAGCAAAAATCATTGAATAATTAAATTAAATCAATTCTACTTCATTTTTACTAATTATATTTTTATATTTTTTTGAAATAATCATGAAATCAATTGTATTTTAAAATTATAAATTAATTAACTTTACATTCTCATATTCTATCATTGTAGTTATTAAAAGTTGTTCCATAAAACTAAAGAAGTATATGTACATACTTTCTGAAGTAGCATGTTCGTATCCATTGGCTCCTTTCTTGCTTCTATTTTTAAAGATATTCTGACCTACAAATACAATAACTTAAGTTTACCAACAAAAAAAAGAGATAAATTACCTAAATAAGTAAAAACTTTGAAGAGTGTTATCAATATGACATAATCAAATTCTCCAAGAATTACAAAGAGGAGCAAAGAGAAAAAATAAATTAATTTTTTATAAAAGAATTCCTGATTGATATCTTCATGAACACAAACAAATAATATTAAATGTATGATTCCAACAAAAAAAAGAATTGTAATTCTATTAAAACACATGAAATTATTTTACCTTGTAAAATTGAATAATACAAAGATATCTAACAATTTTGATTATAAATATTCCTCATATAATCTGCAAAATATGATTAAATAAGTTACAAAATTATTCATCAAAAGAAACAAAAGATAAAGAATAAGGAGAAAAAATGTATTTAATCATAAGTCCTCCTGCATGTACGGTCATTTTTGACTTATAGTAAAGAGAATCATAACATATAAACCAAATAATTTATCCAAAAAAAAAAAAAAGAAGCAATAAAGCAAAAAAATATTCTAACATATCTCCCACTAATTCTTCAACCGATGCAATGACACCAAAATGAAATAATTTTTTACTGTGATCTTATAGTGTTATAAAATTGTATATTAAATAATTGGAGGTTATGAATATGAAAGAATTGAGAGTTATGGATATTATTAATATTAATTAAGAATTTAATTTATGCAATTGAAGAGGTATGAGTTAAGAAGATGACTTTAAAAGAAAAATTAATTGAAAGAAATGAGAAAAAAAAAGTAAAAAAGAAAAAGAAAAAAAAGATAAATATGAATGAAGGTCATAGAGAGTTGCCACATAACCTTGTCTATATTCCCTTATATATATATAGATTACTCAAAATCTGTTAGTTTTTTTCAGTGTTATGTTACTAACTTTTTTTGAGTACTATAAATACTAAAGAAAATCATTTCCAAAGCATAACATTCTTCCTTTTTCATTTCATAGCTTTCTGCTCAATTTTTGTTATTATTGTGTCACGACCCAAACCATCGTGATTGACACCCACACTAACCCTTCAGTGGGAGAACCATTTATACTAATTAGCTAACCAACTTAATCAAATACTAAAGCATTTAAGGTTATGGGAGCAAGTTTAAATGCTAAGGAAAAAAATGAGGAGTTCCCATAAACTCCAACAAAAATCTAACAACCAAAACTAACATTGCGGAAGTAATACCTAAAACCTGAAAGTCAATGTACCAAAACTCTAACAAGATCCATAAATCTAAACAAGAAGGGGTACAACCCCAAACTAACATAGGAATAACTAACTAGAAAGTCTAAGTCCGAAAATGTGGACTTTAAACGGAGAGAACTCATGGCAATCCAGAAGAACTAGCTCACCCTTGAGTTCAAAAACGGTCACTGATCTTCTAAGCGAGGTCTGTCAATAGCCGCCGGAAGATGCCATGTACTCAACAAATAAAGAGCAAGTGCAGTATCAATACACAACCACAGTGTACTGATAGGATCACACGGCTATCCCACTAAGTGCAACATACATAAACCATTACAACATAATAATAACATGCATACATCGAACATATACAATATCAATATCATTTACGAACAACGCACAATTTCACAATTCTCAAGATATACAGTTATGTCAAGTCAATGGTCCTCTCATGGAACCCAAACTCAAACTGTTAGCATACCGGTACGTGGTATCCGATCCAATGTTTATGTCGAAACGTGGCAACTGATCCTATATTTATGCCGGAACGTGACAACTGATCCAAGTTAGTGTGTCGAAACGCAACACCCGATCCATTCAACAAGCTAAGTCACAATCACAATCACAAAATATATTCTCATAATCATACAATCAAGTCATGATTCATGGCATTCATCATTCATCTATCCCCATTTACAATTAGTGTGATCAATAATGCAACATTCGCATACACACATGTATTGTAATGAAGCAAGAACAAACATACATCACACAACATGAAATCACAACCATCACTTACCTCAAACAAAGCTTGAATCTCCTAAGAAACTTGATTCTTCCCTTTCCATATTCTTTCTGCTTTTTCTTGGTCTACAAGCAATCATAATAAAGCGAGGATCAATAAACAACACCTAATTACCCGTATTATAACAATAATATCAATCCTAGGTCAAACTTTTGATCCCCATACCCAAATTAGGGCTTTTTCCACCATAATTCTCAGATCAAAACCCTCCCTCATCGATAATTACCCATTAGATTACGATCTACGGATCGAAAAACAGATTCGGGGAGTTAAAACCTTACCTTTAGCCTTAAGAATAGTGGAAAACTGTCAAGAATTGCATAGGGTTCTTATCTTTACTCTCAAGAGCGAAAATTGCAGAATAAGGACATTTTGGGGTTTATTTCCGACTTAAATCGTGACTGTCCCACCACAGCAGTACCACCTCGCTACAGCGCCCCCGCCCTGGCGGCAAAAATTCCCATCGTAGCGGCTTGCACAGAACAGTGAGCTAATTTAATAATTCCAATACCCCAATTTCACAACTCACCTTCAACCAACGACACTCAGAAACTACCCGTTCACGCTAAGATCAGTTTCGGGAGTTCTACTCACCCGAATTCAATTCTGTAAAGTCGTACGGTTTCCTTAACGTCTTAACTATCTACTCATGTGATCAAAATCATAATTAAATCACTCAATTGTTACCAGATTTCCCTAGACCTTACTGACTCTGATTTCGTCCAAATCTGGACTAGCTTGGGAAATTCCAAGTTACTATGAAAAAGTTTTCTGCCCAAAATTTTTCCCGTTGATTTTTCTATAACGACGGAGACAGGTCATTACATATTGTTATTAATAATAACAATAATTTTCTCCTTTTTTATTGGAAAATTTATTCCCAAAAAACAAAAAAAGGTTCGTACATTTTATTTTGCTTTAATTATTAGTTCAATAAAGTGTAGTCGTACAAAAATTTTATTTGTTAGGAAATGAAGTGGAATGGCATATGGCCCCTTTTCAGCAATATATCAAATTTTGTTATTTTTATTATTTAATGTAAGATTGTATATAATTGTAATAAGTCTTTAAACTACTAATCATTCTACTATGGACAAGAAAGAAGCTTTGTATGTAATTTTAACCTTAGCCCTTGCTCTTTCCTTTCTCTCTCTACGGCGACTTGAATAGCAGCCATGGCTGCTTCGCCCTCTCCCCAACTTCTGGCTGTGGGAGAGACAAACGTCAACCTTAATACAAAAACACCCTATGCAACGATCCTTAAACCACAACAAATGACCCAAAACTTGTTAAAAACAATACTAAAGCCCATTAAGTTTATTCATGGAGATCCCACTGTGAGATTTACAATGGAAGAAAGAGAGCAGTTTGCTAGGGAATAGGGTTTACATCAAGCCGTGATTATCAAATTTGCTTATGGAAAATCGGTGTTATCCGAGTTGCAAAAGCTTTTGCCAAAGCAATTTGATGTTAAAGGAAATTATAATATTGGACAACTTGATTTACGTCACCTTTTGATTAGGTTTGATTTATATGAGGACTTTGTACATGTTCTATCAAATTCTTATTGATATTTTAAGTTTGATGGTGAAGAGTATTTCTTCAGAATTTTTCTGTGGATGCCATCATTCAATCCTAAAGAGGAAACACCTAAAGCCTGGGTATGGATTTCATTGCCAAAGTTACCTACAGATCTCTTTGCGAGAAGGTCTTTATTATCGATTGCGACAGCGGCATGAAAGCCTATTGTGGTGGATAAAGTAACACAAGATTGAACCAGGCCAAGTACTGCTAGGGTTAAGATAATCCTAGACTTATTAGATAAACATCCAAATCGTGTAAGACTACAATTTTTAGAGAAAGAATCGGGTAAAATTATTGAACATTATCAGAAAATTGTCTATGATAATCTACCACTATTTTGCACTCATTTTAAACATCAAGGACATGAAGAAAATAAATGTCGCTTGTTGATGAGGAAAACAGTGTCTCAAGGTGATCAATTAGGTGATGAAGTTGGGTGAGATTTTGCACTTATGCAGCCTTATTTCGAGTCTAACAATGCGGAACAATTAAAGGGAGATGCATGTGATTTTTTGAATGATAAGAGAGCTGGGCAAAAAGATATTGAAAAACCAATAGGTGATCAAAATATTGGGCAACAATTAGCTGAAAAAGTTAATTCGAACAAGGATAATTCTTTGGTTATTTCTGCGGGGGTAACAGGTGGAAATCAAATAGCCAAACCTACTGAAATTAGAACTTAAGAACTAATATCTCTGTTGTAGCGACAACAGAGAATTAAATTCTTGTTCCTAGTAGAGAGATGGTACAACACCAAATGGATGTTTCGGGTTGCTGCAATAATAAACAAGGTGTGGCTATTGGTGATATAGTTGATCATGTTGGAGTGAAAGAGCACAATAGTGAAACAATTGCAAAAGCTTTGGTCACAGCATCGCAAGGCGATTCTGGGCAGCAACTAAATGTCAATGATGTTGGAAATCAAAGTGTTACTGATGCGAGGCTTAATATTGAAATTATCGCAACTTCAAAACCTATTGACTTGCAAGCTAAAAATTCCAATAGAGAAGAGAATGCATCTGGAAATTGGACTGTGATTTCACACAAAAATTCAGTTGGTAGTTGTATTGGTTCCTCGACAAGTCGAAGTAATTCTTCAAGTCAAGAAAAAAGTGCGACTGAGTGCGTTGATCCTAATTTAACTTTACCAACTCAAAATGTGTTTGAACTATTGTCGGCTACTAGAAAAATTCAACTTGAGCATTGTATGGAGAAAGGTATGTCATCTCTCTCTCATGCTAAATCGACAAATGATTTGATTATCTCTAAGGAAAAACAAGGAGAGATAAGTGTTTTTAGGTGGGCTGATATGGTTGATGAAGAAGAACAAGTTTCACCTCCTCCTTTGATTAGCAAATTAAGCCCAGAGGCTCCAATATTTGTGCCTAGAAGTGTGATCGCAAAGAAGAATGAGTCAGGAGCCTTAGCATCAGGAATTAACCAATGTATTGATTTGGGAGAGGAATTCTTTGAAGAGGATGAAGAAGATAATATTTTAGATATATGTTTTGATAAAGTGGCTAGGGATGGGGATCTTTCACCTAGGCAACAAAGAAGTGGAAGCAACAAAAACAAAAAAAGACACATAGAAGACAACATAGTTGGGATGGTACGGTGACTGAGGAATTTGTTCCAAGGCACCTACCTATGCGACTGGCAAAACAGAATCATATGACATTTTCAACAACTTTGACAAGATCCAATAAGTCCAAGAAGAAGTGATGAACTATCAAGTGTTATTCGACGGATATGAAGAAGAAAACAAGAGGAAAATATTCCAGGTTACTCTAGATGGCAAACTATCTTTTTTAGTTCATACATATATAAAATGAAGTTTGAGGTTGATAACTCCACCTTCTTCTTGATGTATATATTTTTGCATTATTTAAGTATCTTCATTTGTCATATCATCATAGAGTGTATAATCAACTCTGTGATGATCATAAAATACTTAGTTTTCTCTAGCTCTTATTTTCTTCATGCTTGTTAATTAGTAGATGTTTGTTACCTCATTAGGATTGGTAAGGTAAGACCTTGCCCCCCTTGCTTGTACTTATTCACGTTGAGGATTTTATCTTATTATTAATAAAAGACAGCTAGACGCCTTGTCTAGTGGTATAAATTTGTTTTTTTTTTTTAAAAATAAATATATATATATATATATATATATAATTGTAATAAAAATTTAAATGTAATAGTTTTTTTTTTTTACGTAAATGCCCTATTATAAATTTTAGAAATATATTTATTGCAAGATTGTACATTGTAATGTGAATTTAAACTAATAATTTTATCTTTTATGGGGTAAATGTTCTATTATAAATTCTAGAAATAATTATATTAATTTCATATTGAATTTGATAATTCTTACATATTTGAAGAATATGTTTTCACTAGCGATATACCAAATTTTGTTACTTTTTTTATTTTTTGCAGGCTTGTATATAATAATAATGTGAATTGAAATGCAATAATTTTATCTTTTCTGGAATAAATGTCTTATTATAATCTTAGAAATAATTATGTTAATTTCATATTGAATTTTGATTGTTCTTTCATTATATTTATTAAATAAAAAGATCAGTATAATTTTATACATTCTTCAAAAACAGATGACATATCTAGAAAAAGTGGATATTTCTTTCATTTCAAAATAAACTATATATAATACAAAAGTTTTAAACAAAAGAAGAGTGATATGACACATTACTTTAATAGGAATTCATTTATCGATTTTTGTTTTCTTATTAGAGATTCATCTTCATCCTCTTAACTTCCAACTATTAATTATTAGTTAATAATATATATAATTCACATGAAATTACTTAATTACCATAAACCAACCAACTAATTACATTAATAAATTAAATATTTTCTTGAAAAGAGTCAATCCACGTACAAAGCTAACCTCTCCCCATAACCTGGTTTATGTCTATGCAATAACTCCTAAAGTAAAATTTAAAAATTGTTCCTTAAGCCAATTTAAATTTTTTAAAATTAATCATTGATAATTTATCCTTGTTCCTCTTGATATTCTATTTTTCAATCCTATATGTAAATGTGTTCTTATTCATATTTTTCGGATATGCTTCCATATGTATAATCTTTTTTTTAAAGACTTTTATTCTTACAACTTGCAAGGAGATGACTTAATTTTGCTTATAATAATTTTTTTGGGGTCTCTCTCTTTCTCTCTCTCTGTCTCTCTCTATATAGTAAATCATGAAAAAACATTTTATTATAATTATTATTTTTCTATAAAATTATAAAATTATAATATTAATTAATATTTATTTATATATTATAATTTTTTAAGGATCACGCTAAGCGTGGACAAGTACACTAATTTATTATAAGATACATCAAATAACTACCATTCTGTCACTCATTATCATTAGATAGACTCTTCCTAATTGCTAGCACTCAATTTAAAATAAGAAAGAGTTGCTCGGCTGGTAAATACTCTCTACCTTCAATCTTAATTATAATTAAATTATGAGTTCAAATCATTAAAACATCCAAAAAAGTGAAAGGTCCTAAAGGAAAGGTAAACATAAATAAAATTGTGCTCAATTTGAAGTTTTAGCAAGAGTTGTACTAACTACTTTTTTGAATAAATCTTGAAGTAATTTCTCTTCATAGTTTGTACTCTTTTTTAAATTGTGGATTTCTCATCTCCTTTGATTAATGTTGGTTTGATTGAACATATGCAAAAAAATTATGTTTCTTTTAGTATATTTCCTTTTATTGTTTCTAATTAATAATCTTTTGAAGTTTACTTTCTTAATCACCGCATGACATTTTATTATGTTAATCCTTACAACACATTAGATGGATAAAGAACAGTTAAAATTTTAAGAATTAAATATGAGATAGATCTTATCCGTATTAATGAATTTTATTCACCATCATCTCATTTTATGATCTTTGCAACATTGTTGCCACTTGTGCTTCTCATGCCTAATAGTTGTAAAATTTCTTTTTTTTATTGATGGTGTATATATATATATATAACATAAATTTAAATACATATAGTATCAGTGATCTTGTTAATTTTTTGTATAAATAAATAAAGTTTATCAAAATAATAAAATAAATTAAATTCCCCACTTTTAAAATAAGAAAAGTAGCAACTTATATCAATGTTAAAGATAGTTGATCAACTGACTGATTTGTCACTCAAGAAAGCTAGAACGTTTCTTCTCACAAATGAGTAGAGATGATTTTTGGAAAAAAGTATATTATATTTAATTAGTGAATTTAATTGGGAAAAACAACATATTATATTTAATTAGTGAATGTAACTATTTTAATTAGTGAATTTAATTGGAAAATAACCAGCATCTTCTTTATTCAAACTTCTTCCTTTGCTAAGAGTAGAGAGTAGTTAAAAAAGTATCACTTCATTTAAAAATGGTTTCAATATGGATCAATTCATATTATCAATCATAATATGATTTGAATATTAATTGGTTATTTAATTATTTAAAAATGGGTCAAATAAATCAATTCATATTGTCTATCATATAATATAGATAATCCATGAGTATCACCAATTGCAATCCCTTTAAGATATGTAAGGGTGTAGGGTCCTCACTTCAAAGTATACGTATTACGAGTGTGTTCGAAAAAAAATATTTTTTTCTATTTTCTCATTTTTAGTTGATTTAAATGTTTTAAAAAATATTTTTCAAATAGATTCATTTTTCTCTAATTTAAGAAAATAAATCCCATAGGTAAATAAGGAAAAAGAATTTCAAAACTTTTCTAAAATAAAAATAAAATTCAAGAAAAACTTGAGACATATTTTCCTTCATACCAAACAAGAAATGTAAGGGTGTAGGGTCCTCACTTCAAAGTATACGTATTACGAGTGTGTTCGAAAAAAAATATTTTTTTCTATTTTCTCATTTTTAGTTGATTTAAATTTTTTTTTAAATATTTTTCAAATCGACTCATTTTTCTCTAATTTAAGAAAATAAATCCCATAGGTAAATAAGGAAAAAGAGTTTCAAAACTTTTCTAAATTAAAAATAAAATTCAAGAAAAACTTGAGACATATTTTCCTTCATACCAAACACACCTAAAAGTAGAAAATAATTCGTTAATTAAAAAAAAAAGTAAAAGTAGAAAAAAATGAGATATTCTTTTTTTTGTAATATGAAAGTATTTATTTCTTTACATATAAGAAAACAATAGATAATATGGATATTCATATTACTCATTGCCTTTATTATTTTTATTCATATCAAATCTGAATCGAATCGTATATTTTATCTATTTTCATCTAACTCATCAAATCAATTAAATGTCAAGCCTACTTATGAAGAGAAAAGTCGTTGAATTATTGCATAATGAAGGAAGGTGGACATTGTTGAGTACTTATGAAGAGAAAAGGCCTACTGATTTGACCTGCTCGCCTCCCACCCCTACTTGAGCGTGATTTTGCACCCTTCGTAGTGTAGGAAAAGTTGCTGTGAGTACTAATCAAAGTTAATTCCACTCTAAATAATTATTAATAGTGTCTATCATCTTTTCCTTTTTGAAATAAGTTGTTTTTTTTGTTATATTTTATGCATTTTCATTTAATTGAATACGAAGTTAAAAAAGTAAAAATACTTTTGAAATCTTATGAGAGAATTAAAAAATGTTAAATTTTATAATTTTTTGTCAAAAATATGTATAATTATCATAATGCTTTTTAAATTTTATGATCTTAAATGTGTGATCACATCAGATACTATGATTAAAAAAAATTACTAAATATAAAAAATGACAATTCTTTTCTAAACGAACTAAAAGAAAGTAAAATATACAAAATTATAATAGAAAGGTATTACTTTTGAAATAATATTATCAATTCTAATAGTCCAAAATTTGCCAAACAAGCTATTACTTCAATAAGAAGACTTTTAGGGATGCCAAACAAATGTAGATCTATTCATAGCCAGTATCATAATTAATACTCCTTCTGTCTAATAATATTTGTCTATTATTGACTTTGCCCATTTCTTAAAAAATTATAAATAGAAGGATAATTTTATTATATATCAAAGTTTGGATATAATAAATATTATGTCTTGAAAAATATAATAAGGAAATGACTATAACTAATGATAAGGATAAAGTAGGAACTAAGTGTAAAATTATCCATCAATTTCATAGAGTAGGAACTAAGTGTAAAACTATCCATTGATTTCAAATAATGGACAAGTATTGTTGAATATCCCAAAATAGTATATTGGACAACTATTATTGAACGGAGGGAATACATATTAAAGCTATCTTATCTGATATTATGCTTAGAAATTAGGGATGCCAAACAAATGTAGTGCAATTTTAATACTCGCTCCGTTCTTATTTAATCGTCATCATTTTAAGTTTCACACTACTTAAGAAACTAAGTAAGTTTACCATTATATTCTTATTTAATATTCTCTTAAAGTCAAGTTTTCAATAAATGAACATGAATTAATTTACTTCGATTAACTAATTTGACCAATAAACATGAATTAATTACTTAATTTTCTATGTCAAGACTGATAACTTTCAAAAGGTAAAATAGGAAGAATATATCATTTATGCATTGATTTTGTGAAATGAAAAATATTAAGGAACATCTATTTTTAGAAAGAACTAAATATAAATAGAAACGGAGAAAGTATATTTTTCCATAATTATTTAAATAGAGTGATAAAACTATGATAGATGCATAGAAAATAGGAAGCAAAATTAAATGGCAATAGAGTTTAGCCATAATTATTTAATTGTACGTATATTATCGTTATTGGCCCATAATTGTTGCGTATTGCTTTTATTGTGTTATTATGAAAATAATTTGTGCTTGATCGATCTTTTCAGTTAGTCTTTTATCAAATATTATAAATACCCAAAAGGAATTATATTCAGAAGTAACGTAGGGATCAAAAATAAGTTATTCTTATTACCTAGTTTTTTTCAACCGCAATATCATTCATAGTTTCAAAGTTTATTTTTTAAAATAATTATATTCTCTTTCACTTCAAAATACTTGTCATGTTTGTTTTTAGACAGTCAAATTATACACACTTTGATCCATGCTTTTGAGAAATATTTTTTTGGTCATATGAGAAAAGTTGTGACGTATAGTTTATAAATATATCTTTTAATTTTAATGTATTGAATTAATTTAATTCAATTTTGCTCTAAAAATTAATTGATTTGACTCTCAAAAATTAAAATGTACCAATTATTTTAGGATGAAAAATGTAAATATTTTGTAGTTTGTAGTTTCTACTTCCTATACTATGTTTTTCGATTATTTTTTTAAAAAAAATAACATATATACATACTATTATTAGAAAATGCCCCCCTAAAACTTTGGGGGCAGTGGCATGAGACCCCACCATTCAGACGCCCCAACAAATTTCTTGGAATTTTTGGGCTTTGAATTTATGTCCTTTGTAGCAAATTATAGGTATAAATTTGTATTTTATGTCATAATATTTCATAATATAAGTTCGAACAAGAAATCACTTTAAAAATATCTCACTGGACATACAATCAACTGTTAAAAGGATAAAATTAAAAAAATAAATAAAAGGCGAAACATGCGATTTACCCTAAAATAGAAACAATCTTTAACAACAATAAATATGCACATTAACAAAGAGTGTTAAAGTCTTTATCGTAGTTATTTAATTGTCATTGAATCCAATATCGCTATATACTTCTGGGATATATATAAATAGTGCTAATTACCTCTAAAAAAATATTTAACGGCAACTAAGTTATTACCGTAAATTAAAAGTCGCTAAGGATCATTTTTGATGTAGCGTTACCCGTTATAACACTTTATACTTCCAATAATCGTGATTTTAATTTGTTGCAACTGTCTCACTTGATAGACACACATCTCAATCTCCTTAGTGTAAAAAAGAACTTGCTTTTGAAACAAAAAAATCAAATAAAAGTTTATTTGCATACATCATTTTCTAAACTACTAGAATAGTACCGCCCAAATAAGACAAAAACTCACACACTAAACAAAGGAAAAAGCAGAATCATATAATCCTATAAATACTTGCATGTATTCCTTTAAAATATTGACCATTTTCCTCTTATAAAGCATATGGCTTCAACTCATGGAAAACTTGTTTCCTTTATGATCATCACATTTTTCCTTGTTATAGATCATACATCTGCCGAAGTAAGTACTCTTTTTGTTTCAGTTTGTACAACACACTTTTTTTCTAGTTTGTCTGAAAAAAGTTTATATTATTTTGTATTTAAAAATAAATTAACTTTGATCCTAGATTTCTAATGAAAATGTAAAACGAAAAATGATATATATATGATAGTGTGCATTAGGACTAGAGGTAGAATATTGCTTATGGATTCAGATGAACCCAATGACTTTTGCTTAGATATGATTAGGAACAAAGATACTCGAAACAAAGTGAGAGTGGTCTTTGTGGTGGAAAGGATGAGAGAAGTGAAGCTGAGATTATTCAGATATGTGAAAAAAATATACCCCCATGCCCCAAAGAAAAAGTGAAAGGTTGGATATGGGGTTAGAGAAGAGATAGATGTGGGCCAAAGATGTACCGGGGAGGTGATTACACAAGATATGATAGTCCTCAGCTTACCAAGTATATGACCTTAGATAAGAGGTATGAAGTGCAGGGATTAAGATAGAATGCTAGTGTACAATTTAGTTTCCATTACTATTATATTACTATACATGCCCGCGCGCTGCGCAGTTAGTTGATAAATATAATCATAAATTTTAATCTATTGCAAATTTAAAATTTTAACTTATTATAAGATATCATTTTAAAATTTATTTGAGAATGTTAATAGCATCTTGATGTGTTATAGTAAAATATTCATGTAAACAAATCAATATATAAGCTTAGTTCTTTGTCTAAATTTGACAATAATAATCTTTTAATCATTATTTAATTTATTTATTTTTTAAATTATTTAGAATAATAACGACTATCACTCTCTTCATATTATCCACTCGTTAGAATAATAAAGATATAAAAAAATTTAATAGTTAGATTAAAATTAAATATAACTAAGAAACGTCGTATCATAATGCTTAAGCATACAACAAAAAAGTTAGAATCACTTGGATATCAAACAATGTTAAATTTTAAATATGTGCAGTTATAATTTAACCAATAATTTTATAAGATACCATTATTACCAAACAAATGCTACAATTTAAATGTGTAGTAATAACGTTAACAATATCTAAAATAATAAAAATTTAAATCCAGCGAATTCATATATGAAACCTGCAAAAACAAACAAACAAACTTAAAATCATTAAGAAAAAAAATTAAAAAAGAAACAACAAAAACTAATAGTATCTATAATTATATATATATATATATATATATATATCTAGTTATGCTATACATGAATAGAGTCTTAAAAGTGTATCTCCTTCTTCAACTACATATATTCATCACATAAATGACTTGATCCTATCTTCAACTGATCATCTTCAACATCTAGAACTTCCGAAATAAAGTACATTTATTGATAATAAACCACATAAAACAGAAGAAAAAGAGAGAAAATATGCAATAAATAAATAAATTATTACCTTTACTTCCATGAATGGTAAGGATTATTATTGCTTTGAATTTCCTTTATCGAGATGCATTTTTTCCCTAGAAAAACTAAAGAAAAGACTGTATTTAAATTTACTGAATTAATACGGTTGAGTTTTTTTGGGGTAGGAAGTTAAGAAAGTGGGTGAGGAAATTTAGGGATAATTATTTGTAGTTGAAGTTTCTTTTTATGTTTTTTAAAAACAATTTCTTATATTTTTCTGTTTATATAACAATATTTTCTTTACAATTTTGTCTATTGCCTAAATATGCTTTAAAATTATTTAAACGTTAAGTTCCAAAATGTTTTTTTTTTAAATTGTTTTATATTGTTATGTATTTTTAAAATTGAATTTAAACATTAAGTTCCAAAAATGTTTTTTTTTTATAAAAAAAGCTGTTTTATATTGTTATTTGTTTTTAAAATTGAATTTAAACGTTAAGTGTGTTTTAAATTGTTGTTTATTTTTAAAAGTGAATTTAAACATTAAGTTCCAAAACCATTTTTAAAAAAAACTTTTTTATATTTTATTTGTTTTTAAAATTGAATTTAAACGTTAAGTTTCAAAACTGTTTTAAATTGTTGTTTGTTTTTAAAATTAAATTTATTATTTAAATTAATTAAAAATATCAGTTTTAAACTAAAATTCAAGAATAATTGTGGTACTGACATGTGGCTTTCCTCTCCTATTATATATAAATAGAAAATAGATTATTATTATTATTAGTAATAGTAATTAGTAATTAGTAATTAGTAATTAGTAATTAGCAATTAGTAATTAGTAATAATAATAATATAATAATATAATAATATAATAATATATATAATAAATATGATAAGCTCTCACAAAAAAGAATAACTACCTTCTCATTTCAAAATTATTTAAAATTACTAATTTTAATATTTAATGAATTCTGTTTTTTTTGTGTGGCGTTTTCACCTCTCCATTACTATTATTATTATTTTATTATATTGTGGTTATATTGATTTTTTTTCTAAGACGAATTTTTTTAAAGAAAATTCTACTTACGAAAAAATGTAAAAGAAAACGTTCATAAAAATAGGGTCTTATAGTACATTTCATTTTCAGATTATTACAACCTAAGTGTCTCATAAATGATAAAGGTCTAATTACTATTTTGGAACATCACACGTGAAGTCCTATTAACTATTTTAAGCATCATAAATATTGCATACTTACATATATCATGAATGCATTATAATATACTCCATAAAAATATGAATGCCAATTAAATCTAACCCTTGCAAAACTATTTGAAAACAACTCCATAAAAGGTATTGATATAAATGATTAAACTTTGAGCAATTCAACTGCTTCAAAATAACTTCAAAAATGTTGTTTAGATTTTTCTTTATAAAAATTTAATTAATGTTAGAGTGTAAATAAAGGCAAGAAGTTTCGAATTAAAAGCTGCTAAGAAAAATGTTAAATTTCACAAAGATAATTGATCACATCATACCTATAATAAAATGCAGGTAGAAATGTTGATTTGTCCCATTGGCATGTCTATTAGATCAACATGAATTACAGCAAATTAGGTATAAAGTCATTTCCTCGCCATTATTGAGATTTGAGAATAAAGAGAACAAATTGAAAAACAGATTGAAAATAGTAGACAGTAGATTTATTTAAGAAAAAAAACTCGAGAAGTTATAACTGTTTTACAGTTACATCTCAGAATTTTAAAATTGTTTTAAAATTATTTTCATTTAATTAATTATAATTTATATTTAATTAATATTAGTTATTTTAAAAATATGTTTTTTGTGGTGCTGACATGTGACACTTTTTCCTCTCCTATTATATATAGATAGATTCTTCTATTATCTCTCAACAATTTTTATTACCAATTGTTGTCTTTTTTGCTTCGGTATCATGTTATTGTTGTTTTAACTATTCTTTTCTCTAGTATTTTGAACATGACTTCATCATTACTGTATTTCTTTTTCAAACCTTCTTTGAATTGTTTTACTTAAGCCTAACGTCTTTCAGAAACAACCTCCCTATCCTCACAGGGCAGGGATAAGGTCTAGATAGACACTACTCTTTCCAGATCCCACTTATGGGATTACACCGTAAATGTTGTTGTTGTTATGTTGTACAAATATTTAATCTGAATCTAGTAACAAAGATGAGCTATGAGTATGGTGACAATTCAGAACCCATAAACTTCAAATTCTGACTCTACTTTCGTATAAATTGGAATAGAGGGGCTAGAAACTAAATCATTTGTTCACTAACTTTTTGCATATTTGACTTGAATATACAGTGGTTGAATCATGGTGGTGACATAACAAACAGAAGGTCAGCTCCTGGAGAAATTTTGATCAGCCCAAGAACTATAAACAGGTTGAAATTAAGGTGGAAATTCCTAGCCGGATTTGACATTACAGCAACCCCAGCAGTTGCAAATGGAGTTGTTTACTTCCCATCATGGAATGGAAATCTGTATGCAGTGAATGCACTAACTGGAGGACTCATATGGCAACAGAATCTTACAAGGCTCACTGGGTTGTCCCCAGCAAGATCTCAGAATGTGACAGTGTCAAGAGCAACACCAGTTGTGGCTAATGATCTTTTACTTGTGGGGATTTATGGACCTGCTGTTGTGATTGCTGTGAAAAGGTTAACAGGTGCACTTGTTTGGTCCACTCTGCTTGATCCAAGGCCTCTGGCTCTTATCACTCAATCAGGAACAGTTCACTTGGGGTTAGTTTTGTGTCCTTCGATATCTGTTACTATAGGTTTGTTTCCTGTACTTTGGTTATCGTATATTTTGTTGAAGGTATTGTTGTGTAATCTTGAGTCTAGAGTCTATCAGAAACAACCTATCTACGTTTGAGATAGGGGTAAGGTTTGTGTTTGCTCTATCCCAGACCCTACTTTGTGGGACTATGGTGGATATGTTGTTGTAGTTGGCTTATTGCTTTATGAATTGATTTCAAGGAAGCATAGATATTACTCTCCCCCAGCCCCAATTTATGGAATGATGTTTGACTGGGCACAAAATTCAATCTTTTTGTTCAAATTCCTAGCTTCGCCACAACATAAATAATAAATTTTAATAGTAGTGCGAAAAAATTTAAACATAAAGAACAAATTGAAATTAGCTATAGACACCTTTGCTAATCCAATCTAAATTGTTTGTAGCTAATAATTTTTTTGATAATCCATCATTTTAGCGAGGGATATGTTGTTTACATTAAGAATGAACTTTAATGTCTTAGTTTTGTTGCTCAGACTCTTCAAAGCAATCACTAGGTGTATCAGATCTTTTAAAACTATGCATCTTTAGAGGATCTGACATAAGTGCAGTAACATTATTGAAGGGTTCGAGCAACATGACATATTAAGCCTAATTAAGTCATGTGCTAGGACACTAAACTTGTCCATAACTTTCTTAACAGTGGATATTATGTGGGAGTATCATCAGTGGAGAATACGGTACCATCAGCTGCACAATGCTGCACATTTAGAGGCAGCCTAGTAAAACTAAATGTTAGAACTGGTGCAATTATATGGCAAACCTATACACTTCCAGACAATGGCGGGCGCCTCGGAGGCTATTCCGGTGCAGCAATATGGGGAAGCAGCCCAGCTATTGACATAGTCAGAGGACATGTCTATGTAGGAACTGGAAATCTTTACTCAGCTCCACCAGAAGTGCTGAAATGCCAAGCAGCACAAAACAATCGAACAACGCCACCAGCTGCTCCTGATCAGTGTTTTGGTAAAGATATTCATTTTGATTCAATTCTTGCACTGGATTTGAATTCTGGACAAATTGCTTGGGCTACACAGCTTGGAGGCTACGACGTTTTCACTTTCGCATGTTTGGTTCCTAATAATCCTGATTGCCCACCGGGGCCTAACGTGGATGCTGATTTCGGAGAGGCGCCTATGATGCTAACCATATTTTCAAATGGAAGAATTCGCGATGTTGTGGTGGCTGTGCAGAAAAGTGGCTTTGCTTGGGCGCTTGATCGTAACAATGGAAATATTGCTTGGTTTAAGGTAAAGTCTTATAACTAGAATGTTCATCTTTTAAGTACCCTTCACATCATATCAATTAGTATTTTCATTTGTTAACATAAGAAATAAAGTAAATAACTGATTAATTTGGTTCGTGATGTAGAAAGCAGGACCGGGAGGTGCGGAGGGAGGAGGAATATGGGGTGCAGCCACAGATGGACGGCGAGTTTACACTAACATAGCGAATGGAAACAGACTTCCTTTCACCCTGGCACCTTCAACTCAAACAACAACAGCTGGTGGATGGGTGGCAATGGATGCAAACACAGGCCAAATCCTATGGACCACTGCAAACCCTAGCAACGAGACGTCCCCTGGGCCGGTCACCATAGCTAATGGAGTTCTCTTTGCAGGATCAGTGGCACCTAATGGACCTCTCTATGCCATGGATGCCAGTAGTGGAAAAATCTTGTGGACATTTAACACTGGTGCTACTATCTATGGGGGTGCATCAATTAGCTATGGTTGTGTCTTTATTGGCCATGGATATTCAGTTGGTCTAGCTAAGTTGTTCCATCCAACTTGGACCACTGGGACTTCACTCTTTGCCTTTTGCATTGTGTGAAATTAATAGATATTTATAAATTAATGTATTTTCTCTTTCTGATAATAGTTGTGATGATACTAATAAGTTTCCCTACCTAATGATCATGTCTCAAGTTACATTACTTGGAATAAAAGCATCAACTTAAAGAAATGGAATATACTAGCTTATTTAACTATCAACATAGCATATGTTATAACTCATTTTAGTTATCAAGGTGTCACAACCCAAAATCCAAGATCACGATAGAACCTATGCCTACCACATCGGTATGTAATCCAGTCCCTCAAACACAAATAAAATATCAAGGAAATAATCAGAAGTAATAAAATAGCGGAATTTATGCCGGCCCTCGCAAATTGATGTTGGCATATATTTGGAGCTGGACATTCAGCCCATTCCTATTCCAGCATATCATATGGCTCCACCAGAGTTGAAAGGAGCAACTTCAAGATTTGCTAAGCAAGGGATTTATTAGATCAATCGTCTACCCTTGGGGTGTTCCAGTGTTGTTTGTGAAGAAAAATGATAGCACTATGACCATGTGCATTGATTATCGATAGTTGAATAAGGTGACCATCAAGAACAAGTATCTTATACCATGTGTTGATGATTTTTTATTAGCTTCAAGGTGTTTCTGTGTTTTAGAAGATTGATTTGTGGGGTTATCATCAGTTGAAGATTAGGGTTGAGGATTTCCCTACGACAACTTTCAAGACCGGTTATGGTCATTATGAGTTTCTGGTCATGTCCTTACTGCTGACAAATACACCAACAATATTTTTGGAGTCGATGAATGGTGTATTCAGACACTACTTGGATTATTTTGTCATTGTATTTGTTAGGGTTTTGCCCTGATTTTCTTACCTTATTTGAAGTTTATTTTTTTTTCCTTAAAGAAAAGTCAAAGTATTACCATAAATACTTGAACTTTTTCTGAAAGGAAAATATAATTTTCTTCTATATTTGGTTTATTATTTCCTTAGAGGAAAAGTTTGGACATCTATAAATTGAAGATCCCTATTCACATATCATAACACAATAGGATCCACAATGTAATCGTTTAACAGTCTTGTTTATGGGGAGATTTAATCTCTCTGCAGTTTTAATATTTTTCTTTATATAAGTTTTCATATAATAATATTAGTTTTTAGTATACGTATTTGTCATCTAATTTACCATCATATGATTTGGAAATTATAAGCTTCCGCATGACGCCCTAATCACCTTCAGAGCCTGTTAACACCCAATTTTGACCCTCCCCGATAGGAATTAATTCACGAGCTTCTTAATTTCCAAACAATTTAGAATACTTAATTTTATAAAATTCAAATACTTTTCAAAGTCATTTTAAGTGATCTTAGTCGATTCTCATAATTTATAAATAAGTGGATATATTTCATATGGTTTATAGATATAATCGGTATGTTTCGTGAATATTTGAAAATCATCTCAAAAAGATTTTATTTTAAATATTACATCAAAATTAGTTTAGTTTAGATTGTGGTTAATTTTAAAAATCAATTGGTTTATAGTTGAATTAATTATTTTATTTTGTTAAGATGAGAAGCTCATAAATTAATCATCTTAATTCATCTTATTGTGCTCTTTAGTCGAATTCACATTAGTTCAATTCGGCTATGGTCGAGACTTCGATTCGGTCACGATTGTAACTCATGCGATCTTTTCTCAAATTGCAAATTTATTCACTTGATAATCTTACCTTTAATTTTCTCTTAGACCAATTTTGGGCCGGTTTGAATAATTTCAGCAGCCCACATTCAAACCCAACTCCCTTTATTTCTCCAACCCATTCCCTCTTGTTTTCCCTCCAGCAGCTCACCAAAATGACTCCGACCCGGCCCGTTTCCTGCTAAAAAAAGAACCCAGCAACGTTAATGATTCCAGAAATTATACAGCAACAACAACATCTTCACGCTAGCAGAAGACAGAGCCATTAATGCTCGACGACATCAGCTCCCAGCGCCGGATCAAGCAGCAACAACTCAATACTGTTCCAGCAGTACGGTTCCAGCAACCAAGCACGTGTTTTCGTCCTTGGGGGCTGCGACATGGAGACATGTGGCGCCCCAAGGACGATGAACCAATCCTAGGCGTCCGTTTTGCCTTTTTCTCTTCCGGAAGGGATTGAATTTGCAAGAAAAGTGTGTCGTCCCAATTTAGTGAAAGAATTTTGGATTTCAAATTTTGAACGATAAAAATTTCACCCAAATTCCCCCCAAAATCTACCCTAATTTTTCCTTATATAATTATCTCTTCTGTTCATTCGGGTGGGGGGGGGGGGATGATATTTGAGTTTAAAAAAATTTGGTGTTAGAAAACTTATCAAAAAAAAAAAAACAAAGGAATCGGCTGGCTCTTAGGACAAAAACAATACACTAAAATTTCTAGCAATATTCTTACATACAAATATTTAAGATAATTTCTTGGAATCCAAATTTCGGTTTAGTTCTTGTTCCCATTGCTCCTTGTTGCTCATTAGAATCCCAGGAATCGCGTCTTGGTGGTGAAAAATCGTTTCCGTTCAGCTCATTGTTGTCTCGTTCGCTACCCGGAAAAGGGTAATCTCTTCCCCTTTTGTAAACTTTGCTTACTGATAATTTCAAGTATGGTTCTATTTCTTAAAAGATATGTTTGGACACAATCTGTTTTCAATTTTCACACTTTGTGATAAGGAGCTCATCTTCTTGAAGTATATGTTTTTGCTACATGATTGAATAAGGGTTCTTACAGTTGTTTGCAGTTACTAGTTTGACTTGTTTGAAGTTTAGATCGTGTAGCATGCTAGTATCTCGACTTTTATTCGAATTTTTGCTCTTTTCTCTTTTTTCTCCTTTTTCTATTCTATGGTTTATTATCAAATTAGTTCTTTGTCTCATTTGGTATGAAATAATGTATGATCCTTGCTCGTTCTTTAGGCTACAGATTGTATTGTGTCTCACGGTTCATAATTGATGCGTTCTATATTCATCCAAGCTTTGGTGCATCTGTTCACTTTATTTTGATTCATCTTTGCATCACTGTTCCGTCATGACCAGTGACTTGTATCAACTCCTTCTAAATTATTATTTTTTTACTCTAAACAAGTTGTTTTGATCAAAGATAGTGTTGTTGCTCTAATTTGATCTTTCTCTACTACTGGTTGTTGATATTCCTTGGCGGTAATGTCTTGACAAGTTTGGCTTTGAATTTATCTAACAGAGTAATAGCCTTATTGTGTAAAATGGGGTCTGCCTTACTGTTGACACATTTATGATTGGTATTTACTTGTTGGTTCATAATGTTGCTTCCATTAAAATTCATGAGTACTCATTTTAAGGTGTGTTGTCTTAGTAGTAATAGAGGGTCCATTTAGTTCATAGCTCCTTCATGTGATGCTGCAATAATTTGCAAGAGTATATAATCTTTTGTTTGCATCTTCCCTATTACTTTACTGGTAGTAATAAATTGTTTGTTGATAGCCTTGAATTCTATATTTCGTTTATTCCTATTAATCTTTTTCCTTTACTTTGTTTATATGCGACATTGGCCGAGTCTAATCGACTCAAATCTTTGCATATCGTTGAGTTGTATCGTGTTCGAGTCAGCCTCATCTCGTTCGAATGAAAAGAAAGAAATTACAGGGGCTGGAAATGGAAAATACATTCAGGAAAAGCTAAAATCAGGTTGAAAAATGGCCCGTATACACTGATATACCTGTTGTGTACATTGGAATATAGCTGAAAATGCAGTATACGGGTTTGAAAAATTGAAGTACAGGTCGCAGGCATCAAAATGATTGTATACGCTTGGTATATGGCCCGATATACAAGAAAACAGGTCAAAATACGACCCGTATGCAAAGTATACACTCACTGTATCACAAATTTCAGGAGCGAAAATGGGTTGAAGGAGGCCCAAAAAATGCAGCAATAGGCCCAAATTTGACATGTTCTTCCTTTCCCTCCTTTATTTATTTTATTGTATTTGACTAACACTTTGATTATTTTATGGTTCAATTTAATTAAATTCCCCAAGATAACCATTTCACTTTTTTTTATATATATAGTTAAATTAAAATAGGTAGATTTCATACTTAATTTTAATTCTATTATTTGTCTCGTCACTTAAATTACTTCTCCTTAGAAAAACCCCATTTAGCCCCATTTCCCTTAAGATACATAGAAATGATAAAAAATAATAATAGTAATAAATAAATAAGTTAAAATAAATAAGTTCTTTTACCTAGTTAAAATTTCAAAGAGTTAGTTTAAATAAATGAATTTTTTTTACTTGGTTAAAATCTCAATAAAATTAGTTAAAATAAATGGGTTCTTTTACTTAGTTAAAATTTCAAAATTGGTCAAAGTCGTTACGAGTTCTTTTACTTAGTAAAAATTTCAAAATTAGTCAAAATCACTTTTAGCCAAATCGCTGGTCAACCGCAAGTTAGCGGGCATTCTGAGGGCCTAACACCTTCTCGGAATGTACATTGAACTTCGAACCTTTTTATTTTCAATTGATTTTATCTGTTTGAGTCGATTGAAAACCCTTTAAGTTTTTTCTTGACTTTTACTAAAAATTAAGTGGCGACTCTGTTCTTTTGGAAATTCGATTTCTCTTAAACCATAAGTTTAATCGATTTTTCAAAAACTCAATCATTTTTCTTTTATATATATTTTCGAGTAAAAAAGAGTCAATGGTTCAATGACCCAGGTTCATCGAGGTTGAAGACAGGTTCAACACGGTTTCAAATCAATTTTCTACTAATTTGATGATAATGAAATTTTTTGTCCAACTACATGTGGAGAAGAGATTTTAACCATATTTTCAACATTCTTGTTGCTGCATTTTGAAAAATAAAAATAAAATATTTTAAAACCATTTTTAACCCATATATTTTAAACTTTATTTTTAATTGTAACAAGCAGCAGTGATGGAGACTATGTGAAGAACGAAGATATCATGCATGTGAAGAAGACATATCAAGTTTTGTCAAGAAAATCCAGCCAAAAAGGGAGATTTGTTAGGGTTTTACCCTAATTTTCTTACCTTATTTGAAGTTTATATTTTTCCTCAAAGAAAAGTCAAACTATTACCATAAATACTTGAACTTTTTCTGAAAGGAAAATATATTTTTCTTTCTATATTTGGTTTATTCTTTTCTTAGAGGAAAAATTTGGATATCTATAAATTGAAGATCTCTATTCGCATAGCATAACACAATAGGATCCACAATGTATTTATTTAACTGTCTTGTTTATGGGGAGACTTAATCTCTCTACAATTTTAATATTTTTCTTTATATAAGTTTTCATATAATAATATTAGTTTTTAGTATAAGTATTTGTCATCTAATTTATCGTCATATGATTTGGAAATTATAAGCTTCCGCATGATGCCCTAATCACCTTCAGAACCCAACAATATTTACTTCTGACATTCTGATTTATTCTCATAGAAAGCAGGATCATGAGAGGCATTTGAGGAGTCACTTCAGAATCTAAAGTATGAGGAGTTATATACCAAATTCTCTAAGTGCGAGCTCTGATTTATTTATGTGGCATTCATGGGTCCTGTGATGACTAAGGATGTTATTATGGTAATAACCTTCTATAACAAATTAATTTGCGTGATATGAAAAGCCAGACGAGGGAGCTTGGAGGGAGGAGGAATATGGGGTACAACCACAAATGGGGGTGAGTTTACACTAACATAGTCAATGGAGACATAGTTTCCTTTCATCCTGACACCTTCAACTCAAACAACAACACCCGGTGGATGGGTGCATGGCAATGGATGCAAACACATGCCAAATCCTATATGGATCACTGCAAACCCAAACAATGATATGTCCCCTGGGCTGATCACCATAGTCAATGGAATTCTTTTTGGAAAAAATCTTGTGGTTATTCAACACTAGTTCTACTATCTATTGGGGTGCATCAATTAACTATGATTGTGTTAATGTTGGCGATGGATATTCCATTGGTTCGACTAAGTTCCATCCAACTTGGACCAGTGAGACTTCACTCTTTGCCTTTTGCCTTGGTGAAAATGGACGGATACAATAGGTTAATGTACTTTCACTTTCTGATAAGAGTTGTAATACTAATAAGTTGCATACCTAAAGATTATGTTGCTAACACATTTAACTATAAACATAACATATGCCGACTCATTTAACAATCAAGGCAACATTTTTTGTAACAAACGACACCACCTAGAGATGGTTGAATTTTATTAAAGTAAAAACAAAGTACAAACTTAAAGGAAAGCTACACTAATACCCTTGAAGATCAAACTATGTAGAAAATGGTAAATCCTAAATTCTCTATACAATAACTTTCTAGTTCCAATCTTGATATTGTGACCATGCAAAATAAGAACTTCCTATCTAGAAAAAGTTTAATGGAACCTTAACCTTTATGCTAGTTAGGAATAACAAACACTCTTGGATGAGCCAGAGAAACAAAAAAAGGAACTTAAGAAGCTAGCAAGTGATACTGCTTCATGATTGACCAAGTATGCTCATTTCATCCCAGTTCAAGTGATGTATATGAAAAAAAGGTTAGCTCCACTCTATCATAGTTCAACTACTTGGGGTGAATGTTTCCATTGTCTCCGATCGAGGTTCACTGTTCACTTGTCACCTCTGGAGGTCCTTACAATATGGTTTGGGTACTCAGTTAAACATGAGTACTACTTTTCACCTTGAGCGCATGATTCAGGTGTGGGAGGACATGCTTCGAGCGTGTGTAATTGACTTCGATGCTTATTGAGATCATCACTTTCCTGAAGTGGAGTTTGCCTACAACAACAATTATCACTCCAATATTCAAATGGAACCATTTGAGGCATTGTAAGGTAGGCGATGTAGATCTCTGATCGGTTGGTTTGATACATCTGAGATGAACTCATTGGATACAAACTTACTTAGAGATGCCATGAAGGAGGTCCGCTTAATTCAGAGTAAAATGTTGACAGCCTAGATTCGATAGAAGAGTCATGCAGGCAAGAGGGTTCGAGCATTTGATTTTATGGAGGGAGATTATGTTTGGCTCAGAGTATCACCCATGAATGGTGTGATGAGATTCAAGAAGAAGGGAAAGCTTAGTCCTATATTCATTGGCCCTTTTTGGATTTTGGGACGAGTTGGAGAGCTAGTCTATAAGTTGGCCTTGCCACCTAGCATATCATTTACACACCATTTTTTCCATGTTTCCAGATTCGAAAGCTTATCATTTACACACCATTTACACACCACCTAGCTTATCATTTACACACCATTTTTTCCATGTTTCTAGATTCGAAAGCTCGGATCAAAGGGAATTATTTTAGTGAATGTGTAGAAGCATCGTTCAGTTGGAGAGGAATCCTGGGAGATGCAGTCTGACATGTGTGACATATATTCTCAGCTTTTTGAAGTTTCTGGTACTTTCTTTTGCTTTATGTTTGAGGAAAAACATAGTTTTTAGTGGTGGATAATATAATGACCCGGAAGGTCATTTTTGAAAATTTTATAATTATCAATTTACCCCTTTCGATAGTTGCCATGAGTCTTGTTCGATCAGTTTGTGAAGTTGGTTTTGAAATTTGATTGAAAAATTGTAACTTTTGGAAGTTTTGAGTTTGGCAAAAGTATTCATTCATTACCCCCCTGAACTTGAAGCTTTTCATTCGGTGTAAACTATATTCTGTTTTAATTACCCCCCCTCCCCCCCCCCCCCGAACTTATTTATTCCTCCATCGCGTACATTTTTATTGTCCACCTAGCGTAGAAGTTGATAACACACTTTACTAGGCACGTGAGGAAGTGATTTTTTTGCCACATAATAAAGCTACAACGATAAAAAAAAACGTAAAATCTCCATTTTTCTTTAATATTTGGCATATTTTAAACGAAAAATAGGGTAAAATGTAAATGGAAAGTAAAGGTAGTGACACCATATTTTCAAAGCAAATACTACGGCAGCCAACTCTAGATCATGGGTTGGGTAATTCTTCTCGTGAACTTTCAACTGTCTGGAGGCATATAAGCTATAACTTTACCATTCTGCATTAACACACAACCAGACCAACTCGTAACGCATCACAATATACAACAAAACCTTGTGTACCTTCTGGTAAGGTCAATACTGGGGAAGTATTCAACCTCTTTTTCAATTCCTGAAAGATTTTCTCACAAGCTTCAGACCATTGAAACTTCACTGATTTATGAGTCAACTTAATCAAAGGAGATGAAATAAATGAGAACCCCTCGACGAACCTTCTATAATATCCAACCAACCCCAAGAAACTCCTAATATCAGTTGGAGATGTGGGTCTAGGCCAATTCTACACTGCCTCTATTTTCTAAGTATCAACTCTAATTCCCTCACCGGAAACAATGTGACCTAAGAATGCCATAAACTCAAGCCAAAACTCACACTTAGAGAATTTAGTATACAACTCTCTATCCTTTAGAGTTTGGAGAACTACTCTGAGATGACTAGCATGATCTTCCTCATTCCTCGAATAGATTAGTATATCATCAATGAATACGATAACAAAAATATATAAATAAGACTTGCATACTCTATTCATAAGGTCCATGAACGCTGCAAGCACATTGGTCAAACCAAATGACATAACTATGAACTCATAATGACTATAACGGGTCCTGAATGTTGTCTTTGGATTATCACATTTCCTTACTCTCAATTAATGGTTGCCTGATCTGAGGTCTATTTTCGAAAAACAAGTGGCACCCTGATGTTGATCAAAGAGATCATCGATTCTCGGAAGAGGATACTTATTTTTGATAGTAACCTTGTTTAACTGACGGTAATTTATACACATTCTAAGAGAACCGTCCTTCTTTCTAACAAATAAGACCGGAGCACCCCAAGGTGAGACACTTGGTCGAATAAAACCTTTCTCAAGGAGATCTTTCAACTGCTCTTTTAACTCTTTCAACTTTGTTGGTGCTATCCTATATGGTGGAATAGATATAGGATGAGTATTGGGTAGAATATTGATGAGTCCGAGATTTGGACTCATTTAGGGCTTTATTTAGATAGGTTTAGTGTTCTCAAATGCTTATTTTGTGCCAATAACTGATGTAAAACCCTTGATTTCCAGGTATTTGAATTGAGGAACAAAGCATGGACACTAACTTGGAAAAAGGAACGAAACGAGTTGAAAAAAAGAAGAAAAGGGAACTTGGTGATCGCCAAGTCCATTTGGCGAGTCGCCGAATGGCCAATACCTCGCCTAAAGTTCTAGTGTTCCAAGCTATGAAAGAGAAAATCAAGTTGGCGAGAGAAAGGAGTAGTCGGGGGATAACCGAGTTGTTCCGTGATGTAGTGTTGCATTGCCCAAAGTTATAGAACTTGAGGATGTTGAAGGCCAAAGCAAAAGGGCCATAGAACTGACCAAAGGGTGGATCACCCAGTTGATCGACGAGCCCGACTTACTAAGTCGAATGGCCCTTCACAGCATATTTTTGGCGACTATAAATACATTTTCAAACATTATGTTTAGTATCAAATTTTATTCTGAACATTCATTAGAGTAGTTTTTGAGTTTGAACTCTGAGTTTTAGAGACATTTTTCCCTTAGCTTTGAAGAATTAAAGTTTTCCATTTTTGAGAAATTGGAAGTGGGTCTTTGAGATTCTTCAATTTGGACCTTTGTAAAGACGAAATTAATCTTACCCAGTTGATGGAAACACAATTTGGTAACAATTTGTATCTTTTTATGATGTCTAGCTAAAACCCCAATTTTTGGGGTGTGATTATGGGCTGATTTAGTTTATGGATATTGATATTTGTTAGTTTAAATAGTCTTTAGAAGTGATTTCAATTAGTAATTGTGGTTCAATTTAAAGAATTGTAGTTGCAAATGCAGTTCTACCTACGTGTTTTGGCTTGCTTGAAAGAGAGGTTTCAAAACCAAGATTACTGAATTGATGGTCTGTGGGTATTTGGGTTGTCATGGGTTTAGCTCGAGAGAGTGAATCCTAAACCCTTTTCCACACATTCAGCTTAAGAGAGTGAATGGACTAAAGTGTAGGCTATTCTTATTTGCATGCTTGTTGGTATTCGAGAGAAACTAAGTTGATTTAGGGTAAATTGTTCGAGAGAAAGTTTATTCCCTCTAAAGTCTAGCTTATTCACTAATTTACAGCTATTTACTAACTATTACAATCACCCATTTGTCTACCTTATCCTGTAATCCAATCACATCCCAAGAACCCATCCCATTATTGTCATTCTCGTATTATTTGTTGTTGTTGCATCCAATAGTTAAAACCAAAACCCCATTTATTTGACATTTGCGTCACCCCTTAACTTGAATTATGTTTTTAATTGTAAATGTCTATTCCTATGATTGACTTGAGCATATTCGTACTTTCCTATTGAATCTTAAACATGTACCATTCCCTGTGGGATTCGACCCCAACTCATTCAGTTGGGTTATATACTAACTAACGATCGTTGACTCTTAGAACTGATTAAGTTTCTTTGATAGCGTTATTCGATCAAAATGGCACCTCTGTCGGGGAATGGTGTTGGTTAAGATTCTTTAGGTAAGTTGACTTTTGTTTTTGTTAGTTATAGTTGAATCTACTTACTTTTAGTTTTGGTTTGTTTGTTTGTGTTTAGAAACAGAGAGTATGAGTGTGAACGGAAGCAATGGTAGCCAAGTGGGCCACCAAGATGACATCGAAAACCTCAACGATGTAAATGAGCCTAATGCTAATAACCCTCATCTAATGGGTGGAATTGGTGTCATTCGCTTGCCTCTGGAGGATGGGAATGTTGTGTTCCATATTACAAGTACCATGTTGCAACTCTTGCAATTAAAATGGTTGTTTGGCGGATTGGCTCATGAGGATCCCCATACATAAGACATTTTGTTGATGTTTGCGGGTCGTTCTCCTTCAAGAATATATCCCAAGAGTCGGTTCGGTTGAGGTTGTTCCCATTCTCTTTAATGGGAGAAGCATGTAAATGGGTGGCTGAATTGCCAAGAGAATCAATGACTTCGTGGGAGGAGCTTGTCACCGCATTTCAAGTGCGATTTTTCCCTCCTTCGAAGATGATGACACTTCGGGACAACATCCAAAGCTTCAAGCATTTGGAGGGTGAGCCAATTCATGAGACTTGGCTACAATTCAAGAAGTTGGTGCTGCAATGCCCAACTTATGGTTTGCCCGACAACGTTTTGCTATAGTATTTTTACCAAAGCCTTGATTCGGTGAACAAGGGTGTAGCTGAACAACTTTCTCCTGGAGGTTTGATGTAACAACCATACGTTATAGCAGCCAAGCTTTTGGTGGTATGACCACAACTAATTAGGCTTGGTACACCCGCGAAGATCAGGTCTCCCCTCTCACGTTTAAATTGACCAAAGAGCAGCTGGAGAAAGACCAAGAGAGGGACCAGAACATGGCCAAGATCATGACACAACTTGACATTTTGTCCAAAAATATCATGGGAGCTGGTGCTCGAAGTGTCAATGTCGTGGGTGTCGGGTGTGTTAATCTTGATGAGGCCAAGTTTGAGGCTTTGTAGAACGAAGAGGTGAACTTCCAAGCCAACCAAGGAGGTGGTTATCGTTCAAACTACCCGAGGCAGGGTGGTAACCAAGATTGGAACATGGATGAAGGTTAGAAGGATCGTGATAGAGAGTGGAGGGATCGTAACCCCACTTGGAAAGAGAGAGACGGGGAGAAGGATAAATATGTTCCTCCCTACGAGCGCCAAAAGCCAAAGGATTTCGAGGGTGGTTGGTCTGATGATATGTTGTCTCGTATTCTCAACAAGGTTGAAGGGTAGGACAAGATTTTGAAAGAGATGAAGAAAGATATGTCGACCTTTAGACAGGCGGTTAGCTCTCATTCCGTCTCGATCAAACAGTTGGAGACCCAAATGGGTCATATCTCGTCTCATTTAAACCTGAGACAACAATGGGGGTTGCCTAGTGACACTATGTCAACCCCAAGAATGAAATTTGAGTGAGGACTTACGTCGTGCCATAACGTTAGCTAAGGCGCTGCTTGGGAGGCAACCCAAGTTTTTATTTTCTTTCTTTTTTATTTTGAAATAATGGTGTGCAGATTGTGTAGGTTAAAGTGTGGAATGTGTTTGAAAGGTGAAGATTGGTGAGGAAAAGGTCCAGTCGGTGACTCACCGAAGAGGTCGGCGATCCCGACTTGGACCGTCGATGGACTCAAGGAATTTTGAAATTAGAGCCTGTAAAACTTAGCGGGCCTAGGAGCAAATCGACGTGTCGCCGAACGGGTCAGCGATTGTGACTTTGTCCACCGTTTGGACCCCCATATTAACTGGAGGTTGTGTAAAACTCGACGAGATAAGTGCCCATTTGGCGTGTCACCGAGTGGGACAGTGAGCAATACTAATGTCGTTGAATGGGTGAGAACTGGACGGTTTTAAAGGCCAAATGTCCAAAAGTTGAAAATCTCTCACTTTTCAACTTGCCAAACTCATACCCGCACTTTATTTTCCAGTTGTTCTTGTGTTTTCATCGCATATTAGTCGTCGATTATGTGTTCAGAGTTGGATTCTTTGCCGCCTAGCTTTTCAAACTCTTTAATCGACATAAAAGGTTGGTTTTCCAAACTCCGAATTCATTTTCGCGATTTTACTCATTTGCAATTGATCTCATCTTAGTGATATGTGTTGGGCCTCTCTCACTTCATTATTTTTGGTGCTTGTATGCCTGTTTTAATTTGAATATCGTGCATATATTATTGATTTTCTGATATTTTGTGCCTTAAAATTGATTAAAATTGTTGGGTTGTGCAAAAATGTTGTTGGGTCTAGTCGAGTGAAGTCTAAGTAACCCGCATTTGTGCCAAATGACGTAATTTGCCCAATGATGGAGCGGTAGACGTCATTCTTGAGGGAAAAAGTCATCAAATGGCCAAATTTGGCCAAACCGAGAGAAGTCTGAGTATCCTTGGGGCATGGTTGTAATGGGTCTAAGTTTAATTGAATAAGTGCACGTTTTGATTTTATTTTCGTGTGTTGCGGGGTTGAAATTGGAAGACAGGGTTGAGAGTAGGCACGTTAGGTCATTTGGCGAGCTGGGTAGAGCTCGCCGAACCACTCGGCGGTTCACCAAGTCCCCCTTGATCGCCTTTAATTTCATGCTTGATTGAGTTTGGGGTCTGTAACTTTTGGTGAGAAGCCTGAGTTCGCCAAGTGCACTCGGCGACTCGCCAAAAGTCCTTCTTGATCGCCCTTTTTGCTCCCCTAACCCCTAAAATGCACTGTAACTTTCGACGGGCTAGTCCTTGCTTGCCAAATGTTGTCGGCGATTCGCCAAAAGGCCCATCCCATCTCCGACATGCTAATTTTTTTGGGAAATTTTGAGCCAATCCTTTCGACAAGCTCGATCTGGCTCGCCAAAGCGATTCGACGACTCGCCGATTGGTTCGATGAGTCTGTCTGCAACAATATTTTCTGCACATTTGCTTGAACTGTTTCTCACTTTCTACAATGTGTTTGCAGAGATGGCTAGACCTAAAGTAGCTGGTAGAGACCTGTCACCTCGCAAGAGGGCCAAGGGAATAAAAATCAACGAGGATGCAAATGCATCCAAGGCAAAGGCTACTAAACTTCCCACAACTGGTGGGAAGAAAAAAGGAAAGGGAAAGGCAATTGCACTTGCGTCACCGGAGGCCAACTTCGATAGTGACGTTATCTATGTCACTCATCTCACCACTTCTGAGAGTTAGGGTGAGCACCATGATCCTCAGGCTACCACTTCTGAGCTTGAAGATGATGAGCTAGTAGAAGCCCAGAAAGCAGAGCTGCGATCCAAAAGGATAAATGATCCGTCTAGGATCAGGAATCCCTAGGCCACCACTACTCCTCTTGTTCCCGCATAGGCTGTGGTCCTAGCACCACCGGTACAGGGTCCTCCTCCCCGATCTATGAACAAGCTGAGGACTGAGGGATTGAGAACCATCATAGAGGAGAAGAGGTTGTCTACTGATGGTGTCATCGACAGGTATCTTGAGATTATGAGCTGCCTGAGGGCACACAAATTCCAGCTATTCACCAAGCCCCATGGCCCGTACATTCCAATTTGGGTAAGAGAATTCTACAGTGCTTACAGTGACTTGATACCACAGGGGAAGAAGTCGGCAGCCAAAGTCAAGTCGATTGACTATGTGGTTGTCGAGGGTAAAAAGATGCAATGTGATTATGCTGCCATCAATGCAGTCTTAGAATGTACAACGAGACTTAAGAATGACTGTCAATATAAGATGAGGACAAAGACACTGGAAAACATGAAGAAATGACTGGCTCCTCTGATATCAAACAGTACTCCCAAGTGGCTTGAGGTTGGGGAAACCATTGAAAAGAAGGACCTCAATGTAGCAGCGAGGTATTGGTTTGGCTTCATCAGCAGTACCATCATGCCATCCCAAAACGAGTCAATTCTCCGCCATGCCAAAGCAGCCTGTCTTGAGTGCATCATTAATGGGACACGACTAAACCTGGGGATGATTATTGCACAAGAGATGCTTATGAGGGCCAAGCATCGCTAGACTTCCCTTCCCTTTCTGGTGTTGATCACCGAGTTGTGTAGACAAGCTAGGGTGCCTAGAGATGAGAAGAAGGATGTGGAAGTGATTCCTACATCTTCTACTGACATCTAGAGGATTGAGGCAGAGTATTTGAATGATGAGGCAGAGAAAAAAAAGGCAGCCCCGGTGGACGCATCCCCGATTGTTAATGTTCAGACACTACCTGCAGAGGCAGTATTGCCTACTTCGGCCCTAGGGCCTTCAGGTATATCTAGTGTTGCTCCTTTTGTTTCGCCTAGTACCTCTACTGCTCCCTTTCCTACCAGATCTGGTACTGTTGTTGTTGTTGCCTAGCCTCCACTCACCCAAGCTGCCTTGTTAAGGATGGGGCAGCTAGCCCATTCTGCTGATCGACATGCCACCAGACTTGAGGCCTCCATTCCTAGCATGATTGAGAAGGCCCTTTCTGATGCTATAACACCCTTGAGTGCGGATATTGATGTTATTGTGGCAGGGATAGTGGTGTGCGATCGTGGCCAAGGGGCTACTGATGAGGTGACGGTCCTAAAGGCCGTTATTGCTGCGCTGATGAGAGATGTAGACCAACTGAAGTCCATCGACATGTTTATGATTTTCGATACAGTGGAGATCCTAGATGTGCCAGTCGAGCCAGATATGCCTACGGCTACCGCCGAAGATGATGTTCGAGCTGAGGAGGTAGCTGATCCCGAGTCTGAGGCTGAGACGGATGAGAAGATGTTTGGGGTTGCTGAGGAGGTCTCTTATGAAGGACTTACGGAGACTGAGGAGGCCATGGTAGATGCAGCTATGCAGACTTCTTTGGCAGACACACTATTGGCTGACCCTAGTGGATCGAGTGTTGCTGATGTGACTCCGGGCACTGATGCCCAAGATCAGAGCATTGCATCGGGCACTGATGCTCCGACAGCTGGAGTGACTGTGTAGACAGGATCCCTCTTTACCTCCCTCTCTGTCATTTTTATTGCCTTTTTAGATATTTTATTGCATTTGAGGACAAATTGCTTTTTGTTTGTGGTGGGGTGAGGTATTTCCATACCTACCTCTTGTATTGATAATATTTTTTGTATATATTTTGTTTTGACACTATTTTTGTGGATGTTTGAGCTCGTGGCTCCTTGTTTTGAATGTAAATGATTTTTGGACCCTTCCAAAAAATTTTGCCACCCTTTTTTATTGTGTTTGAATGTGGTTGTTCTTGTGTAAATTTGAGTGTCGGTTGTGATCAATACCGATGACTTGAATAGTGCTTTCAATCGAACAAACATGAATATGCGACTACGATGAGGCCAAATGAAGTTGCATAGGCAATATGTGAACTCTTTGCAACTCGTTGTGACTAGCCGATTGTCAAATTGAATCTCTTGTGATGAACATTGCACACTAGCGAAAGTGTGGAGTCTTATTTGACATTGGTATTAATTTCTTGTGTGATGAGCTTACCGTGAACCATATATGATGACTCCAAGAATTTGCCTCGTTGGTCCGGTTGACCAAGTAATGTGAGCTCTTGAAATGATCTTAGGCAACAATTTTAAAGAGTGAAACAATTTGACATTATACCTCTTTTGTGGCCTACCTTGTGAGTGTGTGATCTTTGCTTGAACACCCTTTGAGCCTTATCCTTTTCTTGGAAGAAACTTGATGAAATTGTGACCTTTCTTTATCCCTTCACCCTTAATCCTCGTGAGATGTTGTTGGTTTGAATAGCCAACTTAGGCCAAATAAGTGTGAAAAGAGAAGGTAAATCAAGAAATGTGAAGGAATTGCCAACTACCCATGGGTTAGAAAAAGATGGAACCCCTCTATACAAAAAAAAAAAGGAAAAAGAAAAAGAATGAAAAAGTTCTGAAATAAAGTTGCAAAAAGAAATGGGATGTCCAAAGTTTCATGGAAAATGAATAATAGGGTAAATTTTGAGCATGAATGAGAATGAAGAAGAAAAGAAAATGAAGTGTTGTTCACACCACATTTCATAGAAATCTGGATAGCAGCCACTGAGCCTAAATGACCATACCTTTACGCTCAGCCCCGTTACAGGCCTTGAAAAGACCTTTTTTTTTTTAATCTTGAGTGAGCTAAAATGAAGGTTGATTGGAAAATAAGGGCAAGCCTATGAGTGAAGTCATGCATGTGTTCTTCTTTGTGAATATGAGAGTTGTTGTGATTTCGGAGCTATAAATTGTTGAACCATTGTGTGAATATGAATCATTCATTGTGTGAATATGGAATCATTCTTTGTGTGAGGGTATCTGAGTACCTTTGATGAGCTTGATCTTGGATTTGAAGCAAGCATTGTGAACTTGAGAATCTTTGATAATAGTGAGTCACAACATGAATCTTTGAGTGCACAATTGATCCTTCCATGAGTAAATTGAGTCTTATTGTGTGCATTCATGATTGAGTCTTTTGTAGCACTGTTTGAGGCATCCTTTTTTAACTGTTGAACTTGAGGACAAGCAAACGTTTAAGTTGGGGGTGTTGATGAGTCTGAGATTTGGACTCATTTAGGGCTTTATTTGGATAGGTTTAGTGTCCTCAAATGTTTATTTTGTGCCAATAACTGATGTAAAACCCTTGATTTCCAGGTATTTGGATTGAGGAGCAAAGCATGGACACTAACTTGCAAAAAGGAACGAAGTGAGCTGAAAGAAGGAAGAAAGGAGAATCTGGTGAACGCCAAGTCTATTTGGCGAGTCGTCGAATGTCCAATACCTCACCTAAAGTTTCAGTGTACCAAGCCTTGAAGGAGAAAATCAAGTATGTGAGAGAAAAGAGCAGTCGGCAGATCTCCGAGTGGTTCCGCGATGCAATGTTGGATTGCCAAAAGTTACAGAAGTTGATGATGCTGAAGGCCAAAGCAAAAAGGCCATAGAACTGACCAAATGGCTGATCGCCGAGTTGATCGATGAGCCCGACTTACTGCGCCGAATGGCCCTTTGCAACATATTTTTGGCGACTATAAATACATTTTCAAACATTATGTTTAGTGTCAAATTTTATTCTAAACATTCATTAGAGTAATTTTTGAGTTTGAACTCTGAGTTTTGGAGACAATTTTCCCTTAGCTTTGAAGAATTAAAGTTTTCCATTTTTGAGTTATTGAAAGTGAGTCTTTGAGATTATTCAATTTGGACCTTTGTAAAGACGAAATTAATCTTACCTAATTGATGGAAACACAATTTGGTAACGATTTCTATCTTTTTATGATGTCTAGCTAAAACCCCAATTTTTGGGGTGTGATTATGGGCTGATTTAGTTTATGGATATTGATATTTGTTAGTTTAAATGCTATTTAGAAGTGATTTCAATCAGTAATTGTGGTTCAATTTAAAGAATTGTAGTTGCAAATGCAGTTCTACCTACGTGTTTTTGGCTTGCTCGAGAGAGAGGTTTTAAAACCAAGATTACTGAATTGATGGTCTGTGGGTATTGGGTTGTCATGGGTTCAGCTCGAGAGAGTGAATCCTAAACCCTCTTCCACACATTCAGCTTGAGAGAGTGAATGGACTAAAGTGTAGGCTATTCTTATTTGCATGCTTGTTGGTGTTTGAGAGAAACCAACTTTATTCAGGGTAAATTGTTCGAGAGAAAGTTTATCCCCTCTAAAGTCTAGCTTATTCACTAATTTACAGCTATTTACTAACCGTTACAATCACCCATTTGTCTACCTTAGCCTATAATTCAATCACATCCTAAGAACCCGTCTCATTATTGTCATTCTCGTATTATTTGTTGTTGTTGCATCTAATAGTTAAAACCAAAACCCCTCTTATTTGACATTCGCGTCACCCCTTAACTTGAATTATGTTTTTAATCGTAAATGTCTATTCCTATGATTGACTTGAGCATATTTGTACTTTCCTATTGAATCTTAAACACGTACCACTCCATGTGGGATTCGACCCCAACTCATTCAGTTGGGTTATCTACTGACTAACGATCGTTGACTCTTAGAACTGGATTAAGTTTCTTTGATAGCGTTATTCGATAAAATATCTAAACCAAAGTCTATTTCTCTCTCAGGAGGGACTCAGGGAAGATCATTTGGAAAGACTTCTGGAAACTCTTTTACTACTGGAACTGACTGAATAGGAGGTATATCAACACTAGAGTCATTAACTCGGACTAAGTGATAGACACACCCCTTGGAAACTAACTTTCTCGCATTTAGGTATAAAATGAAACGACCCTTAGGCACTGCTGAACTGCTATTCCACTCTATACTTGGCTCATTAGAAAACTGGAAGTTAACAACTCGAGTTCTACAATCAACTAAGGATAACAGGCATGAAGTCAATCCATACCTAGAATGACATCAAAATCTACCATGTCTAACTCAACTAAATCAGCCATGGTGCTCTTGTGATTGACAGAAATGGTATAATCACGATAGACTCTCTCTGCTAGAATAGACTCACCAATAGGTGTTTCTACACCGAAGGTCTCAATAAGGTTCTCAGGAAGAACATCAAAATTCATCGCAACATAAGGGGTTACAAAGGATAAACTCGCTCATGAATCTAGCAAAGCATAAACATCAAAGTTAAAGACTTGGATCATACAAGTGACAACATCTGGCGAATCCTCTTGCTTTTGGCGACTAGTAATAACATAAAGACGATTTCCTCCTCCACATGCCCCTGAAGTAGCTCCTCTAGATACAGCTATGTCTGGTGGAGCAACTGAAGAAAACTGGGCTCTATTTCCCCCATTACCATTACCCTACTTGTTCTTAGGACACTCTCTCATAAAATGACCGTTCTGTCCGTACTTGAAGCAACCAGTGGAGCCATAACGACACACCCCTGAGTGGCTTCTACCATACTTAGCACATGCAGGAGGCTTACCACCCCCTTGTGCCATACTACCTTAAGAATGGGCAGGTCTAGCTCTGAAATTCTGTGAATTCTGACTATTGTACTCACATTTGTTCCTTGGTGCAGGTGCACTAGCAGATGATGGAGCAGGTCCCTTTTGATTCTCTTGGAAGTAAGACCGGTTGGTGTTACTCTTCTGCTGCCTGGACTCATTCCATGTCTTTGCTCTCTTGTTTCGAAAGTCCTCCCTATCTTTCAACTTCTCTTCCTCAACCTATTGTACATGGATCATCAGCCTTGCTATGTCCATATCTCCTATTAGCATAGTTGCCCTGCCTTCTTTACTTGACAGACGAGACAACCCAGCAACGAACAAACTTATCATGCTTCTCATGTCAGCAAACATCTCCGGAGCATATCGGGAAAGTTGGGTGAACTTCAAACTATATTCAAGAACACTCAAAGAATACTGCTTAAGAGTGAGGAACTCTCATACCTTTGCTTCTCTCAATACTCGGGGAAAGATACGCCCCAAAAAGGCCTCATCAAACAAATCCCAACTCATAAGTGGTGCACCATCATATCGATTCTTCTTCCATTGATCAAACCAGATTCTAGCGACACCCTTCATTCGGTATGCAACTAGTTCCATCCTCTCAGCATCGACAACATGCATAATCTCAAAAACGTTCTGAAGCTCTTCAACAAAGTTTTCTGGATCCTCAGTGACACTTGAACCAGTGAAGCTTGAAGGATTCATCCTTAAGAACTCACGGATCCTTGAAGTATCAGCCACATTCATTCGATTCTCTCTCTGTCCAACTTGATTGGTCACAACTTGACTCAACATCCGGATAGCTTCTCAGAACTCATCATTAGTGACCTCTCTTTGGGGTTGCACTTCAGGTGCATTAGGTACCCCTTGTTCCTGTGGTTCAACATTCCTCCTGGCAAGACGACCTTGGACAACTCTTCGTGGAGGCATGATCAACTGAAAGACACGCACAAGAACGAGCTAGAAAGAGACTTTATAGAGATGAACTCTATCGCACGAAAAGAGTACTATGAAAGAAGTGAGAAAATTCCAAAATGTTGTAGCCCCTAATTATAGATGTAGCGCTTCACACCGATAACTAGGACTCTAAAGACATGACTTCATAGACTCCCTAGGACTCTTGAACTATGTGCTCTAATGCCTAGTTTGTCACGCCCCGAGCATACACCCTGGGCGGGACTAAAACTTGAGAACTATTGCTGGCCCCAAGTGAAACCTTGGCCTGGCTTAACTCTTAGCGGAAGACTTAAATAACAAGAAAATAGTCTCATAAGATAACACATGAAATAACTTAGAATGTCTTAAAAGAACATTCAAATAGCCAAGATGGCAACACAAGATTCAACATAAGGCAATAACAAATTAATGACAAATGAACTAACTAACTATCTATGAAGCCTCTAACAACTGAGATGGACATCGGGACAAGACCCACGACATCTAATGAACTAACTAACAAAGTAATAAAAAGGGGTCCCCCGGAAGCAAGGAGGCTCACCAACAACTCTGAAGCTCAACTAGAATCAACAAAGCACTAGATGCTGATCCTAGTTACCTGTAACTGCATCATAACACCGATGCAGGCCAAATGGCGTCAGTATATTGAATGTACGAGTATGCGAGGGGAATTCTAAAACAAGACATAAGCTTGAAAGAAACTGAAAAAACATACATGAGCTCAACTTAACTCAACTTAACTCATTTCAATATAAAGCAATAATGTAAATGCATTATAAAGAAAAGCTTTTAAAACATGGATAACAACTATGTATATTTAGAAATACAATAGTAACTCTGTGTGTGCAAAAATATAATATAAACTCTGGATGTATATAAAAATACAATTAACTCTGTGTATATAAGAATAAAAAATACTTCTATGGGAGTTTCTCTAACCGACAACCATCACTTTAGAGCTATATGATGATACAATGTTTTGCCTCACGCTGCCAGGGTCATCTTATACCTTGCGAAGGGCATAAAACCTAACTACTAAGTGGATCCACTAGTCTATGCTAAAAGACACTAAGGAATCATCTAAAAAGTATGACCCTTTTCTACCCATGATGGCTACATGGTTTATGGGGGCTGTGAGTTGTCTGAACTCTCCCCCATATCGATGCTCAATACTACTCCCAAAATATTACTAACTCATATGTTTAAAAACATAACTTCTTTCTGTGGTTTGAGATTATTGCTCAAAAACATAGTTCAAAGGCTCTCTTGGAAATCAAAGTTTCCTCTCTTGCTTAATTGTGAAAGCATTTACTCTTTACTGAAAAATTAGCTCAAAGGCTCTATTGGAAATCGGTGTTCCCTTTCTTGTTTAAATGTGAAAACATTTACCCTTTGGGAATACATAGTCCCCATGTACTCTTTTTGTAGAAACGACCTTCACTCCTTACTCTTTACTCAACTCAAAACTCAAGTCTTAAAATAAGTTTAAAGCAATTGAAAAAGACTTTTGAAAATGACTCTAGGAACTCTCTAAACTTGGCTCTTAACTTCCCTTGAATTTGAATTTATGAAATAATGCATGGTATGTCTAAGCATAATACTAGTGGTAATATTATCATCAAATTAGATATGTCTAAGGCATATGATAGAATGGCTTGAAATTTTCTAATGGATATTCTTAAAAGATTTGGCTTCTCATATAGACATATAAATTTAGTGTGGAATTTAATTTCTAATGTGTGTATTCTATTTTCATTATTGGATCTAGAAATGGTTTTTTCTCTTCTGCTCAAGGTTTAAAAAAAGGTGATCCTCTGTCCCCCTCTTTATTTATTTTGGGTGCTGAGGTCCTCTAAAACTTTGAATAGTTTACACACTCATGATAATTTTATTCCTTTCTTGATGCATCAAAGAGGTCCTCAGATTAACCGTTTAGCATATGATGATGATATCATTTTTTTCAGTAATGGTAAGAGACTAAGAGTAAACGTGTTAAGCTCATCATGAAATAACAACTATGAGAAAGCTTCAGGGAAAAAGGTCAATAAGAATAAAAACTGAAAGGCTAATGCTTATAGAATCAACAGGATGAGACAATGTACTAGTTTTTTGGAAAATAATTTCCCTTTTACTTACTTGGGTTGCCCTATCTATATTGGTAAGAAAAAGATTTATTACTTTGATGATATGGTTACAAAAGTGGTAAAAAGACTCAATAGTTGGCAGGGTAAGATGCTTACCTATGGAGGTAAAATTGTTTTGATCAAAAGTGTTCTTCAATCACTCTTTATTTATACTCTCTTTGCTATTGATCCTCCCATTGGTACTATTAATCTGTTAGAAAAGCATTTTGCACGATTCTTTTGGGGTTTTAATGAGAACAGAGACAAGCACCATTGGAGATCTTTGAAAAATCTTTCTTTTCCTAAAGATGAAGGTGGTATAGGTATTAGAAACATGTATGACATCTCTAAAACCTTGTCCGTTAAAAGATGGTGGAGATTTAGAACCAATCAGTTTCTCTGGGCTAATTTTATGAAATCTAAATATCGTCAAAGGGTTCATCCTTCTGTTAAAGCTTGGATCTCTAGTAATTCACAAGCTTGGAAGTTCATGGTCAATGCTAGACGTTGTTGAACCTAACACTTTCTGAAAAATTAACAGTGGTAGTTGTAATATGTGGTCGGACTATTGGTGTGAGAAAGGGCCTCTGGCTATTCTGTACCCTGACCATATGCATAATAACAACGCCAATGTTATGGACTATATTGATGGCGGTAACTGGAACATGAATAAATTAAGGGAAGATCTCCCTGAACATATTGTCCTATATATTGCTAACATTCCTATTGGGGATGCTAATAATAATGACTATGTTGTTTGGAACATTACTCGGAATGGTCAATATACAAATTCTTCTGGTTGGCAAAGCATAAGAGAAGTGAGACAGAAAGATGGCATCCCGAGTAAGGTTTGGCACAAATGCTTACCTTTCAAAATATCCTTTTACTTGGAGAATGATGCTCAAAAAGCTACCTTTTGATGAGGTACTCCAAAGGTTTGGTAATCTAATGGATACCAAATGCCTATGTTGTACAATACCTCAAAATGAATCAATTCAACATGTGTTTAGTGATAGTGAGATGGCTAAGCATATGGAATAACTTTGGAAACCCCCTTGGAACCAATCACTAAGGAGGCAACATTAGAATTCTCTTCAATGCTTGGTGGAATATAAACACTGCCAACAGTGTGCATAAAATGGTACAACAAATCAGTCCCATGTGTATAGCATGGGAAATCTGAAAAAATTGGACATCTTGTAGATATGGAGATCAGACCAAATATTTGACAACTAGAATGGAAGTGCAAATCTTATGGAACATTAAAGCAACTATTTGTGTTCCCAACTTGTGACATACCAGGAAAATGAGTTCAAATTTGCTTAAGAATTGAAAGGTACAGACCTATTGTTAGATGGAGGCAAGTTGTTTGGACCAAGCCTGTGACCGGAAGGATCAAATTCAACACAAATAGAAGCTATATGCAAGAAAGTATTTTCAGGGCTGGCATTGGAGGGGTTGGCATTGGAGGGGTTCTCAGAGATGACACTGGTCATCTCATTATGGCTTTCTCAGTCCCAACTCAATGTAAAAGCAGCAGTCAGGCAAAAGTAATGGTAGCATTCTATGCAATACAATGGTTTAATCAAACTGAATACGAAAAATACGATCTGGAGTTCGACTCAATGGTGATTACAAATATGCTCAAAGAAAAAGACACCAACAATGTGAAGCTGAAAAACCTTATCAAACGAACTGTCAAGGCTATGAAAGGGGTAGAAGTGAGCAATGGCTGACTTCCTAGCCAAATTAAGTTACATCGAGTGGAAATAGTACCTTCTACTTCTCTTATCAACAACTCCCGAAAGAAGAGAAGGGACTCTTTCAACTAGATAGATGGCAACTACCTTGCATAAGAAGATGATATGACAAATGTAATTCTTTTGTGGACATCTCCAACCCTACACTCTATTTTACTCTCCAACTATAGAGTTCTCTATTTTTTCAGACAACCAACTCCAACTCAATTCTCTATTTTACTCTCTAAAAAAGAATCTTCTTCTCTTTCCTCAATATTATATTATTAATTATATTTCTATTTCATTTTCTTATTTCATAATATAAACCCATTCTTTCTTTTTTTCAAAATATATAATTTTCATGTAATATAAAATTATTATTATTTTAAAATTCTTTATTTAGTATAAAATTATGTTTTATTCTAAATTTTAAAAAATTGAAAAAAGAAATCAGTAAACACAACCACAATCACAATCACAAACACAACAATTCTCTAGATCATACACTATCTTTTATTAACACTATCTTTTTTTTTAATATTATTAAATCTGAAACAACCTACCAGATTACTAAATTATTGTTGTGATTTTTAAAATTATTATGTTATGTATTGTATTGTTATCTTGTATTTACATTATTATGTCATGTATTGTATTTTTAAATTAAAATTTTTATTTTGTCATTTAAATTTGTGCATTCTTCATAGTGAAAATCAATAATAATACTATCAAATTATCTCTTAAAGTGACGAAAATTGAAGAATTTTTTTTTTTTAATTATTGTTAATTCTGGATGAAAGTAGTATATACTAAATAATATATTTTTTAAAATGTTATATTATATTTAAAACGAATTTCGAATATTAGAAATTTAATTAATAGTCTTATATGAAAAATAATATGTTAATTACAAATAGTAGAAATAATATTAATATAATAAAAAAAGTGAAATAGAGAGGTGAATAGTTCTCCAAATTTGGAGAACTATTCACCTCTCTATAAATAGAGAATAGAGAGCTTTACAGAGAAGGGTTGGAGACCCAATTCTCTATTTTACTCTCCAAATATAGAGAATGGAGAGTAAAATAGAGTGGGTTGGAGATGTTCTTAGTTGAATCTTGTATTTTTCTTATCGAGTTGAAGGTTATAGGTTTGTTGCCTTTCCTTTTTTGATGTCCTAGTTTCCACTATCTATTTTTGCCAGAGGTTAGGTACATGCCCCCCTCTATTTTTGTGTAACTTATCTTGGAAATTATAGACATGGTAGGGGGGTCAAGCCAAACTCCCCACACCTAATAGCTTTAAGCTGTGATGGTGATGGCTTAAATTTAAGAAGAAGAAAAAAGAGGCAACATTTTCTGTAACAAAATACGGGACTTGGAGGTGGTTGAATTTTATTAAAGTAAGAGCAAAGTACAAACTCGAGGGCGAGGTATGCTGATACCCTTGTAGATCAAACTAGGTATGAAATGGTAAATCCTAAATTCTCTTTACAACAGCCTTGAACGAGCCGGAGAAACAGAAAAAAAGGGAACTCAAGAAACTAGCAAGCGATAGCGCTGCATGATTGACATAAAAGGATCATCGTGTACATGTTAAACTGGTAAAAGAGACTATTTCATAGATCTTATGTTAAAACCTGGTGCTGATTCTTTTTACTGCATCTGCAACTCGCCCGTATCCTGCTTTATTCACCAACAGTAACATATCAGTTCCCAAGCATTTCTTGTGCAGAAAATCCAAAATAGTTATCAAAAAAGTTTGGTGGTTCATAGATGAAGCAAGAAATGACATCTCTGAGAGTAATCACACCAACTACTTCATCGCCATCCTCAGCTGTCACGTAGATCCTGTGAACTAACTTGGAGGCGAGAGTGTCTATCACAGTACAAAGAGTTGAACCGAGCTTGCATGTTATTGGTGTAGCAGCCTTTGTGGCATCATGGGTTGCCGAAGCAACGGTGGTCATGAAGCCCTCAACTGTCAGCTGCCTGTTATTTGAACGAGCAAAATTTAGTACCAGTGCAAAAAGAAAGAGGAGAACATCTCTGAGCATAGTGATAAAAGTCGAATCGTTTTGCCATTTAAATATTGAGTTCAATTTTCTTGCACAAGTTCAACCATAAGAAAGTCTCTCTAGAATTGAAACTCTAGTTATTTATTGTAGAAGTAATCAAATAGTCATATCAGCGAGGAACTAACAATTATATGTATGACATACCTGAAATTGGAGAATAGTTCAGGCTTGAGTAACAAGAATCTGATGTCTCTTATGCTTACATTGCCAACTATTTTCTTCTTTGGTCCTTCAACAACCGGCAGACCTCCAATATTATTATCTCTCATTTTCTTGAATGCTTCCAGAATCAGCTCATCGTCTCGGACACTAATAACCTGGCATACACATTGAAAGACAAGACTTCCAGTCAACAACTTTTGTAATGTTAAAATTTAAAAATATATCGTATTCAGAAGTTACAAATAACAGACCTCGTCAGCGGACATGTATGGGAGGCCAAGTTCTGATATAGGGTGAGAGGAGATGCAGTCAAACCAATCCCTCCCTTTGCATCCTACAAGACCCCGTACCACGGCTGATTGAGTTATAAAGTTCTTAAGGTATGGACTTCCCCTTTCTATCACAGGTACGTTCCGCAGCCTATATTTTGATAACAGCAGCAACACACTCAACATAGAACTGTCCATTGCTACTGGAACAAATGGTGCCCACCGATAGGATTTTATAATGGAGCTCACCTGCAAATGTAATTACTGGACCTTGTCATGTGTATTCATGGCAAATACTCTGAATATATTTGTTATACCGCTTGTGATTTGATCATTATTTTTCATGTTAAAGAGTACTAAAGACGCGAAGAAGCTGTCAATAATTTAGACATAAGCACCCTAAATAAGAAGGTAAAATCTCTCTTAATCAATCAATTCAATCCTTTAGAAGGCATGCTCACCTTTGTTGACTTAAAGGGTTCTTCTTGAAGGATAACTTTGTAGAAATCCTCACCCAACGTATCGGCTGCAGTTGGAGCATCCTTTCCTGCTCCTCGGTCTGCAGCCATTCCACCTGCCACAGCTGCACCGATTGCAGCAACCGTCAGACCAGCAACTGTAGCAGGACCTGTTGCACCTAATGCCAGTGCTCCAAGAGCACCAACAGTACCTGCTCCAACTCCGGCTGCTGCTGCTGAACTTGCTGATATGGCAGCTGCTGCGGTTTCCGCACCCTCCAGCACCCAAAGAACAATAGCAGAGTAATCAAGGACGCCTAAGTACCTTTCTCTCCAATCCAAACTATTCTGAGCAGCTGGGTTCTTCACAGGAACTGAGAGGATGTTGGATTCTGAAAGAATTTTAACAGCATCGCCTATAGAAGTCTCGGCGTCTATTTCAATCACTGGAATGAGGTATACGAAGCCGTTTAGGACACAACATTAGATATCAAAAACATAATCACGAGAAAACTTGTCTATATTATATACCTTTGCCTCCAGGGACTTGAGGGAAGGATGAAACTGGAATATTTGCAAATGCATCAGTCAAAGTTTCCTGTAAATTACGGGGTAATTTCTTTCTTCTCTGGACCATTTCAAAATAAGCATCATAGCTTGCAAGTTTCGATGTATTTTCCGTAATTTTCGGTTGTGCCATTTACTTCAATATACTCAGAGAAGGGGACCTGGCTCTAAGAATATATTCCTGAGAAGCAGCAAGACAACAATCAGATCAATAAATTTTAAAGAAGATAGTGATAGTCAGTAGAATCTCTGACCATCAGATCAATAGGAAAACACCATTGCTACAAACTTATGCCTACACTTGATTGAAGGATTCCGTGGCTTATTAGAACCTATTACAAATGTCTGTAACTTTGTATTTCCACTTGAGAATAATTCTGAAAGATGAAACTAATCCTAAACAGTAAAATCTCTGTCTGTTCGGTATCATCTCAAAAAGGCATAATACATAAATATACCCTTTAACTTGGCCTCCGCTCACATTTATGACCTCCAACTTTGGGTGTGCACAAGTAGACACTTAAGCTTGTATAAAGTTGAACAAATAGACACATGTGTACTACGTGGCATCTTACATGACAATTTTCATCATACGTGGTGTCCTATGTCACGTAGGACTCATGTGTCTACTTGTTCAACTTTATACAAGTTAAAGTGTCTACTTGTGCACACCCAAAGTTGAAGGGTATAAATGTGAAATGAGGTCGAGTTAAAGGACACATTATGTATTATGCCTCTCAAAAATAAGCATCATAACATCAACCTCTCTATCTGTGTAATTATGTTTGTATCGTGAACTCGGGTATCTCAGAGACTCTGTTCCTGAGTAGGTCCTTCCCCCCAACCAAAGTCTGAACAAAATCATAAATTGGACAGTTGCAACAATTTATGCAGAGTTCAATCAGAGTACATTGATCAACACATTACTTGCTTAGCTGTGTATAGGATAGATTTAAAAGTCGCGCTGAATACAAGCACAATAAATAAGTGAGAGTCACACTAGAGAAGAATTTTATAGGACTGTCCTTCCAAAAAGCCATATGGAAAGAACTTTAACTACATGAAAGGTATGTTGAAGTGGATGGTGGAACCACGATTTTCACCAAGAGGTTCAAAATTTGAAAAAGTAAACACACCAATTACTTTCGACATCTACATGAAAAAACTAAATTTAACCTGGTAGTATAATTTTCCACCGAAGGGGGTTCATCCAAGCTGGCTCCGGTCAACGTGATCATATATAAGACATGGATATGTTGACGTGGCACGCCATGTCAACATGGCCAAATGATGGTTCAATGATGTGGCAGCCACGTCAAACACATGTAAGGATTAAACTAACATATTATATTTTTCTCCATTTTCATATTTTTATTTTGCCTGAATTTGGAAACTAAAGACTATTGGGCTAAAACAGTCCAAAAAAAATGGTGTGATATTGTCCAAACATAATGTAATCAGAGGCGAACTTAGAATTTGTAGAACATGGATACACCACTAAAAAAAAATAAAAAATTATATTAAGTGAGAATTGATCCCAGGTAAATAACTAAACAATCCAACCAATTGCACTATTTAGCCTTCTCGTAAGATGGGCGCCAACACGAAAACATTTACATAAAATATCTAGTTTTACAGCGACATCATGGTTTCACGTGCCCCTTTTTAGCCTGTAAACTCGCCCCTAGGTGTGATATTATCCGTTCTAGGCAGCGTCTCCACGGTTTTCCCCAAAACATCTCAAACCATTTAAGAGTTATTCATCACCTTTTCTACTTTCCATTTCCATGTGCAACTTTGTTCACACAACTAACAAAAACAATGTATACTTCTAAAAATAAGTTCAATTCGGCACATCAATTTCTCAAAATATTGGACCAAAACCAAACCTAATCAAATTAAATTTTTCTCTTTTCAGATTCAATTTTAACCTAATTATGAACATTCTGATAAATTCCTAAGCCTACACAAGTATCAAAAATAATAATTAATAATAATAATGAATAAAAAATGTAGAGTACCTGTAAGGCGGCTCTGCAGAGGTTTTAATTTTTGTGATTGATAGAGAGTGAGATGTGTAATTTGGTGTTTGAAGGGCGAAAACTGTGTGTTGGTGATGATGAGATGACAAGTTAGTTACTACACTGATTTTTGGTTTCTGTGGGCTTTGCCATCTGTTATACTTACCCTCCACGTGTCACTCCATCCATGTATTATAACCCACCACCACAACACCAATCATCTCATAACAAATCACCTTATGAGAATATTTACGAAATATCTGAATGCACATTTAATATTAAAATGTATTATGTTTTGATCATCATATAATGAAAATTTTATCTTTTTAACATTTGAATAGGTAAGACTTGCTCTTATTTAAAAGTTAATAATAAATGTAAATTTATATAAAAATACATTTTTTTGTCTCAATTTAAATGGGTAAGACTTGTTTCGGGATGTAGTTTTAAGAGAAAAATTTGAAGATTTTTTAAATTTGTTATTTGTAAAAATTCATGAATTTTTTTTAGAGTAAACTTTAGGTTTAGCTAACATAAAAATCATATTTGTAAGTTATAGCTATAGTTTGTATAATTGCACTCCATAGCAAACATAATGTTTGCTATGGAGCATCAGATTTGTATAAATCATTGGCAGCCTCTCAATTCAATTGTATATATGTAACTAGTAACTACTATGTATATGTATCAATGATTGTGTTTGTATATCTACATAAAATTTGAATTTGTATACAATTGAATCGAAATAAAATATTTGTATATCAAATCACTCTCTCGCTTTACACAACACAAATTATACATTGTAATTTGTGTTTGTATTAAGCAAAAAAGAGAGAAAGGCAAAAGAGAACTGGTATGGGAAGATTTATATGTATAATTATAAGTGTATAGGACGAAAATATATGTATTTGTATTTGTATATACATTTTTCTCTCGCTTTATACAAACACAAACACAATTTATACATTTGTGTTTGTATAAAGTGAGAAAGTCGAGGGAGAGTGGCGAGCGAGATTCGTTGGGGAGAGAGGTGAATGGCAACTGTTTGCTACAGATTACAATAAAATGAAATTGTGGTTATACATTTAATTTAAATTAATAGTTTGTTATTTTATACAATTTTCCCTTTATTTATAGTTATAAATCACTAGTTGACCAAACCACGCTTCGCGCAGTCATATTTTTCTATATTAATTGATATAAAAAAAATTAAGAAATTGCAATACTAAAATATATATATGAAAAAATCAAACAGAAAAATAACAATAAAAGAAAAAAAACAATAGAATTAAATTAGTTTCAAGAAAAATAAGAAGAGAATTATATTTTTTCCTTGGAACAATACAAAGACATATTTCTTTATGCACCAATTTTATATACGTTGCAATCTCATTTTTGGGTGTTTTAAATTATTTATGTTATTTCACTAATAATTTCCTTTATATAATACTATTTACGTTTATATATTTATTTAACTATATAAATTTAGAGTCCATGTAATTTTTCTTACTTATAATTTAAAATTTTCACAATTATTACTTTAAAATATGAGCATATCAATTTGTTTAATTGATAAAATTAATAGCTTAAATTTTTGTTATATATCTACACAAAACTTTCATATGAAAGACACAAAAATTAATATTTCATAAAAAAATTACATTAAAAATTAGAAATAATAAATACACAAGAGAGCTCAAATATCAATTTTGTATAGAAACCGAATAAACTATGTAATCCAAACACTACATAAAGATGAAGAAGTTAAAAACGAATAACAATGATTTCATATATTAATATGTGGATGAGTTTTGATTTTCAATAAAGAATATGAAAAATTTGGACAATAAATGATAATAATTGTGACTTTTATTCTTAAAAACTAATAAAATAAATAAGAAAATAATAAAAAAATTATCTTTTTTGGCTAGTGCAATATTTTTTTGTGTCAGCTTTAATCATGGGTTCATCATAAAACATAATAAATATAAATGGATGTTAGAATATATATTTTTTGGAGAGTTACGCCTTTCCATTTTTAAATTTTATTTAGTGAGCAATTATCTTATTCTTCAATTGACTAATTATGTAAATATTTTTTAGATTATTGAAAATTAGATAAAAAGAGAAATCTCATAATTAGGAGAGTTAAAGGGGTGATTTAACTTTTTTTCAAGCTATTTGAAATGACATTTCATTAGACTACTCTATTTTAATAAATTTTCATTCGTTAAGGAGAAAATGAAAGATTTGAATGATAAATATTTTTGTCTTTAAATTTACAATAAATAATAGGAATAAGTGGAGTAGTAAAATTTGAGGTATTTAAATTCTTATAGAGTAATAAATAAAAGAAATTAATGAAGGGAATAGTAATTGACACATTTTTTAATAGTAATTATAAATAGAAATATAGTGAAAATTATAATAATAAAAAAAATTAAAATAAATAATTAAGGATCATTGGCCAAAGAGAGGTGTCAAATCATTTTTTTAATATTTAGCTTTATATAATAAATATAGATACATATAAATTTTTCATTCTTCTTGGAGAATGAAAGGTTGGAGTTAAATATTTAGGCCTTTAAATTTACAATAAAGAATAGAAATAAGTAGAATAATAAATTTTGAGACATTTAAGTTTTTACAATATATAATAGAAATAAATGGAGAGAGTAATAATTTACACTTTTTTAATAATAATAATAATAAATTAAAATATAGTGAAATTTTTCAAAAAAAAGAAAAAGAAAAAAATAAATAGGATATTTGTCTTTTTTTTTTAAAAAACGAAAGTATTCATATAATGCTTATATTTTCTTTAGTTTTTCATTAGAATTATACAAATTCTCAAATTTGTTGTCAATTTTTTTAATTCATTGCTTGGATAACGCTCTTTTTTTTCTTTTTGTAAGTTATCAAATTTACGCTCTTTAAAATGCTTCTAATCTTAGTGTCGTATTTAGGAATGCACTTTGTCATATAGATAAACAGTAACATCGAGTACATAATGTTCGTTTTAGAATATTGCAAAAAATTATCATAATAAAAATTTAGAAGAACTTAGCCATAATTTAACATAATGAATTATGTATGTACAACTATAGTCATATAAAAGAAAAGGAAAAACAAATCTTTATATTTTAAGTTCTTCAATAAAGTACATAATGAAATATAGAAAATTTGAAAGAAAAACTAAAAAGATCAAATTACTTTAATAATAATTTTATTGTAAGACTCTACATTATCTTCTTCCAAAATTCACAATTTTCTCTACTTTTGTATCTTCCTCAACTTTCTTCTTCACCCTACAAGCACAAATAGTATATTATGAAATTGTTAGTTACTCTGTGATTTTATTTGGATTGAGTTTATTCAATTTAGTTTCAAAGATTAGTTAAATTGACTAAACAAAATAAATAACATCACATAAATTATTAAAGTTAAAATATAATTTTAAAAAAATAGAAGAAGCATTTTTACCCATAGATTCTTTATGACTTTGTTGAAAGCAACCATATGATGTGATGATTAGCATTTCTTCCTCGCCCTAATGTATGATATGGTGATGAAGAAGTGAAAGAATAACTCTGAATGAAATTTTTCTTGCTACAAAGTATGAATTTATATAGAAAAAGAGGAGGAATACCATAAGGTGTCATAAACTAATAAATTTAATTTTGGGGGTTATGAAGATTAAAAAAAAGTTATGAATATTATTAAGATTATAAGTTGAAGAGCTGTGAGTTATTGGTAGTTATTTTTTATTTTATTAAAGATATTAAATATATATTATAGTATTAGGTGAAAAGTTGAGTAATTGAATGTGAAGACTTTTTGAGATATTAAAAATAAAATACCTAAATAATGAAGAAAAAATGGTAAAAAAAAATATGAAAAAGACAAATATAAATGGAGGCCATAGAGAGGTGTCACATCACCATCTCTATGTTTCTCCTTTATATATATATATATTTTATTAAGAATAAGATGAAATGTTTGGAATTAAATTATTACTCTAAATAAAAAAATATGTTTTCTTTTGGGGGATGACTAAAATCTGATAATATATCAATAGAATATTGTTAGATATACAGAGCAAAATCGACGAGTTGTGTACCTTATATTTTGCAGCGAAAGTCATTGATTTTGCTACTTTAACATGATTGGTCCAAAGTCCCACTTTGAATCACTAGGAAACAAAGTTTGATTCACAAACTAAATGTCTATCTTCAGACATAAAAAGTTTTTTTTTTCTTCTTATGGTTTGTGTTATCTTTTTGTTGTTTATTTTTACGTTGTCTTTTTCTTCTTTGACTGTAAAGGAATAAATCCTGTTATCAAGAGGGGTTGGGAAATTTTTTCAGTTTAATAATTGTTCCCCTCCTTTTTCAAATAAGAGATAATTAGTTCTTATCTCTTATCAGACAACTTCTTGGATCGGGTCGGATCGGTCTACATGGGCGAACCACGACCCAAAACTTACATCTCTCACTTCACATATGGTGGACAAGACTCAAGCTAATACAACACCAACTAGACACAAAATTCATATAACAAATAGTTCGTGCGACCCGTGAGTAGGGGTGTACAAGTCAAACCGTAAAGTCAAATCGAACCGATGAACCAAATCAAACCGGAAAAAAAACCGAATTGTGGTTTGGTTTGGTTGGTTTGGCGGTTGAAAAAAAAAATCGACCACTCTTGGTTTGGTTTGGTATTAAATGAAAAAAAGTTAAACCGAACTCAAACCAAACCGACATAATATATATATATATATCTATATATATATATATATATATATTTAATATTATTTATAATCTACTTTGTTAATATATTTTTAGTTAGTTTATAGTTTTCAATGTTTATATATTTTATTTCAAACTTGGGCTTGTAAAATTTGTAAATATTTTATTTTGTATTAAGATCCAAAGTTACAATTATATTGTTATAGTTTTTCAAATTCGAAGTTAACAAACAATTTACTTTGTAAATATTTTGTATTCAGTTTGCCTGTAGCCTTCAATCTTATTAGTTTAACATAATGAACGTTCATATTTCAAAAAAAATATTTTGTACTCATATGAATTTTACCGTCCTTTCAAAAATTTCTATTCATTTAACATTTTTTAAGTTTAGCTTATCACACAGGTAAGTGAAAATATATTTGATCTCTTTTTCAAATACCATATAGTTGTAAAAAACTGAAAAACCGAAAAAAATCGAAAGAATCGATTAAAGCCGAAACCGAAAAAACCGACTTTATGTGGTTTGATTTGGGTTTTTAGATTTAATAAACTGACATAATTGGTTTAGATTTTTTTTAATGAAAAACCAAACCAAACCGACCTATGTACACCCCTACCTGTGAGCATCAAGAGTTTAACTTTAAGGTTTTCCAAACCCCACATAGAAATCCAATCACATTTGGAAGGAATATATTCACTACTTATTTGAGAATATTGTTACTCACTACTTATATGAGAATACTATTACTCACAATACCCCAGACTTCATTCACTACTTCAATGATTCGATCCTTCATCTTCTTAAAGAGGTTAACTCGAGTTCATGTTTAACTTTATACACACATTTACACTCAATATTAATATGGTTAGTGCAATAGTTGGCTCGTGTATACTAGTTTATTATTCAATTAATCGTCTTTACTTTTCACTTGAATCTATCTATTTCAATTCAACTGATTTCCTAGACATGTACTGCATTGCCGAATCATTCATGGCTATTAGTAACATGCTAAAGTAGCAACATCGATAGAAACTTCAAGAAATAACAAAAGGTCAAAGGGTATTTCATTGAAAAGTCATTTTTACTTTTCAGGATCTAACACAATGAAGAAACATGGAACCATTCTTGCATTGACCCATTGATCACTTGACACACATGGTATGAAACACGTGCTACGATGTTTTCACCTTATATTGGTGTATGTGTCTCATTCTTTCGATTATCCAACATCGTACCTAGTTTCTCTTTTTCAGTGATCTTTAAACTCATATCTTAGAGAACATTTGTCTAGCTCACCAAACAAGTCATAATATGGTGGTGAAACTCATCTCTTCACGTTTCTCAATGTAAGAGGTGATTGCTCGTGTGAGAGAGCCAATCCTGTGACTTATTCGACACACTTTATTTCTTACAAAATATCACATGCATACTACATTTGAACATAAATTAAATAGTATTATATAGAAGACAATTATTATAACAATTAAGTTATTTTACAATACTGAAATGTCATCATATTCTACGCAAACCTAGAGCCTTAACATTTTTTTAAACAAGCCTCTATAGATGTCCTTCGTAAAAGGATCAACTATCATTTCACGTGTAGGAATGTATTGCAAAGTTATTTATCCACTTGCTACTACGTCTCTTACAAAGTTATTCTTGATGTCAATGTGTTTGGTCTTGCTGTAATACTTAGGATCCTTTGTATATGGGATAGCCGCTTGACCTTCTCAATATAGAATCATGGGACCCTTAGAATTCTTCGCAGTACTCAAATGCTCAAAGAATCTATTTAACTAAACAACTTCTTGTATTGCAGACGCACAAGCCACGAATTCAGATTCCATAGTTGAAAGAGTTGTGCAAATTTGCTTCTTACTTTTCCATGAAATAGCACCACCATTTAGTAAGAAAGCATAACCGGATGTTGATTTTCTATCATTCCGGTCACCAGCCCAATCAACATTTGTATAACCTCTTAAGAATAATTCAGATCCATTATAACAAAGTGTATGATCTGCAGTTCCCTTAAAGTATCGGAATATTCTCTTTACTGCTTTCCAATGATCTCTTCCAGAATTGGATTGATACCTACTAACTATACTCACAGCATAACAAATGTCTGGGCGAGTACAAATCATAGCATACATCAAACTCCTGACAACACTAGAATAACGAACTCGAGACATGTCTTCCTTTTCTTTTTCAGTCTTTGGACACATTTCAAGGCTTAAAGTTTCACCCCTTGATACAGGAGTATCCATGGATTTGCAACTATTCATTCGAAAACGTTCCAATATTTTCTTTATATAATTTCTTAAGATAAACTCAAAAATTTCTTAGAACGATCTCTTTGGATCTTAACACCCAATATATAGTCTGCGTCATCCATATCTTTCATATCAAATGATTTTGAAAGCCATGACTTGACAATCTTCATATACTCCAGATTATTTCCAGCTAATAAAATATCATCTATGTAAGAGAAAGAATTACAAAATTTCTATTGGACTTTTTCACATAGATGCAATGGTCTTCATCGATCATGGTGACATCAAATGACATCACCTCCTTATGAAATCTCAGGTACCACTGCCTTGAAGATTACTTTAGGCCATAAATTGATCTTTTCAATTTACAAACTCTTTTTTCTTGGCCTTTAACAACAAAACCAACTGGTTGTTCCATGTAGATTTCCTCGTTTAATTCTCCATTAAGAAAAGCGGTCTTCACATTCATTTGGTGTAATTATAGATCTAAACGTGCAACAATAGCTAAAAGTAATCGTATGGAGGTAAACTTCACAACCGGTGAAATTTTTTCCTCATAGTCTATTCCAACTTCTTAAGTAAAACCTTTTGCCACCAATCGTGCTTTGTGTCTTTCTATCGACCCATCTGATTTGCGTTTAACTTTGAGAATCTATTTATTCCCAATAGCTTTACGTTCCTTAAGAAGGTCAACTAGATTCCAGACTTTATTGGTTTTCATGGACTCTAATTCTTCTTTCATTGCTTTTAACCATTCATCTCTTTTAGCGCTCGATAAGGCCTCGGTCACAGAATTAGGTTCATCCAATTCTATAGGAGATACACCAAGAAAACATAATCCTCAATCTCATAAGATCGTGTAGGTACACATTTTCTTGTACTATTACGTATTTGAAGTTCAAATTCCTCTATAGGATTTTGGCATTCATAACTTCAAATTCCTTTATAGGATTTTGGCATTCATAACTCTCACTTAGACCAGGAATTATTTCTTGATCCATTGAATTATCAAGTATGTCTGACAACATTACATAATCTTATAAATTCAACATTTTGTAGAGAGGCTCAACTTCATATTTGGACTTGGTTTACCAAACTCACCAAAGTGATCTTTAATATATGCTGCACAACCCCACGGTTGTAGATCATTAAGGTTTGTTTTATAACCAGTTCAAAGTTCATAAGGAGTGGAAGAAACTGATTTAGTAGGCACTTTGTTCAATATGTAAGTTGCAGTCAATAACGCATCTCCCAAAAAGAGATAGATAAATTTGCCTGCGCCATTATTGATCTTGTCATGTCCAATAATGTTTTATTCCTTCTTTTCAGCTATACCATTTTGTTTAGGTGTATAAGGAGGAGTTAAATGTTTGATAATACCTTTTTCAACACATAATTCTCCAAATTGTTTTGACAAATATTCACGTCCTCGATCAGTTCTTAAAGCCTTTATGCTTTTGTTTAATTGATTTTCAACTTCATGCATATATCTTTTAAAGCACTCAAGTGTTTCATATTTATCAGAAATCAAATAGACATAACCAAAACGCGTGAAATCATCAATAAATATAATGAAGTATGTAGCACCAGACTTTACCCTTACATTCATTGGACCACAAATATTAGAAAGAATTAATTGAAGTGGGAACTCAACTGTCTTAGCCTTCACAAATGGTTTACGCGTAATCTTTCCAACAAGACAATTTTCACAAGTTTGCATATCAACTTTGGTGGAAGAACCTAAATGCCCTTTCTTTGCCAACCTATTTATTCAATTTTGCCCTATGTGACCTAATCTTGCATGACATGTAATAACATCAATATCATTGTTATTTGAATAACATGCCATTACACAATGGTCAACATAATAATCATAAGTTGAAGGATTACAATTTAAAACGATTATAACGTAGTCCAAAACCATACAAAATATTATCTAAAATTATTCTAACACCATTATGACTAAAAACAAATCAAAACCAACGTCTAAAAGAACAGACATAGATACTAAGTTTCGTCGAATCTCTGGAGCATATAGGACGTCATGCAACATCAAGGAACGACCACCACGCAAGTCCACTTTGCAAGTGCGCCTATACCTTTGACTTCCAGCCTAGCATTATTTCCTACGTAGATCCACCTTGATTTAGATGAAACTTGACGAAACTCCACAAACGCCTCTCTATCTCGACTCACATGATCGATGGATCCTGAATCTACAATCCACATTGGATAAGATTTAATTAGTAAAGAAGTGCTAGAAACATGTGTAGAACTTAGAGATGCATTTAGAAGTGCTACATTTTTGGGCTCGGTACATTCACGAGCAAAATACCCCGGTACTTGGAAATTGTAGCACTTCATTTTACTCTTGTCTGTCTTCTTGAAAAATTGTTTTCCTTTCTTGGGTTTGACTTCTTCTTTTTCTTAGAGGGTCTTTCTCCAGTCTCTTTGTCTTTCCCATTTCTTTTCCATTCTTCTTGCGCTTGAAGCCTAAAGATTTTGTACCACTTAACTCTGCCACAAAGGCATTAAAAGCGGCTTTACCAGCACGATGCCGTTCATCTTCAAGTTCAACATGACATGCAACATCAGAAAAAGTTTTGATGCTATCATTATGGATCAAGTTAACCTTCAAATGTTCCCAATTATTGGGAAGAGACCGAATCACTGCCTAAACATGTTGCTCATCTGAAAGAATATGTCCAACACTCTTGAGTTGATCTATCATGTTTGACATCATCCTAAGGTGTTGTTTGATATTCTGATCATGACGATTTTGTAATTGTCAAATTGATAGTCAACTATCGGAGGCGGGTTACAGACGTACCCTCATATGTGCCCACATAGCATGAGCAATAGTGAATTCCTCACATTCATGTATGGGGTCATCAACCACATAACTAACTATTATCCTCGTGCAGTGAAATTAGCTTTTTTCAAGCTTTGTAAGCTTCAAGATTCCTTCTGTGTTGTGTCGTATTACCCTCTTCTGGTTGATTCAAAACATGATTTATACCTTCCAGGGCATTACGCTCTTCCAGTACATGCCATATTTTACGACTCCAGATGTCGTAATTGTCATTGTTAAAAATTTTCACCTTTGTTTAAGTCAGCAATGATACTTTTTGATGCCATGTCTATTACTGAGATATGTTAAGGCAAGAATTTTTAATCAATTATGCATGCGACATACACATTCAAGCAAATCAATTCTCATAAAGATTTCATACTTAATGTTAAATCGAAAAGACACGTATGCATCCAATCATCACCTACAAACTAAATATTCAACCAAAATTCAAATTTAATTTCTTAATGTGTATTCTAATATAGTAAAGACTTTAATAACAAAGATTTTTAAGTCTAATAACATAAATTGAGGAAAAACAAACTACATAATTCATATATTGAAAAACAATAAACAAATTACAAGTCATTCAAAGACTAAAATCCTCCCACAAGTCATCAAGACAACAAATATACACCATAAAAGGCTGATTGGGTCAAATTTCATACCCCAAGGTTCATGGAGAGCGTCTGTTAAATAAGCTAAGACTTTCCAATCTGAAACTTCCATATAATCAGCTAGTTCAACCCATTTTATTTTAAAAAGGTGAATAAAATCACATGCATAAATATTAGGAGACATCTTCAAAGACTCAAACTCTTTAAATTTCTTCTCTTTTCCCCTTCAAATGGCCCTTTCAATCCTTAACAGATTTTGTGTCACCCTTGGGACACCAATTCATATGATTTCATGCCCTCAGAAACATGTCCTACGACGACTTGATCTTCTACCTTGTCCTTTTGCTCTACTTTGAGAACTCCCACTTGGAGTAATTTGAGCATGTTCCCGTTCAGTCATATCTCAAATGAGAACAAAATGGAAATATGATTAATACCATTTAATGCAACAATGTATGTCACAAATTTCACGCAGAAAACAAGGTACTGCTTAAGGAACATAAGGACTAAACGAATTTATTGAGACCAATTTTAATGCACATAATTAAAATCATAATTTAGTCAAAATAATTGGTCAATAATTAAATTTTTATATATTTATATAATTTAATAATTATCAAAGTAAAAAAAAATAAAAAAAATTACTGCTCAAAATTAAATTATAGATCTGCCATAGTCATAAATAATTTTCCTCAAATATTAAAGTAAGAGGTACTATTAATAATCCAAGTACAAGTAATAGTTTTTGCATACAAAAAAAAGTTGTACAACCTATTGCAAATTAATTTCAATGGTAAGCAAAATTAATAGTAACTACTCTTTCATATGCATAAACTAGAAAGTAATGGCCCGTGCTGGTTATTATGTAATATTCCTTTTTTTTTTGTTAAATTTGTTTTTACGTGAAATTGGAGAAAAAAAATTGATGAATCTATCGGTGTGTTCTGTAAAATGTTAATTTTCTATATTTGATGAGCTGAAATTTTTGCAACATATTTCGTCTAGAAAATAAGTTTTTTTTTTCTTTTGAAATGAGGAAATGATTTCTATAATAAATATCATAACTTGATATCAATTAAAAGTTGGATTACATGTATGTAGCGTAAGATAACCTTGCATATTAATCATTTGTTGCTATTTTAAGGAACTAAGTTTTACAAGATAGTTATGTACACTTATTTTACATAATAAGAAAATGTGATACATTGTATAGAAAGTTAGTTGAGATGCAAATTGAGTTGTTTTGATCTTTGATCAAAAGATTAAGACCTGATACATATGAGAGAAGAAGAAAAAATATTATTCATAAATTACAAGATTGGAAAAATAATCAAATCACAGTTGCTTGAAATAGGAGGTATGTACATACATGAAAACAAGTGTACAATTACTTCAATATAATGACTTAAGAACCAAGTGCAAGGCTGATAAGGCTAGGTAGATAGCTATTGTTTTCGAGGTCGGCCAAAGCAGAGACAAATTCATAAACACAAATACAAGTAAAGTTGTCGATCGAGTTTATTCTTTAAGTTCACAAAGAAAACACAAGCACAAATCTTCTTGTGGTTCATCTAGGAAAATGACTGCAGACTGACACTACTTTGACTTGAAGTTCCTTCATCATTCAACTCTTTATTGGCAAACTAAGAAGTGATTGACTGTAAAGAGAACTATCTCCAAACTACCTCCAATGCATCGATTAATAAATGAAAAGGACAAACATAGTTGTATTACACAATTCAAGTAGCTCATATATCATAATACTCTGAAAAACTATATGAGCTCTAATGCAGTATATTGATCACAATAATCAAACTACTTTCACTGCTAGTAATATAAGTAAATGCAACAAACTATCAACCACAACTACACAAAGGCCAAGATATATATATAAATATGGTCCCAGCAAAATCTATAAGATGGAAGATTTTTTGTACTATAATGGAATAGTCTAGTTGTGTGACTTCAATTGTGGCTTAAGATTTATAGTCTTTTATCATAGTTTTGTTCTCTTTTAACCGAAGACCTTTTGAGGAATAGATTATAATGCCCAAAGTAAAGACACCCTGCACATATCGAGAATCACTTCAAATGATACATTCAAGAGTTCAAAAAAAAAAACTTACATTGACCCGCTGTTGAACTATGTCTTGAAAGTGTCAAACACTTTAGCATGTTTTACCTCTTCTCAAATCTAACTCGAACAATGGAAAAAAATTGTGTGGGACATCCCAAGAGCTTAGAATCAATAAGTTTAAAGGAATGATATTGCTACGTATACGCAAGTACATCAATGATAAGCTTATTGTATTGATTAGACTAACTAATAGTGTATATGCAATCACTTACGGTGCTCACTTGTTTTTATTAAAAATCAATGGCAACATCAAAGACAAATTTGAGGCGAAACAGAGAAGCAAAGAGCATCTCAAATTTTTGAATTCAACAAAGACGCAATTCTTATAGTCCAACCGGTAACCCTACAGATCTAAAACAGAAGAATCGAATTGGGTCTTGATTTTCATTAAAATTTATGAAAGATGGAGAGAAATTTCAAAATCACAACCCAAAAATATAACCAAAAAGCAGAAAAAGATAACAAAAAACTGCACATTTCTTAATAACACAATATAATCATTTACCTATACAACAACAACACATGCAGGAAAACCATACAGAAAAACTTGATTTTTTTTGCTTTGCAAAATAAAGAAGAAGAGAGACAGAGCATCAACTCTCATAGAATGTCCTAAATGCACATCAGTTTGGCAGCATTGCTACGTGTCTCTTCCAAAGCAGTATTAAGACATGTATGCAGCCTTTATTGATGAGTTTGGTAGTGTAAATGACCAAAAGACCCTTATTCTTTTATAAAGATGGCAAAAATCAGTCATCTTGCTGTCTCTTCTATATAAGTAAGTAAAAGTAAAGTAAAGTAAAGTATAATAAAAAGAAATAATTTAAATTAATTTGACGTTTTTCTTAATAAATTATTTATTAGGAGTTAATTTAAAAATAATAATTTTATTAATTATACTTTAAAAATATAAATATGACTATTAATAATCTTATATAGTTATTTAATGATATATATATAATATTAAAAAATAATTTTTTTTGAATATAAAAGCTAAATAATAAAATTTTATTAAATTATTTAACTATATTAAATTTAAACAATTTAATATGTAGAGAATAAAAATGGAAATATATAGAAACTCAATAAAGTTATCATTGTATAGGTGTCAATTGTAAAATTAAATGGACCCCACTATACTCAATGATAGAAGGCATAATATGTAATTTAGTAGAAAAGTGTAGGATTTTTTCTAAAGATGTTAAGAAGGTCCAAATAATAAGGCTCATAGTACAATTTTTCTATGCAATACTTATCACTTTGAGAAGTTGGAATGACAAAAATATCCTCACTTGCCAATTGAATGACCAATAAGCAGCCTTTGAAACACTCTCTTCTAATATATATAATATTTAATTTAAGGTACATGCTCTTTCCAAGAAGTAAAGTATCAATACTACTTGATTTTGTATTTATTTATAAAAGAACAAAATAGTACTAATACTTTTTAAGGAACAACTTTTGAGAAAATAAGGGAAAATAGACTTTTTCAAGACCCATACAAGAACATTACTTAATTTATTTATTTTTATAAACGTGGCAACCAAGACTTTGGGCCTTAGTTACTATAAGAAGGTCATATATCATCTTAAGAAACAAAAAACTTCATTAAAAAAGAACCCTACCCACAATTTTTTCTTATCCTTTAGAGAACACTAGATAATATCAGATATGTTGGAACAAAATTATCGATCCCTTTCTTTTTATTTTCCACAAGGAATCAGATTTTCAATATTTCTACTTCTCTGGAAATTCATGGAAAAAAAATAAAGCCTGAATTCACGGGACTCAGACAACGTATCTGATTCAAAATCAAAAGACACAATAATGGATTCTAATTTTCAATCAATATATGTTCTCCTATGCTTTTTAACAAGTGAGTAACATGTACTCTCTGATTTATTTTAAGAGTTTTTTTGCACAAAATTTGACAGATATTATTAATAACTATCTTATAACAACAAACTACAAGAAACAATATTCAAACAGAGAGCAAAATAATATGGCTCTGATACCATTTGTTAGATATATAAAACAAAATCGACGAGTTGTGTACCTTATATTTTGCAGCGGAAGTCGTTAATTTTGCTACTTTAACAGGATTGCTCCAAAGTCTCACTTTGAATCACTAAGAAACAAAGTTTGATTCACAAACCAAAATGTCTATCTTCAAAAAGAAAAGGTTTTTTTTTCTTCTTTTGGTTTGTGTTATCTTTTTATTGTTTATTTTTACGTTGTCTTTTTCTTCTTTGACTGTAAATGAATAAATCATCTTATCAAGAGGGGTTGGGAAGTTTTTCAGTTTAATAACTGTTCCCCCTTTCTTTTTCAAATAAGAGATGATTCGTTCTTATTCTTTATCAAACAACTTCTTGGATCAAATCGGATCGGTCAACATGTGCGACCCACGATCCAAAACTTACAAATATTTTGAGAGAATTATATGATGGTTGTTAGTGGAAATGATAATGGTAATTGTGGATGCCTACTCCAACCAATCGATTTGGTAATTGATAATGATGATTGTGGATACATCGTAGCTAATGGTAATTGTGGATACATAGTAACTGGTGATGATTGTGGATATATTATAACGGATGGTGATAATGGTTAATAATATGTAGTAGTTATGAATGGTAGTTGTGGTGGTGGTTGATGGTAATTAGCTAGTGGAGACAACGGAATAACTAAAGTTGGATACATGTGATAACTTATATTGATGGGGATGATTAAAAGCAGTGATAAGTGACACATGGTTGTTGATAGTGTTGTTGTTATGGTAATGTTGGTTAATGGTTGTGATCATATATAACTGAGGATTTATTGTAGAGACTATTGATTTTGATGATTGATGACGACAATGATTGTGGTTGTAGATATGGACGATAATAGTTGATAATGATAGGAGGCAACGATTAACAATGAAATGGATAGAGTAGTGGTGAACCATTTTTACAAAAGTTTTTGAATGAATAACATCTTGAACATGTTAGGACTTTGTTACATATCTTCCTTCTTTTTATTTATTCAGATCCAATACGTTATTGTAGGACAAAATTAAAAGATTTTAATTAAGGTGTGTGCATTCGATTTGATTTTGTATTTGTTTCGATTTTTCGATTATCGATTTTGTAAACGTGCAACTCAATTCGAGCTAAAATAAATTTGGTTTGATTCAATTTTCTTTTAGATTTGTTTTTTTTTCAAATCGTCTATTCGATTATTTTAATAATTAATAACATAATCAAAATTATATTTGCATATTGAAAATAAATTAAATACAAGGAGAAGTTATTTTAAAGAAAAATAAAAATTGACCTAGTTGGGTCTTTATTATATAAGTAAAATTAGAAATCCACAACTACGTTCACTGGCTCAAAAGTGCAAGGCGTAGTAATAATATTGAATCAATTAAATATACTTTCTTATCTACATCGCCAATAAAATATTAAAACACAATACTTAAAAGTATATCAATAAATATTCAAACATAAAATATAATAATTCGATTGTTTTGATTATCCAATTTTTATTTTTTTTAAATTCGAAACCAAATCAAAAAAATTAAAAAAATAAAATCTTAATCCAAAATTAAACAAAAAAAATAATTAACCAAAAAAACAATCCAAATTAAAATTCGATTTGATTTGATTTTTTGATTTAATCTGAATAATGCACATCCCTATATTTAATAATTAAAATTCATACCTAAAAGATAAACTCATTTAATAACTGAGATATAAATGCTTAAGATTTAAAGTATCTTTATTAAATACAAACAAACAAGATTTTACACTTTCTATGTGGTGAAAATCTTACACATATGTTTTATTCTTATTTTTCAAAACCAAACAAGTTAAAGCCTTATATAATGAAACTCATACACAAGGAAACACTTATCTAATTAATTTGCAATAGAAAAGAGGTTCATCATATCGATAGGGTTATGCAACTTGTTGGCTCGAATGGTGTTGTTCCTTCGCGATGGAGATTGTCCTTTCAGAAATGCTCTAAAAAGAGTAAGAGCTTGTGAAGGAGAAGTATAAGGAACTTCATGAGCTGCACCTCTAACTGTAGCAAATGTTAAATATGTTACATTTTTGCCTTCTCTTACCCCTCCATATGATTGACTCCATCCTCCAATCTGCAAATTGATTAACAAATTATATATACACATGTTTACGTGTGCTCAGTCTAATAGTTTAAAGCTTTTAGATGAGGAGGTGATACACTTTTAATTGGTATCTGAGCAGGCAGAGCTCCTGAAATCGAATTCAAATAACAAAAAGTGTGTTCTCTCTAACAGCTTAAACTTTTAGAAGAGATGGTCACACACTTCAACTGTTATAAATAAATGTTTTTAAGATAATTATTTTGTATGATCCAAAACTGAAAACAGTGGATGTATTCACATACCTGCATGTCATCATACCAAGGACCATATTTGTCTAAAGCAACTAGCTTTAAATCTCTAGCAAGTAGTTTAGCAATTTTCCTAGTTTGGGTCAGTGGGATTTTTGTATCTTGGTCTCCACTGGAAAAAAAACAAAACATACACAATCTCATTAAGAGTAGTATCAATAACAAAGTTTTAAAAGTACCAAGACTAAATGTCATTTACGAAAGAAAATGACCAAAAATACCTCTCAACTATTTAAAATATGTAAAAGTTGCTCTCGGTTACACTTTGGCACAAAAAAAATCCTCACCGGTACTCAGCTAAATTGGAGGGTCATTTGAGCTAGTTGACTAACAACAAGGGCACCTTTTTGCTAAACACGTAGCAGGGTAAAGTTGACCTATTTACAATATTTTGGATATTTTTTCCCTTTTCCCTTTTTACAGGGCTTGAATACACTCAAAGTTGGCCTCAGCTGACAAGTAAGCACTTTAACTTTGAAAATGCACATCTAGATACCTCAACTTGATCTCAACTGACAATTTAACTATCAAACTTATCCTCACAGTATCTTGTGGACCTCATGGCACATAAATTTTGGAGATGTCTATATAATTATTTTTGTAAGTTGTGGCAGAGTGGAGACAAGTGCAGACTCAAAGTTGGAGTGTTTACTTGTCAGGTAAGCCAAGTTTGAGTGTCAGTTTAGTATTATGTCTTTTTACAATTGTCATGATCAGAGGAAATTTGATTATAGTAACTTCAAATGTAGTAATGAACTAACCTGTAAAGCAGAACTTGGATATTCTCTTTTAGAATATTTGACAATAGAGGTATAACATTTATGGCTAAATCACCTCTTTGATACTGAAGGTGCCTGCAATTTTTTGAGATATTAACATACAGACTTATTTAAACGTATGTTCTGTCTAACAGTTTAAGCTTTTAAATAAGAAGATACAAATGCTTCAGAACACGAAAGAAAGTAAAAAGTGGAAAGAACTAACCCCAAACAAAAATCCCAGGCATATGGCAGGTGAGTGGTGTTGGCATGTAGTGCCTTTTGAACTTCTGGCTTGTTAAGGTACATATTTATCCTATCACTAAGGCATGGATCACCAATTTTTCGCACGTCCTGTCAGAAGAATAACTGCAATGAGTTAGTTCCAACTGCGAAGAAAGTTAAGAGAAAATATTCAAATTTACACCTTTTTGTGTATTGTGGCAAGTGTTCCAAGGACTCCTAGTTGTCCTGCTGCACCAGAAGATACACATATTGGTGCGAGCAGATCGCCCATGTCTGTATCACTTCCCATCTCCTCATTGGTGAGTTCCCCCACTTCCGAGCAGTCGTTAGACATATTATTATGTATTGATTCCAACAACAACCTCGTTTCGTTACAGATTGTTCTTTTCATAGTAAGCAGTTCATCAGAAATTGCACCATGTGACCATAGATATTCGGAAGACTTGACGCTTATTTCAAGATCTAGAAGTGGATTCCCCAGCTGCAAAAGTCATTGGATAAACCGAAGATTTGAATATAAAACAATTAATCAACAAATAGTTCAAGGGTAATGTGAACATTACTGCAATTGATTTAAGCTTGATAGGTTTAACATTAGGATTTCTGTTGTAATCAAGCAGCAATACTGTAAGCTGTGGAATATAGTGACCTAAAATAGAAATAAAAAACAGAACAATTAACGAATCTTTGCAACCGAAAGAACAAAATGGACATAGGCGAGTAAGTCCTCTGTTGCTCGGACTCTTCAAAAATGTCAACATTGTGTGTCGGATCCTCCAAATGTGTACTACTTTTGGAGGATCTGACACGGGTGTGACAAGTTTTTGGAGAGTTTGAGCAACATAAAAGTTCAGATATATTACCTGCATAACTTTCACCAGCTAAGAATAATTCCGAGTTCTTATATTCGGGGAATTTCTCTAACCAGTTGAGTATAAATTGGAGATTCTCCTTTGCTATATAAAAGATTAAAAAGGTGCAAAATCAGACATTTCAATTGCATTTTAGTACCAAATATTATTAGCTATTTCTGGAAAAGTGGTGTACCTGTTGCAACATCATCCAAATTGGTGTAGTCTGAGCTTGTATTCGAGTATGAAAATCCTACTCCAATCGGGGACTCAACGTATAACATGTTCGATTCTGTTTCGTATTATACCAATCAAAATCAGTCATTGTTATCTGATTTTCAAGGTAATGAAATCTTTTCAATATGAGCATTCAAGATAATAACAACAACAATACCAGTATAGTTCCAAAAGCGGGGTTTGGGTAGGACCGAGTGTACGTAGACCTTACCACTACCACGAGGAGGTAGAGAGGTTGTTTTCGGAAGACTCTCAACTCAAATAACGAACATCAGAGCGGATAACAGAAAATACAGAAGTATAGAGGACATAGAATATAATAAGGAAATCACAATCTAACATACCAAAGAGGGGCAACATATCCAACTACTGTGATAACTGAAGCACAGTAAGTAAATAACGAGGTATAACAAAAGTCGTAAGATAGGCCAACTATAAGACAAATGCTACTACTGGTAAATAAATAAGAATCGAGAAACATACAATGCACCAATCTATCCTGCTAGGAAATGAGACAACACTCAATTACCTACTAACTTTCTACCCTAAAAGAATAAATAAAGAAACATTACCTAAATTCCAAGAATACTTGTTTTTGATTAGTCTCCCATCTTTCCCTGGCTGAAAAGGACCATGTTCCATAAAAGCACCAAACCCCACAGATGAACAACCAGGGCCTAACATAATGGATTCAATCAATATAAAATGAAAATCAAGGTCAATCGAGAAGTGGTATATAATATTATATAGCTCAGACTCTCCAAAAATGTTGTTGTATCTGTGTCAGATCCGACACACATATCGATATTTTTGAAGAGTCTAAGCAACATAGGAGAAATGTACCTCCATTGAGCCAGAGAGTAAGGGGAAGTGATGTTGCATTTTCTGAATCCGCTTCGACAAAATAATAAAAGAGAGATCTACCACGTTGAGAATTTGTAACAATATAACCAGAGTATTGTTTGAAGAATATATTTGTAGGTTGTCCAGGAAGAGAAGTTATGAGCTCACAACTTGATTTGTAGAACAACAAGTAAGAAAAAAAGATACACAGCCATGGAACCATTTTCAGATGGAATAAAAAAAGAAGTGAACTTGAGTGTATCAAGTGACAACAAGTTGAAGTACAATAATTGTACATTAATATTAAATTATTTTAATTTATTGATTGGGAAGTAGGCCATGAAGATTTAAATATTACATCAATGTTTAAATATGTTATACTACTACCAAGAAACATCAATTTTTCACCAACTTCAAAGAAAGGTGTTCAAAAGCTTAACTATGTTCTTTCTGTTACAAAATTGGCACACATAATTTGCTCTTGTTTTCCAGCTTAGCTAATGGAATTGTAACAAAAATTTTAAAAGAACAAATAATTGTTACCCCTCAAGACTTTTGTTTAAAGAAGATACTTGACTTTTGCGGTGTTCTATTACCTTCAAATAATTTTGAATAGTATTAGTATATTCTTTTTCGGTCACCTGACATAGAGAGTGTGTGCACTCTCTTAAATAGCATGATAAGTTAAAAAATGATCAATTTTCCTCTTTTTTTTTTTGGTTATTTCAACTGTTTTTTCATTTCTTTCTTCTTCAAAATCTCTTGCCACCATTTCTTCATCTTCGTCGGACCCGCCAACCCACTTCCAATGCTACCATTTTTGTCACAACTCCACCCACCTTTTATTATTATTATTATTATTATTATTATTATTATTATCACTTTTAACTCTTCAACTCCAAAATTTTCCTCACATTTCAAACAATTTTGTGAAATCCATTAGATTTTAAGATGATTAAGAGACATCTGTTATGAACAGGCCAGAATGTGAAAAAAAGCTGGATATATGCCTCTCAACCTAAATATATTTATTTTTTTTTTCAACAGAACAATATTTACATCAATACAATAGCTTAATGTTTTAACGTGTAATCCAATTCAAACATTTTAATCCACTGGCGAAAAGAGATTCATCAAATCGATATAATAGAGAGGCATAATACATAAATAAGACCCTTAACTTGACTTTAAATTATAACTTTGACCTTTAACTTTGATAGTGCACAAAGAGACACTTTAACTATTCGAAATTTAAACAAAAAAACACTCAAATATTTCAGGCAAAACGCGTGATATACAAATGCTATGACGTGGAAAAGTGAACCAATCAGTTGCTGCCAACTAACTAAAATAAATACACCTAAATTTTAAAAATAATAAAAATAAATTATAATATAGAATAAGGTGAAAGTGAAAACAAATTCACTTTTAGGAAAAAAAAATTAGTACGCTCTTCTCCTCTTTCTTCTAAAAAAAACCCTAATCTAAATTTCTAAAATTCATGCCCCTTATATTCAAATCAAAGAAAAAATTGTTCAAGATATGTGCTGAAATTTCATATACTTGAAGGGCAATCTATTCTTCTTCCTCAATTTAGTCATGGTATCAAGGTTCAACATTTTACAAACAAGAATTTGCATATTGTTGGTCAAATGCTCAAGCTAATATGAGAATCACTAGAGAAAACTAATGTTTTTGTTGCAAAATTGTTTTAGAGCAGCCCATAAATATGGGAAGACATGAGAATCAATGAACTTCTCTTCTTTTCTTTAGTTTGAAGTGTATTTGTGCTTTAAGCTGTCAAATACTTAATGGAAAAAACAAGGTGTTTTATGTATTGTGATTGTCATAGTGAATAGCAAATTACAATTATGAATTTTTGGAGGCCAAAAAATGAACATACAGTGCTAAAAATTATTAAGTAAAATGGTGCACTTAAAGTGTTTGATAAATTGTCTGAATGAATTTTTCAGAGATTTTTGTAAAATTTGAGTAGCAATCTGATGCTTAATCAAAATGTAAGGAGTCCCTTAAGTGTGGATTGAATTCATTGATCGAGAACCTTTGAACTTAAATTGCATTCGACTTTTACAAGTGTATACTCACCCATCTTGCCAAAAAAAAAAACTTCATTATAATTTTTTTTCGCAATTACAAAAAATTAATTAAATGTCACTTGCATTTTGCAGTGAACAACAAATAATGCAAAAAAGAGGGGGAAATTGTTGAAAAAATAGAAAGAGGGTTTAATTGTCCTTTCAATGTTTTTTTTTACTGTTGGGCCCCTTGATTTTTAAATCTGACGCGCCTAATTTGAGTGTATTTCACGCATTTTGCCAGGTAGGATCCGAGTGTTTTTTTGTTTAAGTTTTGGCTAGTTAAAGTGCCTATTTGTGCACTCACAAAGTTAAAGGTCAAAGTTATGTAATTTGAAGTCAATTTAAAGGTCCAATTTATGTATTATGCCTAATAGAAATACACAGCTACATTGCTGCAATGGCGCTGCTCTTTCGTGGTGGAGGATATCCTCTAAAAAATGCTCTAAAAAGAGTAGGAGCATTGTGAAGGAGAAGTATAAGGAACTTCATGAGCTGCACCTCTAACTGTAGCAAATGTTAAATACGTTACATTTTTGCCTTCTCTTATCCCTCCAAATGATTGACTCCATCCTCCAATCTGCAAATTAATCAACAAAATATATATACACGTGTTTTCATTGTTCGATCCCAACAACGTAGAGATGAATCCAAGATTTAGAATTACTAGTTCTGAAGCAAGTGCTTTTATTATTAAGGGAAAAATCTCAACTATATATGACTTAGAGCAAATTTACCATCCATTTAAGAAGTGTACGTCCCGGTTTTTATCCTCGTTGTTAACAAAATATTGGTCAATTTCGCCCTTGTAGGCATAACACGGGGGATAAATGTAGATCATTCGTAAGTTCAAGGACAACTCATAATCATTCGTGAAGTTCAAATACACACTATTTTACTTCTCTCCTACCTAGAATCACATAATGTTTGATTTTAACTAAAAGATCTCCTACAATTTATCAGAATAACTATTCCAATTGGATTTTGGATAAATCAAGTAATAAACGTCGAAAGACAATAATTTTAAATAATTATGAAGTTGGGATTAAAGAAAAAAAAAGTCTACGCGTTCAATTAATTAAATTGATGGTACAATGACATGCATTTATCCTCTTTTAATGGTTTTTCATAGTTAGATTTAAATAAATTTGTCTTTGAACTATGTGATGATCCGAATTTGTCCTTAAACTTTGTGAATATTCCAAATTTGTCCTTTATGTTGTCGTCCCTAGCCCAAAAGTACAAAATTGAGCTATTTTGATAACGGCGAGCTTTAAAACGACACACTTTTCTTAAGGAAAGGTAAATTTGCTCTAAATTATGTAATTTAGGGGCAAATTCAGACCTTTACCATAAAAATTTTTTTAAAAAAAACTTTTCCGTTCTAGTAATTGTAAAACTAGAATTAAATTGTTAAAAAAATTTCAAAAAGAAAGGTTGGAATTGATAAGTAATAAAAAAACGGACAGTTATAATCTTCTACTATTTTTTTAAAGAAAACGTAAAAACAAAAACTATATTTCAACAAAACTCAATAAAATAATTAAAATAAGTGACTTTCTAAGTGAAATATAAATAGTTGAGTGACTTTCTAAATGAGTATTATAAAATAAAGTTGAGTGACTTTTTAAGTAAACTATTCAAAGTTGAGTGACAATTTAGGATATTAACTCATATGCTTTTATTTGACATATCTCTTGAGTTAAACTTTTATGTCTCCCTTTATATAGTTGGATACTAACACAATTATATATATGCTAAGGCTAATCATTGTATCCTTTTTCCTTTGATCTTGTAACACGATGTACAAGAATTGAAATTCAGATGTTTTGAAAAAGAAAAATTTATAAGCATAAATTCTTGTTCATTCAATAGATAATATTGTAACCAAAGAGATAAAATTAGTCAGACACTAAACAAATTAAAGAACATTTTATAGCTAATTAAGAGGACAAAACATATATAATCATGATTCCCTAAATTAAAGAACTATTAGTACTGCTACGAGAATAGACAGTAGGAAACCCAAAACCAAAGTAGATCTTTGCGGTATCTCATCTTCATGTTCATTCCCCCAATGTAATTCAACATCAGAATCAGAATCAGAATCATTATCTGACCAAGCAACTGTTTGATTCGAATTAGCAGTGCTTTCAGATGAACCCATTATAGTAGAATTCAACAGCTGTTGCTAATCAATTTAAAAAGATGTTGATTTTGTGGAGTACTTAGTACAAGCTGTATTATATAGGCACTTGGATAATTAAGAGACTGTTGAGGTTGCCTACTTTTGGATTAATTGGTGTTATTGAATTAAGTGCCAAAATTAATGAGATGTATCTGTTCAATTTAACTTGGGTAATATCAATGGTCACTAAGAGTATGCAAGGATTAGTACCGAGGCTATGTATTTTTCCTTATACATACTCAAAACTGTCAAAATCAAATCGAATCGACAAATCAAATGAAAGAAGATGTGGATGGGATCAATTTCAGTCGAATAAAAATGAACCTCGAATAGCAAATTATGTGGGAATGCAGTAAAACTAATTGCACATTTGGTAAAATATCAATGGTCACTAAGCGTGCAAGGATTAATGCTTTTTTGATTTATTTTTTGTTTCGATGTGAGGGAGAGTGACTTCCTTATATAGGAAAATTTGGCCAATTTGGAAAATCAATAGTCTATAAGCATGGAAGAATTACTCATCAATGCATTCATATATATGCTCATTGAAGTTAGTATCTATCTGTGTCGAGATCCGACACATCCATCTATATTTTTGAAGAGTCCGAGCAACATAGAATAAGTGTATGTACCTCCATTGAGCCATAGAGTAAGGGGAAGTGATGTTGCATTTTGTGAACAAAATAATAAAAGAGAGATCTACCATGTTGAGAATTTGTAACAATATAACCAGAGTGTTGTTTGAAGAATATATTTGGAGGTTGTCCAGGAAGAGAAGTTATGAGCTCACAACTTGATTTGTAGAACAAGTAAGAAAAAAAGATACACAACCATATTGGAACCATTTTCAGATGGAAAAAAAAAAGTGAACTTGAGTGTGTCAAGTGTCAACAAGTTGAAGTACAATAATTGTACATTAATATTAAATTATTGATTGGGAAGTAGGCCATGAAGATTTAAATATTACATCAATGTTTAAATATGTTATACTACTACCAAGAAAGAACAAATTTTCACCAACTTCAAAGAAAGGTGTTCAAAAGCTTAACTATGTTCTTGCTGTTACAAAATTGGCGAAAAGAGATTCATCAGATCGTATATAATAGAATTACACAGCTACAGCGCTGCAATGGCGCTGCTCTTTCGTGGTGGAGGATATCCTCTCAAAAATGCTCTAAAAAGAGTAAGAGCTTGTGAAGGAGAAGTATAAGGCACTTCATGAGATGCACCTCTAATTGTAGCAAATGTTAAATATGTTACATTTTTGCCTTCTCTTACCCCTCCAAATGATTGACTCCATCCTCCAATCTGCAAATTAATCAACAAATTATGTATACACATGTTTTCATTGTTCGATCCCAACAACGTAGAGATGAATCCAAGATTTAGAATTACTAGATTTGAAGCAAGTGCTTTTATTATTAAGGGAAAAAGCTCAACTATATATGACTTAGAGCAAATTTACCGTCCATTTAAGAAGTGTACGTCCCGGTTTTTATCCTTGTTGTTATCAAAATATTGCTCAATTTCGCCCTTGTAGGCATAACACAAGGGATAAATGTAGATCATTTGTAAGTTCAAGAACAACTCAAAATCATTCGTAAAGTTCAAATGCATACTATTTTATTTCTCTCCTACATAGAATCACATAATGTTTCTTTTAACTAAAAGATCTACAATTTATCATAACAACTATTCCAATTTGATTTTGGATAAATCAAGTAATAAACATTGAAAGATAATAATTTTAAATCATTATGAAGTTAGGATTAAAGAAAAAAAGAGTACGCGTTCAATTAATTAAAAACGAGACACTTCTTTTAAAGAAGGGTAAATTTGCTCTAAATTATGTAGTTTAGGGGCAAATTAAGACCTTTACCATAAATAACAAAAAGACAGATTGATGCACTAAGCTCCCGTTATGAACATACCTGCAAGCCATCATACCAAGGACCATATTTGTCTAAAGCAACTAGCTTTAAATCTTGAGCAAGTAGTTTAGCAATTTTCCTAGTTTGGGTAAGTGGGAGTACTGAATCTTGATCTCCACTGGGACAAAAAAAAACATACACAATCTTACTAGACTAGTAATTCTTAACAAAACCAAAAGGCATAATACATAAAAGGCCCCTTAATTTGGCCTTAACTAGCAATTATACCCTCCATCTTTGAGTATGTACAAATAGACACTTAAACTTGTATATAGTTGAACAAGTAGACACACACGCTCTACGAGGCGTCCTACATCACAATTTGCAGTCCTTTGTGTGTGTCTACTTGTTCAACTTTGTACAAGTTTAAGTGTCTGCTTGTGCACATCCAAAGTTGGTGGACACAAATGCTAGTTGAGGCGAAGTTAAAGAACACGTTTATGTATTATGTGAAACCAAAAATACCTTATACTAATAACTTCATTTTTAGTACTAATAAACTAACCTGTAAAGCAGAATTGGGATATGCTGTTTTAGAATATTTGACAGCAGAGGTATAATGTCTATAGCTGCATCTTCCATCTTATACTGAAGGGGTCTGAAAATGCACATTTGCTAATTTAAGCTTTTAGATAAAGCGCGATACATTACTTCAAGAGAAAGAAAATAAAATAGGAAGGAAAGAAAACCAACCCCGAACAAACCTCCCACGAATATGGCAGGTTAGTGGTGTTAGCATGTAGTGCCTTTTGAACTTCTGGCTTGTTAAGATACAAATTTATCCATTCATTACGACATGGATCAGCAACTTTTCCAACTTTCTTATCAAACTGTCGAAAGAATATAGCTCCAACAAGTTAGCTCCTAAACATATATAGTTCGTGTGGAACTTAGATTGCATACATACCTTGTCGTGTACTATGGCGAGGTTACCAAGGGCCTTTAGTTGTCCTGCTGCATCAGAAGATACACATTTTGGCAAGAGTATGTCATACTTCACTATATCGTTTCCCATCTCTTCCGTTCTTAATTCCATCACTTTTGCACATTTGTTAGATGTCTCATTATGTGTATACTCCATCATGAACTTTGTTTCATTACAGATTGTTTTATGCATATCAAGAAGTTCATCAGAAATGACACCGTGTGCCCATAGATATTCAGCAGACTTCACGCTTATATCAATATCTAGGAGTGGATTCCCTAGCTGCAAATTCATTGGATTAAGTGAACATTTGAATGTGAAACAAATAGTTCATCTAGGTAACGTAATGTAAACATTGCTGCGATTGATTTAAGCTTGATCGGTTTAACATTAGGCGTTCTGTTGTAATCAAGCAGCAATACTGCAAACTGTGGTATATAATGACCTAATTAAGAACGAAAAATATGTTAGTTGAACAAATCTAATTGAGAATATATACACAACTAAAGGAACATTAGAGATGTGTCAACCTGCATAACTCTCCCCGGTTAAGTACACATCCGAGTTTCTATATCGAGGGAACTTCTTGAACCATTTGAGGATGAATTGGAGATTTTCCTTAGCTGTAAAATCAAAAACTTCAGTTGCTTTGACTACGAAAATCCTATCCGAGGAAATATGGTGTACCTGTTGCTGTATCATCCCAATTGATGTTGTCTGAGCTTGTATTTGAGTACGAAAATCCTACTCCAATCGGGGAGTCCATGTTAGGGTTTTGCCCTGATTTTCTTACCATAATTTAAGATTTATTTTTCCTTAAAAGAAAAGACAAAACATTACCATAAATGTTTTTACTTTTCTTGAAAGGAAAATATAATATTCTTTCATATTTGGTTTATTCTCTCCTTTTAGGACTCTTTTTCTAGTAAGAAAAGGTTTTAGGACTCTATAAATATAGGTTTGTTTCTTCTAACACAAAACAATAACATCCACAATGTAGTCGTTTAAGAGTCTTGTTTATGGGGAGATTTATTCTCTCCAAAGTTTCAATGTTTTTCTTTATATTAGTTTTGATATAATAATATTTTGATTTTTTAGTATAAGTTTTTGTTATCTGATTTATCAACTATAGGATTTGCAAATTGTAAGCTTCCGCATGACGCTAATCACCCTTCAGAACCCAACAGTCCACATATAACATGTTTGATTCTGTTTCGTGTTATAGCAATCAAAATCAGTCATTGTTTTTTATTATGAAAAAAATCTTTCGAATATGATCAATCAAGAAACATTACCCAAATTCCAAGAAAAGTTGTTTTTGATTAGGTTCCCATCTTTCCCTGGACGAAAAGGACCATGCTCCATAAAAGCACCATAACCCACAGATGAACAACCAGGGCCTATGATATTGGATTTTCAACCAAAATTATATCTTCTCAGTTCAATTCTTCAAATGAAAATCAAGGTCTATAGAAAAGTGCTATATTTCTCAAAAATGTTATTGTATCCGTGTCGGATTCTCCAGAAATGCACTATTTTAGAGAATCACACACACAAGTTGTTTTGAACTGAAATTATCAAGTGTCATGCAGAAGTTAGTAAAGCACCATAAATAAGAAGACAAATGAAGAATATATCAAAAGATATACAAATATTTAACATGGTTCGATCAATCAACCTAATCCACAAGAAGAGATAAAGCAATTCACTAATATAAAAGAGAGAACAAAAATATCCAAGGAAATAATCTCACAAAATCCACTCAGAACAAAAAGATGTTCACACAAGTGACAACATAATACTTGTGTGTCACAAATTTTCCTAAATAACTCTCAAAACCCTTAAGACTACGTTATGGATGCTGCCAACTTAGAAGACAGACTCATTAACTTTTTTCCTACAAGAGAAAGTAATACACAAATATGGAAAGATTGCGTTTTCCTTTTAGTAAAAGGAGAGGAAAACTCAGAAATTCAGGACAAACACCCAACACGAACAACACAGAAGAAGTGTACGTACCTCCATTGAGCCAGAGAGTAAGGGGAAGTGATGCTGCATTTTCTGAATCCGCTTCGACGAAGTAATAAAAGAGAACTCTACCATGTTGAGAATTTGTAACAATATAACCAGAGTGTTGTTTGAAGAATATATTTGGAGGTTGTCCAGGAAGAGAAGTTATGAGCTCACAACTTGATTTGTAGAACAACAAGTAAGAAAAAAATATACACAACCATGGAACCATTTTCAGATGTAATGATAATAAGGATAAGTTGTTATGACTGAACATCAACTATAAAGATTGATATCTAATTATTTAAGAATTTATAGAGAAGGCTATATAGACTAATTAATTAGTAAATAGTCATCACACTGAAATAAAATAATTCATGCCAGATATGATTCAATTATTTCATAGCCAATGAAGCCTTGGTCATAAAGGCGAGATGATAGAGCTAATACGCTTCATCGAAAAATTACAATATAGTTAAAATTATTCATTTTATATATATAGTCAGAGGCGAATCCAGGATTTCAAGAAAACGGATGCACCATTACTTTAAAAATAAGATCAAAAAAATTATAATAACAATAACTAAGCGAACAATACATAAAAATTACATTACCACAAAAATATCATCAGTTTACAATTGTACTCGATTCTATAGCTATTGATGATTTCCTATTATAAGTAATGACAAGATTTTTTTATATGTTAATCCTGAAATTAAAGTGATATATATATATATTTTATTTTATTTTTATTATTATTATTATTATTTTTTTTTATTTTTTTTTTTTTTTTTATTTAGTTAGTTTGTTTATTAAAAAGAGAAATCGTAAATTAAACCTACCTTAAACTTTGACAATGATGATTTCTCTAGATTCTTGACTTGAAGTTGGAGACTTGAAGCTTCTTCTTTTTGTGAAAAATAAAGGAAAAATCTTTTTGGTCAGAATTATATTTTATCTATGTTATTTTAACTTTTTAAATATTTTTACCCTTTTAACTTTAATACATTTTAACTAAAAAATTGAAAAAAGATCAGTTTATTTTAAAATTAAAAAAATATTATAGTTTTATTTAATTTTCTAGCCAAATTTTTTGGTCATTTAGCACTTCCCGAAAATAAAAAATAAATTTGAAGAGAGAAGAAAAATATTTTGAAACTTGGAAAGTGGGTGGGAAGGAAACTTTTGAAGACATTGACTTAAGAACTTTCAGAATTTAGTTTTTAAAAAAAAATGAAAAATGTGTTTTTAGTTAATGAAAACAAATTGAAGCGAATTGGGGCTGGCTGGAATTGAACCTGTGACCTTCATGTTGAAATCTTGCAGTGATACCAATGAACCATCCAGTCATCTTGAGAATGGGTTCCACAAGTTTTAATTTAATATATTTTTTAATAATTATAGAAGTAATATATCGAGTTTAGTCGGATGACCACGGGTTCCGGTGACCCAATTTTTATGCATAAATTCGCCCCTGTATATAGTTGATGTTAAAATGTGTTTGGTAGGAAGGAAATTTTCTCATGTTTGGCTAGTTTAAAAGTTTTGGAAAATATTTGCAAATCAACTTATTTTCCTAAAATTTAAGGAAAATAACTTCCCTTCAAAAATAAAGGAAAACATTTTCCAAAACTTTCCTCCAATTTCAAATTATAATTTTTTTTCTTACCCCCGACTCTCCCATTCAAAAAATAATACTTATAATTTAAAATTTAATTTTTGAAAAATTGTTCAAATTCTAAAATTTTCGATCCTTTTACGCCACCCAACCCCTGACTTCCCCTACCCAAAATAATAATAATTAAAAGTTTATTTTTGAAAAGATTTAAAATTTTCATTTTCTTTAACTCATAGTTACCCCACCCCCTCCCTAAACAAAAATTTCAAAGTTTAATTATAAAAAAAAATCAATTTTAGTTTTTAGTTTTTTTACCCCCAGCCCCCACCCCGCCAATCGAAAAAAATTTAATTTTTTTTTTGAAAAATATTTTCAAATTTTAAATATTTTTATTTTTCCCACCCTACCCGACCCCTACCAGCCCTCCCCTACCCTCCTACCCCCCCCCCCACACACACAAAGAAATTTAAATTTTATTTTTAAATAGTTGGTGAGTAGAAAATATTTTCCGAAAAATATTTTTTACTGTTTGATTTGTGAAATGAAAAACATTTTTTTAGAAAATATCTTTTATTTTTTACTAGATAGTAGAAAATACTTTTTAGGAAAATAATTTCTGATTCGGAAATCAACCTAGATAATCAATCTAAGACATGATCCCGACACACGAACTAGGACACAACCTCGACGACCGATCCAAAATTCGACCCTGAAATCTGACCCAAGACCTGACCTCGACTTTCAACCCGAGCCTGACATTCGAATTGAGATCGGATATCTGACCCAGGACCTGACCCCGATACCCAAACTTGAACACAATCAGTCAATCCGGGTTTCGACTTCACACTTGAATCAAGACCCGACCCCGACAATCAACAATTGATGTGAGACACAATTTAATCCCAACTTTTGAACCGGGATCCAAACACACCCGATTCAGGACCTAACTTTCAAACTAAGATTTTTTTTTTAAAAAATAAAATTTTAAATTTCTTTTGTGTGTGTATGTGTGGGTGGGTGGGTGGATGGGGGGAGGGCAAGTAGTGGAGTCGAGGTAAAAAAAATAAAACTTTATAATTTGAAATTCAAACTTTTAATTTATTTATTTTTGCGGGGAGGGGGGAGGGGGGAGGGGTAGGAGGGTAGGGGAGGGCTGGTAGGGGGGAGGGGGAGGGTGGGATAAAAATATAAAAAATTTAAAATTTGAAAATATTTTTCAAAAATAATTTTTTTTTGTGGGTTGGGGGGGGGGGGGTCAAGGTATGGGTGGAGTGGGGTAAAAAGACAAAAATTTAAAATTGATTTTTTTTTTTTATAATCAAACTTTGAAATTTTTGTTTAGGGAGGGGGTGGGGTAGCTATGAGTTAAAGAAAATGAAAATTTTAAATCTTTTAAAAAAAAACTTTTAATTATTAACTTTTTGGGTAGGGAAAGGCAGGGGTTGGGCGGCGTAAAAGGATCGAAAATTTTAGAATTTGAACTATTTTTTAAAAATAAAATTTTAATTTTTTTTTCTTTTAAATTCAGTGTAGGCTGTTTGTTCGCAAGAGTGACATTTAGGGTGTGTTTGATACAAAGGAAAATGCTTTCTTGGAAAACAAATGGATTTTTGACTTATTTTCTCATATTTGGTTGGTGAGTAGAAAATATTGTACTATAAATCACAATAATTAACAACTTAAAATATTTAAAATACATAAAAAGTTTGGTTGACTCTTGAAATTCTATTTGTGATACATAAATCAGGATAACGGGAATAATATATATTATTTTAAAATTACATAAAAATACTATAAATCACAATAATTAACGAGTTTTAAAACTATACAAATTTTGGATTTGAATCATAAGTATTGACCATGTAAAAAACATTGGCTATGAAGTCTAAAAAAAATCATTCAAAATTATAGAGGCTAGGCAGGGAAATATATGAGAGCTACACATATCTACCAACATTAAAAGCTATTATGTAATATGAACTATATACAATGAATAGTAATGCTTTCATGCTTTGTGGATGCTTCTTGTTTTACTTAATTACGTGTAAACATTATTAACTACTCCCTCCGTCCCTATTTACTTGTCCATATTTCCTTTTTTAGTTGTTCCTATTTAGTTGTCCATTTTGACAAATCAAGAAAAGACAACTAATTTTTTCCTATTATACCCTTATTTACACTTCTTGAAAATTGTAAAAGTGTATGTTGTTTCCCTCCAATTTATTTCACTTGAATTCAAATAAGTTGTTGTAATTTTGAAGTGAAAAGTTGTCATAAGGGTAAAATTGTAACTTCACTGTGCTAATCATTGTTGCCTTAATCTGTGTGTCATTTCTAAAGTGGACAACTAAAAAGGGACGGAGAGAGTATTAAGTTTCCTAAAAGGTGATTACGCTTGATTAAAATTGAAAATTTCCAATTATGTTTTACTTTTTCTTTATAGTCTATCGCAAAAAATAATATTGCCTTTATATAATAATAAAAAATTAATTTTCAAAAGATTTTTTTGTTTGAATGGAAGGATTTTATTTAAAGATTAAAGTTCATTTATATAAAAAAGAATTGATCTGTATGATACAGTTTCATCAGCATCTTTTCGTTTGCATAGATACAAAAGAAGAAATTATTTCAAAAGATAAAAGTGATTTTTAGTCTTATAAATATTAGAAAATTATTTTAAATATGCAAAAAAAAAAAATCTTAATATTATGTTAAATAAAATAGTGTACAATATGAATGAGATTGAGAGTAGAGGTGAAACCAGAATTAAGAGTTTGGAGGTTCTAAATTTTCTTTAGAACCGTCAATCAATTGTGTTAGAGATTCACAAATTAATATACATATGTATTTAATTAATTTTCTAATATATATGTAGGATCTACAGAAAAATCAAATGGATTCGCCTGAACTCACGAATCCCACCTACCACCGCCTCTAATCGAGAGAGTAAGCTTCACAAAGAGGACAAAATATATACTCCCTCCGTTTCACAAAGAATGACCTGGTTTGACTTGGCACGGAGTTTAAGTAAATAAAGAAGACTTTTGAATCTTGTGGTCCTAAATTAAAGTTATGTGCCAAATGTACAAAATTGCCCTTAATCTTGTGTCTTAAACATGCCATGTGGAAAGCAAAAAGTAAAATATTACCAAAAAAGGAAAAAGGTCATTCTTTTTTAAACTGACTAAAAAGAAAAAGAGGTCATTCTTTGTGAAACGGAGGGAGTAGTAAGTACTATGTATAGAAACTATCTAATCAATGCATACTTCACTGTCAGATAGGAGGAAGACATGTAGTTAGAGGGGCGGCGGGGGAGCGGGGGAGAGGGGGGGGGGGGGGGGGGGGTTCTTGATTGAAAGTGACTAAAGAGTGATAATTTAATGGGTCCCAAACTTTTAAAAAATTGTAGAAGTAATAAAAGAGATAGTAATATTTTAGATGGTTATTTAATTATGATTTTTTTTTTTTGAGAAAATCATTTTATTTTAGTATTTAACTCAATAATCACTAAATCATGAATTATTATTTTTATAGAAAGTTATTCAAATTTTGATTTTTAACTCAAAAATGATTTAAGAATGAGTGTTTTACTTATAAAGTCATTAATTTATTTAATTGACTTTTCAATTAAAATATAGTGACATAAATTTTTTATGTTTAATCAAAATTTTGATAAATAAAAAAATATTCATTTATTTTTAATCATATTTGAGTGAATTTTGAGTTAAAAACAAAGTGAAGTGACTTTCTAAGAATATAGTTTAGAATTGAGTGATTTTTGAGTTAAAAATTAAAATTGAAAAACAAATTCATAATTAAGAAAACATCTTAGATATTATCTCATAATAAAAAGGTGATTAATATTTATTGGGTAAACCTTTTTTAAGAGGATGATTAACATTAATTGGGTGAAACTTTTTTTACCTAAATATCTGAGAATTTTTTGTATGTTGAACTTTTCATTTTTTACTTTACCTTTTTTATTTTATTGGAATACTGACATTATGAGTGATAAATATCTGTTTATCAAACTTATGAGTAATATTTGAGGGATGATTTTTACACATTTAATAGTATAGATATAAATTTAAGAAAAAGATAGTTTCTTAAATTAATGAGTAATCGTTTACGTGTATTTCTCGCACTTTTAATAATTTAGATATGAAACTTTGAAACAAAAAAATATACTTTAGGAATATTTTTTTATACTTAACTCTTGATCAAAAGGCATAATTTATAAGTTTCAAAGGTACATGATTAAGACCCTTAAGGGTCCATTTGATCGTGTGAGATGAAATCAATGAAATTATATGGGATTAATCAAAATTATGTTTAGATATACAATTTAATTTTTAAAATTATATATTTTTTCCTTATGTAAAAATCTCCATAAGTTGTGAGAACTATTAAAATTCTTCCAATTCTATATACAATAGCAAATAAACAAAAGTTCATAAAAAAAATATATAATACGCTATCACAAAGTTATTTCTAAAAAGACATATATTTATTGATCAAACTTTAGTTTAATAAAAAAGTAAAATTGAACATAAGTTGTAATGCACTATTTATTTATATAATTCTCTCATATAGTAATAAGTAATAAATTTAATTGGTAATAATAAATAAAGTAGACATTGATTTGAAATAATAATAAATTTAATTGGTAGAAGTAATAGTTAAGTTTACACATGAATTAAATGGTTGATAGATGTAAAATGATAAGTAAAACTTTTTTCTTACAAAATATAAACTTATGGATCAATTTTATATTTGTAAGACGTAAAATTATAATATGAAATTCCTAAATCAAAATCTTTTGAGAATTTGAAATTTCATAATTTAAAATTATGAAATGAAATTATAAGTCCAAATGTTAATTTTATTTATAATTTTAAATAACGAAATGAAATCACATGCACAAAATTCCTATTTACTTGCTTATTCATAGAGCTGTCAATATGGGCTGGCCCATCCCATTCGGGCTAACCCATATAGGCTTTGCAATTTGATGGGTCAGGCCGAGCTAACCCATTTTTTATGTGGGCCAGAAAATGGTCGGTCTAGCCCACAAGTGTGTGGGCTACGGGCTTTGCCGGGTCAGCCCTCTTTTCTTAAAAGTATATTTTTTATAATTTTTAAAATTAAATTATAATTTAAAAATATTATCATAAATATCGACTAGTGTATTTAGGGGGGGGGAAGGTGGGGTGGGGCTAGGGGAGGGGTGAGATGGGGTAAAAACTAAAAATTTGATATTAAAAATATTTTAACTTAATTTTTTTTGGAGGGGGTGGGGGCTGATACGGGGGGGGGGGGGGGGGAGGCGCGGACTCGCGGGTAGGGGTGGGTGTTGTGAAAAAATAAAAATTGAAAATATTTTTTAAAACAAACTTTAATTTTGTTTTTTGGGGGTAAGGGGGCTGGTGGGGGATGGAGGGGAGGGGGTGTTAGGGGTGAGGGTGGAGTAAAAAAAAATTGAAGTTGAAATATTTTTAAAAACAAACTTAAAATTCTTTTTTTTTTAGGGGGGTAACATAAGAAAATAAGGTCTATGAATCATCTTTCCAACATCACTAAGTTTTTGTCATTCTGAGTTCAGAGTAGAGAGTTATAATCATTTTACTAAATTATACACTACGGTTTTGTTTTTGCTACGAGAAAATTCTAAATAAAGTAATTTTGTGATTTTTTTCACTTTTTCCTGTATGTTAGAACATGAGTGATGTGGTGATATGAATTTTGAGAAAACCTTTTTTCAAAAACTTCACGGGACCCTCTATAATGACCTAGGGGAACAATACGTATAGCGTCACCATGATTCCCACCACTTTTTAACATTTTTGGGTAGAATTTTCTCCACAACTCCAAATCACTTGAAATTTTGAACATAAACTCAAAACACACTAGGAAACAAAGATCTAATGTCAAAAACAACAACAAAAATACGAATCAAAGTAGATTTTTGAAATTTTGGGACTGGCTTTCATTTTATAATATTTTTTAAAATACGGGTAGATTTTTTTAACTCTAAAAATGATTTTAGAATTTTGGTGTTTTTTTTTAAATAAAATAAAATTAATGACATGGCCTAATTATAATTGGCCACGAGTAAAAAATAGTTTTGCAAAATCGGATAATGGCATTTCTCAAACGACAATGACATAGTTGAGCCAAACTTTTAGCATATAACATAAATAAATCTTTTCTCAAAGTTCGATAGCATATTTGAGTTTTTTTTTTCCTTTTAACGAAACCAATATATACCTTATAATAATAACTTCATTTTTAGCACTAATAAACTAACCTGAAAAGCAGAATTAGGATATTTTGTTTTTGAATATTTGACAAGAGAGTTATAATGTCTATAGCTACATCTTCCATCTTTATACCCATAGATATTCAACAGATTTCTCACTTATTTCAATATCTAAGAGTGGATTTCAAAACTTAAGAAAAACATTTTCTAAAGCTTTACTTCATACTTTAATATTTATTTTCTTACTAGCTCGTACCCCCTACCCAACCCTCCCCATACAAAAAAAAAGTTAAATTTTTTAAAATTTCAAATATAATTTTACCCCTACCCAACCAGCCCCCTCCTCCAAACAAAATAATAATAAAAAAATATTGTTGAAAAATAATTCCAATTTTAAGATATTTATTTTACCTCACCAAACCCCTATCCCCCCCCCCCCACCTCCCACCCCACAAAAAAAAATTCAAAAAATATTTCAAATTTTTAAAATTTTATTTTTTAATCCACCCCATACCCTGACCCCTTCCCCTATCAACCTTTTTTTTTAAAATTATTTTTGAAAAATATTTCAAATTTTTTAAAAAAAATTATTTTTACGTCCCCCCCCACCATCCCCGTAATTTTTTTTTAAAAGAAATTATTTTAAATAAATCATTCTTTACGCCACCCTTGATCCATAACCCCCCCCCCCCCACTACCCCCTACTCAAGTCACACCCATAAAAAAAAAAGTTAAAAAAATTACTTTTGGAAAATATTATAAATATAAATTTATTTATGAATAATATTTTTCTGGGTTAGATTGCGAAATGGTCATCAGGGTCTTGTCCTCGTTTGGGTGTCAAGGTTGGGTCCTAGATCAATTATTGGAGTTGATTTCCGAATTAGAAATTATTTTCTAAAGAGTATTTTCTATTCTCAAACCAAAAATAAAAGAAATTTTATTGAAAATATTATTCATTCGCCAACCAAAAAAAATATTTTCTACTCACCAACCAATAATGAGAAAATAAGTTAGAAATTCAGTTGTTTTCCAGGAAAACATTTTCCTTCATACCAAACACAACCTAAGATCAATTATAGTTCTTAGCATTTCTCTTGAAATTGGGAATTTTATTCTCAAATTACACGTATCATTCAATTTCTGTTTTCAATCCTTATAATTTTGCTTCTAAATTATTTTTCTTATCTATTCAAATAACCCGATTCTTATTAATATTATACTACACAAATAAGGTAAAATTATGGTTTACATAAATGGCGTTAACTATTGGGTTTTCCTTGGTCAGTAAAGAAGATGAAGATGAATCCAGCGAAAGAAACAATTTTTTTGCTGAAATTGAATGATGAACAACATGCCAAACAAACTATGTTCCTTTCCACATTTCTTATACTACCAAATGTTGGGAAAATGTAGATAAACATAAAAATATATATGGTCAAAATAATGAAAATAAAATGAGAAAATAATGATACCAAGAATTTTACGTGAAAACTTTTTAAAATAAAGGAAAAATCATGGGCCAAGAGGAGCAACTGAAATCACTATAGCAAGGAATTTTTACACTGTGTAGTCACGAATACAATACTCAAAGTGACTACTACACTCTCAAAAGGAGTAACACTTTTTTGATTTCCACCTTACTAAAATATCGCTCACACTCTATTTTTCTTCACAGACTATTTTTCTTGTATAGTCTATGGAATACCTCACTTTACTCTCAAATATTATTTTTTTCTCTATCTTGGTGTATATTATAAATGAGCTAATGAACTCTTTTATAGAAGAAATTCGATGTCACCAATGACATCATGAAAATACTAAAGTTTCAAACTTTGCAACTATATAGCTAACTTGGTAAGATTTAGTTGGTATGTAGTTGTACCAAAGTGAGACTTTAATAAAATGGGACTGGAACCCCACAAATCTCCCCTTCCATTCTCATTCACTGGAAGGAGATATCTTCATCTTCTTTAGAGAGAGCTCATACCCATAAGTTATTTGCATAACTCGAACTTGTCTTTCAGTATCGTCTTGCTCAGCATATCTGCAGGATTTTCACTTGTGTGGATCTTTTTGACGTGAAATGATTCACTTTCCACTTCCTCACGAATCCAATCATATCTGACGTCGATGTGTTTTGTCCTTACATTAGACATAGGGTTCTTGCTCAAGTATATTGCACTGTGGCTGTCACAATAGACAATATACTCTATCTGTTACAATCTAAGTTCTTGAAGAAATCGCTTTAGCCATATCATCTCCTTGTCGGCTTCAGTAGACGCAATATACTCAGCTTCAGTAGATGGTGCAACACACTTCTGCAAGTTTGACTGCCATGATATAGCTCCCCTTGAAAAATTAAACAAATATCCAGTAGTGGATTTTCTGTTATCTAGGTCACATATCATATCAATATTTGTATAACCCTTCAAGATTGGATCTGATGCTCCAAAACACAAGCATTCATCTGAGCTTCCTCTAAGATACCTGAGTATCCACTTCACAGCTTCACAATGTTTTTTTCCTGAATTGTCGAGAAATCTACTGACAACACCAACTGTGTGAGGAATATCAGGTCTAGTGCATACCATTGCATACATTAGACTTCCGACGACGAAGAAATATGGAACTTTGGCCATGCTCTCTTTTTCCTCGCTAGTTGTAGGACACATCTTCTTACTCAACTTCATATGACCAGCAAGAGGTATACTAACAAGCTTAGCATTCTTCATGTTAAAGCGCTCTAGTAGACGTTCAATGTACTTTTTCTGTGACGAATAAATCTTCCTTCATCTTTGAGATGAGTAATTCTCATGCCCAAAATTTGCTTGGCATGACCCAAGTATTTCATAGCAAAAGATTCTGACTTTGAATTTGCTCCTATTTTGTTCTCTATTCTGAGAACCATGAGTTTTGTTTCTCCCCCTGGAGCCAGTTATCAGGACATCCGACGAAGAAGAACCTTGAGATTTTCTTCTTGTCTCTTCGTTCAAGACACTACTCTTGGCGGAATCCATAGAAATCACACCATCCGAAGCAGAATTCGACAATGAAGTTCTAAATGTTTCCCAAAAGTCTGGTAGGGAACCAAGTATAAGCAAGCCTTGAATTTCTTCATCAAATTTGATGCCCATAGCAAATAATTGGTTCATTACCCTTGAATATTATTTAGATGGTCTGTCATCAGAGAACCATCATGATACTTTAAACTCAGCATCTGCTTTATTAAGAATATTTTATTGTTGCCAGTTTTTCGAGCATACAAACTTTCAAGATGCTCCAATAGGGATCGAGCATGTGTCTCCCCAGAAATATGGTTCAACACATTATCATCAACCCAATGCCTAATGAATCCACAAACCTGTCTGTGCAATAGATTCCACTCTTCATCTGTTTTATTATTAGGCTTTACAGTGGTAAAGACTGGTTTGTAAAAATTCTTGGCATAAAGAGGATCTTCCATTTCCTCTTCCAAATGACATAATTAACACCATTCAAAATAACTATTCTACTTGTGTTGTCTTCCATTGTTTTTCCAAAAAATAAATAGTTATTGCAAACCAAAGTAAATCTTTTATGATGTAGAAATTCAGACTGTGTTGCAACCACATATCATACTCAGATAAAACCTTGGCTCTAATACCAGTTTGTTGGGAAAACACGGACAAACACAAAAATATATATGGTCAAAATAATGAAAATAAAATGAGAAAATAATGACACCAATAATTTTATGTGGAAACCCTTTAAAATAAGGGGAAAACCAAAGGTCAAGATGAGAAACTGATATCACTATAGCAAAAAAAAATTATATTTTGTTGTCACGAATACAATACTCAAAGTGACTACTACACTCAAAAGGAATAACACTCACCTTACTAAAATATCGTTCACACTCCATTTTTCTTCACAGACCATTTTTCTTGTATAGTCTATGGAATACCTCACTTTGCTCTCAAAATTTTATTTTTTTTCTCTATCTTAGTGTATATTATAAATGAACTAATGAACTCTTTTTATAGAAGAAATTTACAACTAATAATGTCACCAATGAACATGAAAATACTAAATTTTCAAACTTTACAACTATGTAGTTATCTTGGTAAGATTTAGTTGGTATGTAGTTGTACCAAAGTGAGACTTTAATAAAATGGGGTTGGAACCCCACACCAAACAAACTACTTTCTCTGTTTCAATTAACATCACGAGATTCAGAAGGTGGCTCTGCTTCGTTTTCATTGTACTGCTCTTTTTATATTCATCTAAATTACCTCATTCATTTAGCAAAAAAAAAATAAAAAAAAATCTTTCAACGGTGCAAAAGCTTCAAATGTCTCTCAAATTCTTCAAACCCCTTTTTGATACTTTCACATTGCCCCTTCAAGAACTCAATGTTGAGCAAATGTGTGTGTGTATATATATATATATATATATATATATATATCAAGTGAACGTATATATAAAATATATATCCATTTTAGTAGTGGAAAGTTGATTAATGTTGAATGAGGTAGGTCCAAGATTGAATTTCAATTTTTAGCCATTCCAGCGAAACGTTATTCTGAGTGACGTTTTAGTTGTAAACATGCTTCACAATAACGTTTTATGTCTGTTTACTGTTTTATTTAAACGATATATTTGGACTGGTTTAAGAGTCGCCACTTAATTTTTAAGAAAAATCAAGAAAAAACTATTGTTTTCAAAAGATTAAAACAGTAAATCTATTGAAAACTATAAAGGGGGTTCGAGGTTCCTATTAATATTCTAGGAAGGTTTTTAAGGCACCTAGAATATCCGCTAATGCGGTTATCCGACAACTAATTTATTTGGCTAAAATGACTTAACTTAGATCGAATTGCAAAATTAGGCTATTTTACAGTTGAAACTTATTTCAAAAGGGGAAAGGGGGGAATATTGGGATACTATCTAAGTTAAACATTTTAATAGGTTATGTTTTAATATTATAGGAAGCGGGCGTATTTAGTCAAATTTTTAGAAAATTAGTTCAGAATGGCTATCTTTCGGGGAATTAAATTGTGGTGACCTTAAAACTAATAACACATATTGACAAATAACCACATATGAAGTAATAAAGTATAGAGAGAAATTTGGGGCCCAAGTCTGGTTTTCTGTCCGCCTGGGCCAGTACTTGGGCCTAATCTCGTTTTGGGCCAAAGGCCCAATTCTTGCCACCTTCGTACTTGTCCTAAATTCTAACAAAATAATTAATAAATAAAATGACGAAGGCTTAGGCCCAAAATTACAAAATACAAATTTGAATAAAGAGTGGGCCTTTTGGCCCAATTTTTTCAATTCTCCTCCGCTTTTGCATTTTTTCAACTCCGGGACATGCACGTCGATTTTCAATGGCCGGTTGACTCAAAATAAAATGAATTTGAGCCTTTATGGCTCTCCCAAAAATGCAGGAGGAGGAAGGAGTACACGAGGATTTGGAGGCAGATTTCATGCAAAACGATAAACAAGTAACAAGATTAGCATTTTTTGGGAAGGAAATGAAATGATAAAAAATAAAGTAAATAAATAAGTAAAATAACTCTAGACACTCATCATTAATAACGCAACAATCAAACAATAACTTAAAGGAAATTTAATGAAGACTTGTTATTAAAATCACTACTAGAAGGTTTAAAACAGAGAAGAAAGAAATTTAATTAGATGTAATATAAAAGAGATAGTGAACAAATATGCCATCTGCTAAATGTGACTATTGGATATTTATTTCAAAAAAAAAGCACAAGAATTGTTATAGCTAAGCCTACAATCGGTAGCTTAAGTATGAGGAAAGAAACATTCAAGTCATTTGTTTGGACTCTTAAAACACTATTATAATCAAGTATGGCAGGTAGGACTTGGTCAAAAAATAAATGAATATTATATTTACATAGGTGAGCTTTCTTAACAAATATAACAATAAGAAATGGCTCAAATTTTGCACAAGGGCTTTAGCCAATACCGACATTATCCGGACAGCTTTCTTATTACTGATCTTAACCTTTACAACACCAGATCAAACTATGTAGAAAAAGGAAAGGGACCAGTGATCACCGAAGCAAATAAAAACATAGCATCCTTAGCAATTATTGAGACATGCTGAAATTGAAGAAGAATAAAAGCAAAAGTATGGATGCACGTTCACAATTTTTATGTACTCCCAACTTATCGAAATTTGTTAAAAATAGACATGAGGCTCACGGAGATCTCAAATAGCAAAGAGGACAGATTTATTTATCCCAAAGAGGTAAACACATAAAATGAATGAACAAATGCAGACCATGACACATTTTTATGCCAACTCGTAACCGAAAAAAAAATAAAAAATAAAAATAAATAAATTACACGAACTTATTTAAGGCACGTCGAGCTAAACAAGATCAAGATTGTATACCATTTAGAGCCAAACAACAGAAACAAACAACACGTTCAAACTAGACCTGGATGACATCTAACAACACGAGACATATGGGGGAATGCACCAATAATGGACTGCTTGACGCTTTTCAAACAAACCCAACAAATGTGACATGAATATTAACACTAAAATGGATGTAAAATGAGTATGAACTAAACTCGACTACCTGATCCTATTCAAAACTATTACTTGAAAATCTACTAATTCATATTTGAAGGTAGCTAAATACCACTGTACAACTTTATTTGCATCTTCAAAATACATTAACAATAAGCATGGATCCTATTTCATCAAAAGAGAACAGAACAACAACATGACTAACCAATAACACAAGCTAAAGCTCGAGGCAAGCACCGTGACCACCAATTCAGACGACAACAAACGTAGAACAATTCAAAATATGTACTAAATCATCTTAAGAATAGAACCTGCGCTACTCATTTCAGAAAAGAAAATTAAATAATAATAATAATAATGATAATTTAATAAGGCAACTTAATCTTTAACATATCACGCGAGAGTATTTTGGCACGGATCAAAGCACAACTCATGGTCTAAAATTTATAAGGAACGAACTGAATAAGGGAGTTACATGTGATTTACCTCGTTATGGGCAGCGAACAGGAAACGGGAACAAGAAGGGAGACGAGCTCCACCACACAAAGACTCAAATTCGAGCAGCGATCAAGAAATTCGAGCAAAGTATCGAACTTGAACACCGAAACCGATTGCTTACTCTGACTCCTTGTGGTATATTCTGTATGTAATCTAGCTATTTCACTTAAGCTATTCTCTTTTCCTTGGTTAAAATTTTTCCCCCCACCCTTTTAACAGTAAAGAGGATGGGTATTTATAGGGGAGTTCCCAGGATGAAAATCGGATTGGAACAAAGGTAAAAAAAAATGGAATTCTCTTTCGGTTTCGAAATTCAAAATTCCAGAATAGGGGGCAGTTGGATTTGAACGAGATTTCACCCCAAATTCCACGAAATCCGGATGAAAAAATCAATGTGGACGGCTTAGATCGAACCCACCGCCCTTGTGCTCGACGTGGCGCCCATTCACGCGAGTCAAGGGTGATTTTTTGCAGCTGCTGCAGGAAGTAATTGCAGGTTCTGCTGCACTGTTGATGAAGACATTAACAGCTTTCCGTCTATTTTGACGCGTGAAGGAGAAGAAATAACGTATGGGTCGTCTGGCGTTGCGTGTGTTGCTGCTGCTGTGAGCTACGTTGCTGCTATACACAGCTACTGCTGCTTTGACGTTTTGGTCTTTGCTGAAGAAGAAGGAGAACACAGGTGGGGTCGGTTTGGTTTGTTTGCTGTATTGCATGTATGAATATTTTGAATTGTATGTATTGCTGTTGTTATTACGGCTGGCCCCCTTTTTTTAATTGTTATTATTATTATTATTATTATTATTATTATTGTTAGAAGAATCAAGAATGGGTTTGTTGGAATTATATTGGTATTGTATTGTTGCTGTACGTAGTTGCTTGCTGAGGGAATTGAGTTGGTTTTTTTATTTTTTATTTTTATTTATTTATTTTTTGAATTGGAAATGGGCTGCCCAAAATTGGCCTTCAACTAGTAATAAAACGAATTAATATAATTAGACTATCGAGCTTCTCAATCTTAATGAAATAAAATAATTAATTTAATTATAAACTAACTAATTCAATTACAAAACCAATTAGCTAGAAATTATAACTATAACTTAAAGTAAATTAATAGAGTATTTAACTACGATGTAAAATCTTTTATGATGATTTTTCAAATATTTATAAAATAACGTGATTTGCTAAGATATACATATTTATTAAAAAAAAAAAAAAAAAAATAAATATATATATATATATATATATAAAATTACTTTAAACATAGCTTGGAAGTATTTAGAATTTCATAAAAACTCATTAATTCAAAATTATAACCATCCCTAATATTTAAAATACAAAATATTTTTTGAGACGATTTTCGAATAATCATAAAATATACTAATTATATATAATTATGTAAAACATATATATCATCTAAGATTTATGAAAAGTGACAAACTATTTAAAAATCTTGCAAACTATATTATTATTTTTATTATTTATTTTCATTATTATTTTATTTTTAAATTTTTTATAAAACTAATAATTTTAAATCGTTTGAAATTGGAGAAGCTCGAAATGATTAATTTATATTGTGGAGGGTCAAAATTGGGTGTCAACAACTGTCCCTCATTTTACTCGGATGAATGCAAGAAATTCAAGGAAAATGAAATTGACAAATCCAATTTTGACCGACCACGTCTTCACCTTTCAGAAAAGAGTTTTTGACATGGATTTTTTAATTATGGCGGGACCCCAAAAGTGAGTTTCCTACATATCTCAGACTATATGAGAATTTAGGTCACTTGTAGTTCGATATGCTCGATTTAACGCCCAATTTGAAAGAATTTCAAAGTCACCCCGATATCGGATTATGAAGAGACCAGAATGCTCAGGAATAAGGTTTGAGAGTGAATGTTGGAATACAACCGAGTTTTCAACACTGATCCCGCCTACATATCCCTCAACTTAGAGAATCAGGCTGCTTATAGTTCGACTCGATCGATTGAAAAGGAAATCTATTATGCTAGATCACCTTCGGTTCCGGAAAAGCGACAAAGTGAGTCGAGTATGAAAAAGAGGCTTGCAACCTCTTAGTCATGAATGTGGTGCACTTCACACCCATAATTAAGAACTTACACGGACATAATTTTCAAAGCTCTTGGTGCATTGTCACTCGGATTGGAAAGTTGCCTCTGGTGGAGACCAAAATTTCTGGATGCGAAACTGAAACTAGGAAACCTAGAGAAAACCCACATGCCTTCTGATAGGGGTGTGGTTTGATTGTGGTGGAAGTCGCTCCTCAGCTCGCGTCCTAAGAGTTTGACACCCCTCTTTAGACTATGTCCCAGTTCGCTGCTAAGAAAAAGTTCCACGTTGTGCTGCATCCTTTTTGATGTCGTCCACACCTGTGGTTTGTTTTTGGAGAATTCATCCTTTCGGATGTTCTCGACAAAGACTGAGATAAAAATTCATTAGCATAAAAATGCAATTCAAATGGGAGACAGTGTCTTTTACCGTGTTGACACTTAATTGTTCTCCTTGGACATTTGACGTCAGCTTCCTCTATTCTGACGTAAAGCAAATAAAGCTCGTATTTTGTATTTGCAATATAATCTTCAATGTACTCTTCTTTTGATGACGAAGTAATAAAATATGTGAATGTAATGTGTTGACAATTCTCTGGATATCGTTGTTGATGATTCTCTTGATGTCGTTTTTGCAAAGAAAAATGATGCAAATGATGTTGATTTTCTTGTGATAGGTAAATATTTCTCTTGTGGTGCATAACTATTTCTCTTGCTATGCGTGACCCATTCTCTTGCTATGCATGAATCTTTTTCTCGCGATGCATGAATCTTGCCTTGCAATGCATGAATCTTTTTCGCGATGCATGACTTTTCTCTCGTGATGCATGGCATTTTTCCCGCAATGCATGACATTTTTCCCTCGCAATATATGAATCTTCTCTTGCAATGCATGACATTTCCCCCGCAATGCATGAATCTTCTCTGGCAATGCATGATTTCTCCGCGATGCATGACTTCTTTCTCTTGCAATGCATGAATCTTCTCTGGCAATGCATGATTTCTCCGCGATGCATGACTTTTTTCTCTTGCAATGCATGATTTCTTTTGATGACGCCGTCCCTGGTACCGAACGAAGATAAAGCTTCACCAAGCAATATAGGTGATCTTTTGGGGTATTTTTGGATGGCGGTATCGTCTCAATCGACAATATAAATAAAAATAATCCTCGGAGTAGTGGTATCATCTCATTTGACAATACGATATAAATGACTCTCCGGGTAGTGGTATCGTCTCAATCAACAATATAAATAAAAATGACCCTCGGAGTAGTGGTATCATCTCATTTGACAATACGATATAAGTGATTCTCCGGGTAGTGGTATCGTCTCATTCGACAATACAATAAAAATAACCTTCAGGGTAAGAATATTATCATATCTGACAATATAGTGCAGATAAACGTCTTCCAAATATCTTTAGTTGCTGGAAAATAATAATATTGCTCTCTTCGTGGTTTTCATTTGTCCCATATCTGAACATAGTTACATGTTCGTTATGAACCTTGCTTTGCTGAGAATTTGAATAAAGTAATGCTACGCATATTCCCAATTCCTGGTATAAGAAGCATAAGATATTTCTTGTATTCGCGGAAAAGTTGTCAATTTGGGGTGCTCTTCGCCCTTTTGACTTCTCTGTATTCATTGGATGGAAGAATATGCCGATCTTGAGGCAAACCTATAGACCTGCATCCACAGAAAAATTGTTAGTTTTTTACAAAATGAACTGATCTGTGTCGATCTCTTTGGTTGTCTGCTCCTTGTCTTGCCATCTCCGGTTGATTTCTCCGATCTCCCGTTTCTCGATAGATAAGACAAAATATTTTTATGCAAAATGATCAAAACATGAAGGAAAAGTTTTTAAGGAAAATAGATTTTCAAAAGTAATGTTTGGAAAAAGTCACTGTCAAGTGTCATGTCACGTCAAGTTTAATGGACGTCATTCGGAGTTGGTGTTTTGAGATCTGTCTGATCACTCGTTGGGATGTATTCAAAAATGCTCTCGCTAATCCTTGCTAAAATTTGGGGCCATCTCAAAATTTTTGTCCCAGTTAACTGTCTTGGCTTATCTTTAACCGTTGGTGAGCAAACACGAAATTTTTGAGATCTTCTCAAAAATTCTGTCCCAGTTGCAAATCTCAAAGTAACTTCAGTCTTGATTTTGTCGGAGAGATCTTCTTCTTGAGAAATTTTGAGTCCCTCTCAAAATTCTATCCCAGTTTCTATTGTAAAGAGAAATAGAAATCTTACGGGAGGTATGACCGAGCCCTTGTGGCGCCTACGTATCCCATTGAGGCAGGAATCAGGTCGAACGTAGTTCCCCCTCGAGGATTAACAAAAATAAGAAAATTTAAGCCAAGAGCCGACCGAGGCCGACATAGGCCGCCTACGTATCTCATTCTCGAGAATTCAGGTCGAACGTAGTTCAAATACAAAAGGGAAATAATTCTAAACAAAGCGATTACAGGCAAATAGAACGATTACAAGGAAATGATAGAAAATACAAACTGAACTTCACACATAATATCTCTTGACAGCATCTGAGTTGATTGGTTTCGGCCATTCGGTGCCGTCCATCTCCGACAGGATCAAGGCACCTCCAGATAACACTTTCCGAACCATGTAGGGTCCTTGCCAATTTGGTGCAAATTTCCCTTTATATTTATCCTGGTGAGGGAAAATGCGCTTAAGAACTAACTGACCAACTTCAAATGTCCTGGATCTTACTTTCTTGTGAAAAGCACGAGTCATTCTCTGCCGATACAGTTGACCATGACAAACGGCAACCATTCTCTTCTCGTCGATCAATGTTAGCTGGTCAATCCTCTTGCGAACCCATTCAACATCACTTAATTCAGCTTCTTGGATGATTCTCAATGAAGGTATTTCAACTTCGGCAGGTATAACTGCTTCTGTCCCATATACCAACAAATATGGAGTTGCTCCGACTGATGTTCTGACAGTCGTTCTGTAACCCAACAAAGCATATGGCAACATCTCATGCCAACCTCTGCGATTTTCAATCATCTTCCTCAAAATCTTCTTTATGTTCTTGTTGGCGGCTTCTACGGCTCCGTTCATTTGGGGACGATAGGCAGTGGAATTTCGGTGAGTAATCTTGAATTGTTCACATATCTCTCTCATCAAGTGACTGTTAAGATTCGCTCCGTTATCAGTAATGATGGATTCTGGTACTCCAAACCTACATATCAGGTTGTTGCGAACAAAATCAGCTACAACTTTCTTGGTTACCGACTTGTACGAAGCTGCTTCCACCCATTTGGTGAAGTAGTCAATCGCAACCAAAATGAATCTGTGTCCATTAGAGGCGGCTGGCTCTATTGGACCAATGACGTCCATGCCCCAAGCTACAAACGGCCAAGGTGAACTCATAGCATTGAGTTCATGAGGAGGCACCCGAATCAAATCTCCATGCACTTGACATTTATGACACTTTTGCACAAACTTGCAACAGTCATGTTCCATAGTCATCCAAAAATAACCAGCGCGAAGGATCTTCCTGGCCAAAGTGAGCCCATTCATGTGAGTACCACAAACTCCGGCATGTATCTGTTCCAGAAGCTTTGCAGCTTCATTAGCATTAACGCATCTGAGAAGACCTAAATCTGGAGTCCTCATGTAAAGGATTTCCCCACTTGCAAAGAAATTGAGGGCCATACGGCGTATCGATTTCTTCTGGTTGAACGTTGCATTCTCAGGATAAGTCCCATCTTCTAAGTATTTTTGATGTCAAAATACCAAGGCAAACCATCTGGTTCCGCTTCAACATGTGAACAACGAACATGCTGTTCTTTTACCTCTATATCTACTGGATCAATATAACTTGTATCTGGATGTTTGATCATCGAGGCAATGGTGGCAAGAGCATCGGCCAACTCATTTTGTGCTCTGGGAGTATGTCTGAACTCAATCTTGCGAAATCTCTTGCACAACTTCTGTATGTACTGCACATACGGTGTGATTTTTGGATTCTTCACGGCCCATTCTCCTTGAACTTGATGAATCAGTAAGTCTGAGTCTCCAATAACTAGAAGCTCATGAACGTTCATGTCGATTGCCATCTTTAACCGAGGATGCAAGCTTCATACTCAGCCATGTTGTTTGTGCAATTAAATCGGAGTTTAGCCGCCATAGGATAATGCTGACCGGATTCTGACACTAAGACTGCTCCGATACCTTTCCCCTGATGATTTGCCGCTCCATCAAAAATACTCTCCAACCAGGATATGCTTCAGAAATATCTTCACCCACAAATGAAACTTCCTCGTCGGGAAAATAAGTCTTGAGCGGCTCATACTCCTCATCAACTGGATTCTCCGCAAGATGATCAGCTAAGGCTTGTGCTTTTATTGCCTTTTGAGTTACATACACAATGTCAAACTCACTCAAAAGCATTTGCCATTTAGCCAACTTTCCTGTCGGCATTGCTTTCTGGAAAATATACTTCAACGGGTCCATCCTGGAAATAAGGTATGTGGTATAAGAGGACAAATAATGTCTCAACTTTTGAGCGATCCAAGTCAAAGCATAACATGTTCTCTCCAAAAGAGTGTAACGAGCCTCATATGGAGTGAACTTTTTGCTCAAGTAATAAATGGCTCGCTCTTTCTTCCCAGTCTCATCATGTTGACCAAGCACGCATCCCAATGCATTATCCGAGACCGACAAATATAGCAATAATGGACTCCCTTCTCGTGGAGGGACCAACACCGGTGGATTGGACAAATAGTTCTTGATGGCATCAAAAGCAGTTTGACATTCTCCGGTCCACTTGGTTGAGGCATCTTTTTTCAATAGCTTAAAAATGGGCTCACACACCACGGTGGATTGAGCTATGAATCGGCTGATGTAGTTCAACCTTCCTAGAAAACTCATCACCTCCTTCTTTGTCTTTAGAGGAGGTAATTCTTGGATCGCCTTGATCTTAGAAGGGTCAAGCTCAATGCCCCTTCGGCTGACTATAAATCCCAACAACTTGCCAGCTGGCACTCCAAAAGCACATTTGGCGGGATTTAACTTCAAATTATATCGGCGTAGACGATCAAAGAATTTCCTCAAGTGAGTCAAGTGATCCGAACTCTCGCGGGACTTGATTATGACATCATCTACATACACCTCGATCTCTTTGTGAATCATATCGTGAAAAATGGTCGTCATAGCCCTCATGTAAGTAGCACCGGCATTTTTGAGACCAAACGGCATCACCCGATAATGATATACACCCCAAGGCGTGATGAAAGCTGTCTTTTCTGCATCTTCTTCGTCCATCAAGATCTGGTGGTAACCCGCATAACAATCCACAAATGACTGCATCTCATGCTTAGCACAGTTATCAATGAGGATGTGAATGTTTGGCAATGGAAAATTATCTTTTGGGCTAGCTTTGTTGAGATCTCTGTAGTCAACACAAATTCTGATTTTTCCGTCTTTCTTGGCAACCGGAACAACATTAGCTAACCAAGTCGGGTACTGCGTCACTTCCACTACTTGGGACTCGATCTGCTTTGTAATCTCCTCTTTGATCTTTAAACTCAACTCAGGCTTAAACTTCAGAGTCTTTTGTTTTACTGGACTGAAATCTGGATTGATTGGCAACTTGTGGGACACCATATTCGTACTCAATCCTGGCATATCTCTATAAGACCAGGCAAACACATCAATATACTCTCTGAGCAAACGGACTAGGTCTCTTCTTTGAGCTTCAGTAAGATGGACACTGATTCTTACTTCTTTAACACATTCCTCATCTTCGAGATTCACACTCTCGGTTTCCTCTAAATTCGGCTTGTGTTGATTCTCGAATTGTCGAAACTCTTCAGCAACATGTTCGGGAACCTCATTCTCTTCTTCATATTCCTCACATTCATCATCACATGCCTCATTTTGTTCACTCGGTTCATGACACTACATGACATTGGCAGGTTTTAAATTAATATTACTGAAATCATAAATAAACAAAGTTAGGAAAATAAAATATAAACAGATAAGTGACAAATATTTTATAAAAGAGGCTTTCATTTAAATTGCGAAAAGACAAGCACAAACTTTAGCCATGACCGAGGGCCATTGCTTTTTTAAACATCACAAGGGAATTTAAAATAAAAACTTCAAACAAATAAACTGCATAAATGGTGGGTCTCGGGCCTCTTCCGAACTACCACCGATTTTAAAACAAACAAAGACACATGTCTTTTCTACCCAGATGTGCGGGAAATCAGGAGTGGTGTGGAGGTCCAGTTCTGCAAGCGCTTCTCAGGCTCTGCATCACGGATGCCTGATGTCCCAACCTCTTCCTCAATGACCGCATCAATCTCCTCAAAAAGGCCACAGATTCCTTCCCCGAGACCACATTATTGACATATCCTCGCACCGGGAATGACTGGTACAGATGGGAATTGGCCTGGCAATGCTTGATCACACTCTTGTTCTTCATCTCTGCTTCATCAGTCTGTGGGACATACCCCAAACCAAACTTCGCTCCTTTGGCGGGGATTTGGATAGGCTCGACAATTCCTTGGAAATGTTTCCCCAACCCGAAACCTGGTTCGAAACCATTCTGGAGCATGACAGTAGCAATCATTTTGTACACGGCAGGCATAGGAGGCTGTGGAGCCAAGTCATCATCGGTGGCATTTACCAGCTCCACCGTGTAAAAGTCGCAACCTCGAGAGACATCATCAACGATTGGTGCACACCCATTGGGTGGCTCCCTTCACCATAAATGACCAATTCCTGGTCCTTCCAAACAAATTTTACAGTTGGTGAAGGGTAGACGGCACAGCCCCGGCCATATGGATAAACGGTCTTCCCAGAAGTAGGTTTAACTAGTGTTGATATCCAACACCTGGAAACTCCACATTAAATTCTGCAGGACCCACCTGAATATCCAAGTTTACCGCACCCAATGTATCTCTTTGCACTCCATCAAAAGCCTCACATTGACTTGGTTCTGGTGAAGCTTTCCCAAGTCAAATTTCAGCTGCCTCAGAGTCGAAAGTGGGCAAATATTAAGACCGGACCCGTCATCGACCAAGATACGATTTATTATCTTGTCTCGACACTTACAAGTGACGTGCAGAGCCTTGTTGTGCATCCTGCCTTCGAAGGGCAGCTCTTCGTCACAGAAACTAATTCGGTGCCCTCGAACAACTTGGTTTATCATAGCCGCTAGATTGTCGCTATTCGTACCCACAGGCACATATGTGTCATCCAAAGCTCTCATCAAAGCCTGTCTATGCAACTGCGAACTCATCAATAAAGCCCACACAGAAATTTGAGCTGGCGTCTTCTCTAGATGCTTCACAATCGAATAATCTTTCGGTTGCATTTTTCTCCAGAACTCTTCAGCTTCGGCTTCACTAATCGGCCTTTTTGCTGGTCCTTCTTCTGCCCTCCTTGAGCCAACTCTTCGGTGTGTAGCACCTGCCGGATCTGGTCATACCCTGGGTAACAGCTGTTTAATCACAAACTTTGGTCGGGCAAGAGTTTCTCGTGGCACCAAGGCAACAGCCTTTTCGGGTGTCAGAATCACAAACTCTTTCTTCTCTCTAATGCTCAACGAAGCTACAGCCCTTTCCAGTTCATCAGGAGCAATCGGAACTATTGCCTTCGTCGCGCACCAGTCATCATATGTCTCTATCATATTGATAGTAGCGCCTCCATGGTTTGGCAAAGGATTGCTATTGACATTGGGCGCGACTGTCTGAAGAGAGACCACGTTCTGGTCAATCAGGTCTTGGATCTTATGCTTCAGGTTGATACAGTCCTCGGTATCATGACCAACATTGTTAGAGTGATATGCGCACCTCTGATCAGGTCTGTAAAACTTTGAACTAGTGTCCACCGGCTTGGGCCCCACTGGATGAATATATCCTGCAGCAGTTAATCGCTCGAACAGCTTTGTTCGGCTTTCAATAAGCGGAGTGAAAATTCTAGCAGGCTTCTTCTCAAATCTGGGACGGGTGGGATCGTAATTGCCTTGTTGAGGGGGAGGCATTTGGCGATAATTTGGAGCATTCGGACGGGGGGGTTGATATCTGGGATATGAGTTGGTTTGATAATTTGGTTGTGGAGCTTGGTAGTTCGAGGGGGTATTTTGGTAAAGTGGAGCTGGGGTTTGGTACGTCGGAGGAGGAGTTTGGTAATTTGTCTGAACATTGGCACAGTTGGGGGCGACGTCCGATAGTGATGAGGTGGAGTTTGGTAAGTCGGAGGGGGAGTTTGGTAAATGGTAGGGGGAGTTTGGTAAATGGGAGGAGGGGTATTTTGATAACTGGGGGGTGATTATTTTGGTAATCAGTCTGTGTATAATAAGCCGGGTACGAACTCTGTGAAGGTCGAGAACGACCTTGGTATGATGAGGATTTCCTTAGGGTCTTCTTCCCCTCATAAGAGATAGAGGACACATCCTCTCTTTTTTTCTTCAACAAACCAGAAGATCCGGGCGAGGCAGCAACACGGGCAATCTTCCCGGTTCTCAATCCATCTTCGATAGTCTCACCTACCTTGACTATCTCAGCAAATTTTGCTCCCACGAGCAACATGATTCTGTCATAATATTCGGGCTCTTGCACCCGCACAAACACTTCGACAATTTCCTTTTCTGACATAGGAGGTCTAACTCTAGCTGCCTCCTTTCGCCATCTATATGCGAATTCTCTATAGCTTTCAGTCGGCTTCTGCTTCATCTTTCCAAGGAGTAACGATCAGGAACGATCTCCACATTGTAGGCGAATCGTTCAATGAAGTCCTTAGCCAGAGCATTCCAGCTAGACCACTGTCTCGTTTCATGAGACGTAAACCATTCTAAAGCTTCTCCGCTCAGACTTCGGCTAAAAAGCCGCATTAACAAAGCTTCGTCTCTTCCAACTCCCACAAGTTGGTCACAGTAGGCCCTTAGGTGTGCTAAGGGATTCCCTGTTCCTCCGAAGATGTCAAATTTTGGCACCTTGAACCCTTCAGGGAGGTCCAAATTCGGATGAATGCACAGGTCTTCGTAACTCAACCCGGCAACCTCGGGAATGTAGTTCAACTCCTTCATGGCTTTTCTGATTTCTTCCTTCATATCTATCTTGGTGGTCTCTTCCTTTGACCTCCACTCTCTCTCCCTCTCCTCATAGTGGTCGAGCTCCGAACCATGGGTGTCATGCTCATTGGGGACCGGTATTTGGAAAGTGGCTTTTGTGGTAGTGGTGGAGCAATAGAGGGACTCTGGCATTTAAGGGCGTGATAGTTTTGGGGAAAAGTTTGGGGGCTGGTATATTGGTTTTGGTGAAAGAGGGAAGTGTGTGGGTTATTACGTTTTGGCATTGAGGGGGTAGGCCAATTTGGTGGTTTGCATTGGGGGAGGAAGTGGCGTTGGAGGTTGGTATTTTGAGGAGGGGGTGGTGTTTGATAAGAGGTTGAGATGTAGTGGGGGTTTTGGGTGGTAAGGTCAATGATGGAGGGATTACGAGCAGGGCTTAAAGGCGGGTTCTGAGCTTGTTCCACGTTAGGATGGGGAATTTGAGCTGGAGGTCTTCCGTCTGGTTGAGCGTTGACAGCAAAAATCGGAGGAGGCAAATCGTTTTTCCTCTGCATCTCGACCCTCATCTCAGCAATTTGTTGCATCAACTGCAAGATCAGTTCGTTCTGATCAGCAAGGGTGGGCTGAGCCACCACGACATCAGTAAGGTTGGTTTCTTCGTTGTTATCACCCATTGCGCTTTTCCCTTTTGTGAACTTTGATTGGGGAAGGAATCTGTAGGACCTTTAGATCTAGTGAAATAAGGATGATCAGCCAGTTTATCGACACAGACCAGTTCTAACTACCTGTTGAAAAAACACCTCAAAGGCAAATCTGTTAGTTTTGATTCAACACAAATAATGCAAAATATCACATAGAAGGCAGATAAACACATAAAAGTTGCTTTGTTTGAGAACATGCTAACCCACGAATAATGGGGACTGACTTTTGAACAAGCAGGAATTTGCTCATTTTTATGTTGAGGTTGGTGACTCAGAAAGGTTAAATTGCGTTGAGCTAAGGTCTTCTTGCTGCATCTCTGGGCATTCGTTGATCTGAACTCAATGTTTCCTTGTAGAATGAAGGGGAAAAGAAAATTTTTAAAAGATAGGGGCCGGGCCTTGCAAGGCTGCCTACGTATCTCCCAAGGAGAATTCAGGCCCTACGTAGTTCGAATTACAAAAGGAAATTTCATTCATTTCTTGAAGATTACAAGGAAAGTGAAAAGCAGACAATAAAGCTCCTAAAGATAAAATGTGCCTCCACTCAGGCCATTCTTTTTCTGATTATCGCTTTAGTCACGGGGGGTAAACTCATATGCTTCGAGGGTGTTTTTCTCATTCCGGTATAGCGCCTTTAGGATCATTGTTGGTGGCCTCTTGGCTGAAGAAAGAGTGATTTCCACGTGGTTTCTGAAGCATCACGATTATATCTTTGAGGGCATCACGTTTCTTCCGCACAACAGCTGTCTCTTCATCTATAACAGCACATTTTGTCATCTTTGTTGCCAATTCCGCGTCTAGTGCCGCATTTGCTGCTCGTGCGATTGCGGTGGCAAACTCCACTTCTATTCTCCTTTTTCTGGTTTCTTGGATCTCTTGTCTGAGCCGCTGTAATTTCATCCTCAAATCCTCCTCGGTTAGCTCTATGTCAATACCATTGCCTTTTTCCATCTTAGCAGCAATGTCACCTTTTTGAGATGATAGAGTAATATTTTAGGATTTGGTAGTTTAAATTTTATTTTTGGCTGAGAAACTCAAGACTCATGGAATTTTGGTCGGACATTTGGTAGTGACTTGTATTTGGTATTGTAGAGATTTTCGGAAAATTTTGAAAAGAGTAGGCTAAAATGTCCTCATTCAAAGCAACAATATCACGTAAACAGTTAAACACATAGACATATATCGCGCGTCCTAAACAAGTAGGGGGCCCTTTTATGCCAAGGGTAGGCCTAGCGTATTTGAAAGATGTATGTGTAGAATTGAACCATTTTGTTACCCCAAGTAAATTTCGCATATAAAATGATGTTCAAGAAGCGAAAATAAGCAAGGGAAGTAGGGAATAAAAAAAATCACAAAGGAAAGGCCCACGCAGGGGTCATTTGAAAAGAGTACCAAAATACAAGAAAGGCAAGCCACGCAGGGGCAAGTAACAATAAGTACATATAGAAAAACCCACGCAGGGGCGAAATCCGCTAAGACGCTCCCGATGGCCTAGCCTCTGATCTGCTCCTCTTGTTTTGTGCCATGAGATGCTGAAGCCTGTATTGAATCATTAGCAAGTATCCTTCGCTCCGGCGACCTTTCTCTTCCCAGTCTTCGAGACACATTTCGCTTTTCTTATCTCCAATCCACAAGTTAAGCTCTCTCAAATCACTTCTCAAGCTTTCTAATTCTTGAGTTACGCTCTCGAGGGCGTACTTATCCTTTCTTGCTTTCGGAGAAATTCCTCGTGCATTTCCTGGGCTTCTCTTTTTACCTCTCTTAGTTCTATCAAAGCTTTAGACTCTTTGTCCTCTACACTGCGGTAAATGTTCGGAACTGAGAAGGAGATACCCTGTATATTGCGCTTCAACCAAGCTTTGTAAGTTTCATCGTACCCCGCATTAAATCGGTCCGCGGCAATGGTGTCGTCTTTCATTCGCACTGCTCTTTTCCATTCTCTCAGCATCTCTGAAGCCTCAGGCACTCTATCATCCCCGATGTCGAACACATAGATGCGGTAGTATGCTTCTGGAGGTGTAGTTTGTCTTCTTCCAAACTGTCTCAAGACCCGGATGGGTGCATATGGGCGAATACCTCGAATACCTGGCAGAGGAAGCACAAGTTGTCTGTCGCCCCGTACTATGGCATCTTTTGAGATGAAACGGTCGAACATCCACTGGATGTTTTCTTCTCTCAACTCAGAAAAAATTTGAGCCCATCTTTCTCTGGTTCTTCTTTTTTCTAAGTCTGCCCAGAACAACATGTCATTCAAACTTTTAAGAGCGTTATGCTCATCGAGGGTATAAGTTCTTGAGTTCCGTGTCTCTTCACCAAGTGACTCATTATCCACCATTGAGAAGAAGGTTGCAACCCTGAAAGTAACGATGCCCTTCCTTGCATTTCCCCAAAGCACGGTACATGTCAGAAAGGATGATAGGTGCGATAGGATAATACTTTACTTGCCCTTGGTTCAGATGCCCGTGGAACAAAGTCTGCGCAAGCATTATCACTCGGTGTTGATACTGAGGCTCGGGCCGTGTGGGAAAACCATGGTGCCAATAGTGCGATGGTAAATGTCAAAGGTCTGATCTCTCCCATTCTTTGAAGGTACCCTGAACTCTTGGTTGTAATTCGCATAAAAGCTTGCATTCCCAACCTAGCATAGAGATCCATAAAAGAAATGTTAGGACCTTCTGCCCAGTGGGCGTAATCTTTTCTTAATCCAAGCCAATTTATGATATCCTCTAGAGTAGGCTTGTTAGGGATTAAGATGTTTTCCTGCTTTCTCACTCTTCTTTCAAGTCCTGTACCGACTGTGTCTATTCCGTCCCGAATTTCCTCAATTCTTGGGGTGATCTCCATGGTTCCAAATCGGAACACCATTTTTTCGTTGTCCCAATAGCCTGTGAGGACTTCAATCAGCTCGGGCCAACCAACCATGTTAATGAGTTCTGTTAAGGCCCCTACATATTTGTTGAGGTCTCTTTTGTGAAACGTATTGAGGTCATTGTACCACATTTTGAGCAGAACCGGGGCTTCACTACCATGTCGAATTTGGAAATCGATCCATACCTACAAAATAAAGCACGGTTAAGATTCCCTCCCCCCAAATAGGCAACAATCAGGTTCTACACATACATCTTTCAAATGTCAAACAATATGATATGTCGTTAGGTCGTGGACCTTGGACATGATTTTTGGTGGTTTTACTAATGTACTTAATACGCCTTGGGTATTAAGCCGTCTTAGGCTAATGCTTAGATTTGGATTTGGCTTCGCTCTACTCTAGGTTGACTAGAATTTGGTTGAGAAATGACGGTTACCCGAGTCGGACAAACAACGGGGTGAAGTCTAATAAACGACGTTGGATGACCACAAGCCAACTATTCGTTTATCACTTCCAAAAATTCAACTTGTGTTTTTTCTGAAGGACAGCCGTGGTAAGCCACGTAACCGCCTTTTTTCCTAATGCAATCTATTTGCCGTTTGGCAGAATCGGGTGCCATGAATGCCACTATTCAATATAACTGAGAAATAAAACAAATAGACAGTTTAAAACACATAGCCAAATAAATTAATCTTAAGGTTAGAACCATTCAAGTCCCCAGCAGAGTCGCCATTCTGTTTTATTTAAAAGATATATTTGGACTGGTTTAAGAGTCGCCACTTAATTTTTAAGAAAAATCAAGAAAAAACTATTGTTTTCAAAAGATTAAAACAGTAAATCTATTGAAAACTATAAAGGGGGTTCGAGGTTCCTATTAATATTCTAGGAAGGTTTTTAAGGCACCTAGAATATCCGCTAATGCGGTTATCCGACAACTAATTTATTTGGCTAAAATGACTTAACTTAGATCGAATTGCAAAATTAGGCTATTTTACAGTTGAAACTTATTTCAAAAGGGGAAAGGGGGAATATTGGGATACTATCTAAGTTAAACATTTTAATAGGTTATGTTTTAATATTATAGGAAGCGGGCGTATTTAGTCAAATTTTTAGAAAATTAGTTCAGAATGGCTATCTTTCGGGGAATTAAATTGTGGTGACCTTAAAACTAATAACACATATTGACAAATAACCACATATGAAGTAATAAAGTATAGAGAGAAATTTGGGGCCCAAGTCTGGTTTTCTGTCCGCCTGGGCCAGTACTTGGGCCTAATCTCGTTTTGGGCCAAAGGCCCAATTCTTGCCACCTTCGTACTTGTCCTAAATTCTAACAAAATAATTAATAAATAAAATGACGAAGGCTTAGGCCCAAAATTACAAAATACAAATTTGAATAAAGAGTGGGCCTTTTGGCCCAATTTTTTCAATTCTCCTCCGCTTTTGCATTTTTTCAACTCCGGGACATGCACGTCGATTTTCAATGGCCGGTTGACTCAAAATAAAATGAATTTGAGCCTTTATGGCTCTCCCAAAAATGCAGGAGGAGGAAGGAGTACACGAGGATTTGGAGGCAGATTTCATGCAAAACGATAAACAAGTAACAAGATTAGCATTTTTTGGGAAGGAAATGAAATGATAAAAAATAAAGTAAATAAATAAGTAAAATAACTCTAGACACTCATCATTAATAACGCAACAATCAAACAATAACTTAAAGGAAATTTAATGAAGACTTGTTATTAAAATCACTACTAGAAGGTTTAAAACAGAGAAGAAAGAAATTTAATTAGATGTAATATAAAAGAGATAGTGAACAAATATGCCATCTGCTAAATGTGACTATTGGATATTTATTTCAAAAAAAAAGCACAAGAATTGTTATAGCTAAGCCTACAATCGGTAGCTTAAGTATGAGGAAAGAAACATTCAAGTCATTTGTTTGGACTCTTAAAACACTATTATAATCAAGTATGGCAGGTAGGACTTGGTCAAAAAATAAATGAATATTATATTTACATAGGTGAGCTTTCTTAACAAATATAACAATAAGAAATGGCTCAAATTTTGCACAAGGGCTTTAGCCAATACCGACATTATCCGGACAGCTTTCTTATTACTGATCTTAACCTTTACAACACCAGATCAAACTATGTAGAAAAAGGAAAGGGACCAGTGATCACCGAAGCAAATAAAAACATAGCATCCTTAGCAATTATTGAGACATGCTGAAATTGAAGAAGAATAAAAGCAAAAGTATGGATGCACGTTCACAATTTTTATGTACTCCCAACTTATCGAAATTTGTTAAAAATAGACATGAGGCTCACGGAGATCTCAAATAGCAAAGAGGACAGATTTATTTATCCCAAAGAGGTAAACACATAAAATGAATGAACAAATGCAGACCATGACACATTTTTATGCCAACTCGTAACCGAAAAAAAAATAAAAAATAAAAATAAATAAATTACACGAACTTATTTAAGGCACGTCGAGCTAAACAAGATCAAGATTGTATACCATTTAGAGCCAAACAACAGAAACAAACAACACGTTCAAACTAGACCTGGATGACATCTAACAACACGAGACATATGGGGGAATGCACCAATAATGGACTGCTTGACGCTTTTCAAACAAACCCAACAAATGTGACATGAATATTAACACTAAAATGGATGTAAAATGAGTATGAACTAAACTCGACTACCTGATCCTATTCAAAACTATTACTTGAAAATCTACTAATTCATATTTGAAGGTAGCTAAATACCACTGTACAACTTTATTTGCATCTTCAAAATACATTAACAATAAGCATGGATCCTATTTCATCAAAAGAGAACAGAACAACAACATGACTAACCAATAACACAAGCTAAAGCTCGAGGCAAGCACCGTGACCACCAATTCAGACGACTACAAACGTAGAACAATTCAAAATATGTACTAAATCATCTTAAGAATAGAACCTGCGCTACTCATTTCAGAAAAGAAAATTAAATAATAATAATAATAATGATAATTTAATAAGGCAACTTAATCTTTAACATATCACGCGAGAGTATTTTGGCACGGATCAAAGCACAACTCATGGTCTAAAATTTATAAGGAACGAACTGAATAAGGGAGTTACATGTGATTTACCTCGTTATGGGCAGCGAACAGGAAACGGGAACAAGAAGGGAGACGAGCTCCACCACACAAAGACTCAAATTCGAGCAGCGATCAAGAAATCCGAGCAAAGTATCGAACTTGAACACCGAAACCGATTGCTTACTCTGACTCCTTGTGGTATATTCTGTATGTAATCTAGCTATTTCACTTAAGCTATTCTCTTTTCCTTGGTTAAAATTTTTCCCCCCACCCTTTTAACAGTAAAGAGGATGGGTATTTATAGGGGAGTTCCCAGGATGAAAATCGGATTGGAACAAAGGTAAAAAAAAATGGAATTCTCTTTCGGTTTCGAAATTCAAAATTCCAGAATAGGGGGCAGTTGGATTTGAACGAGATTTCACCCCAAATTCCACGAAATCCGGATGAAAAAATCAATGTGGACGGCTTAGATCGAACCCACCGCCCTTGTGCTCGACGTGGCGCCCATTCACGCGAGTCAAGGGTGATTTTTTGCAGCTGCTGCAGGAAGTAATTGCAGGTTCTGCTGCACTGTTGATGAAGACATTAACAGCTTTCCGTCTATTTTGACGCGTGAAGGAGAAGAAATAACGTATGGGTCGTCTGGCGTTGCGTGTGTTGCTGCTGCTGTGAGCTACGTTGCTGCTATACACAGCTACTGCTGCTTTGACGTTTTGGTCTTTGCTGAAGAAGAAGGAGAACACAGGTGGGGTCGGTTTGGTTTGTTTGCTGTATTGCATGTATGAATATTTTGAATTGTATGTATTGCTGTTGTTATTACGGCTGGCCTCCTTTTTTTAATTGTTATTATTATTATTATTATTATTATTATTGTTAGAAGAATCAAGAATGAGTTTGTTGGAATTATATTGGTATTGTATTGTTGCTGTACGTAGTTGCTTGCTGAGGGAATTGGGTTGGTTTTTTTATTTTTTATTTTTATTTATTTATTTTTTGAATTGGAAATGGGCTGCCCAAAATTGGCCTTCAACTAGTAATAAAACGAATTAATATAATTAGACTATCGAGCTTCTCAATTTTAATGAAATAAAATAATTAATTTAATTATAAACTAACTAATTCAATTACAAAACCAATTAGCTAGAAATTATAACTATAACTTAAAGTAAATTAATAGAGTATTTAACTACGATGTAAAATCTTTTATGATGATTTTTCAAATATTTATAAAATAACGTGATTTGCTAAGATATACATATTTATTAAAAAAAAAAAATAATAAAAAATATATATATATATATAAAATTACTTTAAACATAGCTTGGAAGTATTTAGAATTTCATAAAAACTCATTAATTCAAAATTATAACCATCCCTAATATTTAAAATACAAAATATTTTTTGAGACGATTTTCGAATAATCATAAAATATACTAATTATATATAATTATGTAAAACATATATATCATCTAAGATTTATGAAAAGTGACAAACTATTTAAAAATCTTGCAAACTATATTATTATTTTTATTTATTTATTTTCATTATTATTTTATTTTTAAATTTTTTATAAAACTAATAATTTTAAATCGTTTGAAATTGGAGAAGCTCGAAATGATTAATTTATATTGTGGAGGGTCAAAATTGGGTGTCAACATTTACTCCGTCAGATTTTTTACTTTATGCCATCGAATTATTTTGAATAAAATATAACCTAAAACATTACTCAGAAATACGTTTATATTAGTTTTGTAAAATTTAAAAAAATTGTATTATTTTGGTGAATTGATTTTAATAATGACTTATTTAGAGCATACTCAAATAAAACATTGGCTCTGATACTAGTTTGTTGGAAAAACACGGACAAACACAAAAATATCTATGGTCAAAATAATGAAACTAAAATGGAAAAATAATGACACCAAGAATTTTACGTGAAAACCCTTTTAAATAAGGGAAAAACCACGGGCCAAAAGGGGCTACTGATATCACTATAGCAAAGATTTTTACACTGTTTAATCACGAATACAATACTCAAAGTGACTACTACACTTAAAAGGAATAACACTCTTTTGATTTCCACCTTACTAAAATATCGCTCACACTCCATTTTTTTCTTCACAAATTATTTTTCTTGTATAGTCTATGAAATATCTCACTTTGCTCGCAAATTTTTATTTTTTTTCTCTATCTTGGTGTATATTATAAATGAGCTAATGAACTCCTTTTATTGAAGACATTTACAACTAATGATGTCACCAATGACATCATGAAAATACTAAAGTTTCAAACTTTGCAACTACATAGTTATCTTGGTAAGATTTAGTTGGTATGTAGTTGTACCAAAGTGAGACTTTAATAAAATGGGGCTGGAACCCGACACCAAGCAAACTACTTTCTCCGTTTTAATTAACATCACGAGATTCTGAAGGTGGCTCTGCTTCGTTTTCATTGTACTGTTTTTTTATATTCATCTAAGTTACCTCATTCTTTTAGCAAAATGAAAAAAAAAAACCTTCCAACTGTGCAAAAGCTTCAAATGTCTCTCAAATTCTTCAAACCCCTTTTTGATTCTTTCACATGGCCCCTTCAAGAACTCAATGTTTAGCAAACACACACACACACACAAAGTGATTAGGGCATCATGTGGAAATTTACAATTGCATATCATATGATTGATAAATCAGACGACAAATAAAAGTATACTAAAACATATTATTAATATAGTTTGATCAAGCGACCTACATATTAGATAACTAATATAATATTGAACAAAAAAACATAAATATATTTAGGTGAAAATCTCCCCATAAACAAGACTTTCTAAACGACTACATTGTGGATTCTATTGTGTTCGTTGTTATGAGAATAGGGATCTTCAATTTATAGATCTCCAAACTTTTCCTCTAAGGAAAGAATAAACCAAATATAGAAGAAAAATATATTTTTCTTTCATAAAAAGTAAAACATTTATATTAATGTTTTATTTTTTATTTTAGGAAAAAATAAACTTCAAATAAGGTAAAAAAATCAGGGAAAAACCCTAACATATCTCCCCTTTTGGTTGGGTTTTCTTTACAAAATTTGATCAACCTTCTTCACATGCATGATAATCTTTGTTTTTCACAGTCTTCATCACTGTTGCTTTTCATTGTTAAAAATAAGGTTTAAAATATATGCGTTAAAAATGGTTTTAAAATATTTCATTTTTATTTTTAAAAATTACATTAACATGAATGTTGAAAATTGGTTGAAACTACTTCTCCACATGTAGCTTGACAAAAATCTTCATTATCATCAAATTTGTTGCAAATCGATATAAAATCACTTAAATCTTTCTTCAATCCTGTTGAACCATTGAACCATGTGCTCTGATACCACTTGTTTACTTCGAAAGTGATTAGGGCGTTATGCGGAAGCTTACATTTATATATCATATGGTTGCTAAATAAGAGAGTTCGGAGCTTAAAGGGCAAAATTGACAACCTTTTTTTTTTTTCAGAAAATCGCTACGCGCGTAGCATTTTTGCAATTTTTTTTTAAAAAAAAAAATTAAAATCGCTGCTATGGCAGCGTTTTTATAAGAAAAAAAATTGTTTTTTTAAATCGCTGCTGCAAGCGTTATTATAAATTTTGTGAAAATTTTTATTTTTATTTTTAGAAATACAGTGATTTTGGTGGAACTTTTTTTTTAAAAAAAAAAAAATCGCTGCCAAGGCAGCGATTTTGGTAGAATATTTTTTTCTTTTGATTTCTTTTTAATATTATAATATATCATTTTTAAATACTTGTTGACATGGATTTAATCTGTCTTGTTGAATTATAAATATATTGATTAAACTAATTTTTCAAGTGAGTTAAAAAGTAAAAAGGTAATTTAATATTTTGTAAGTACACTACATTTATATTATAAATATATAATTGATTTGACATAACTTAAAAAGTATTAATTTGACATAACTTAAAGGAAAAAAAACTTCCAACAAATGTTGAAAATAAAGAGGAGAATCTCGATTTCCAAAAAAATTAAATAAACTTATTTTTATAAAAACGCTGTCATTGCAGAAATTTTAATTTATTTTTTTTAAAAAAAAATCGTAAAAATGCTACACAGGCAGCAATTTTCTTAATTTTTTTTTTTTGATGTTGACTAGTTGATAGAAATTTCAAAGAAAAAAAAATTCTATCAAAATCTCTGCCTAATAGTTCCACCAAAATTGCTGTCAAGACAGGATTTCCAAAAAAAAATAAAATATTCCACAAAATTTATAATAACGCTGCAACAACAACGATTTAAGAAAAAAAAAACATTAACGGAAATTTCTGCCTAGGCAGCGATTTCCGAAAAAAATAATTTGTTCTTATAAAAACGCTGCTGAAAAAAATCGCAAAAATGCTGCATGGGATTTTCTTTTAAAAAAAAAAAGTTGGACAAAATTGTTGACAGGACATTGATTTTGATCTGTTAACGGCGTCAAACAAAATCGCTACATCAGTAGTGATTTTGCCCTTTTGGTTAAAAAAAAAATTGATGTGCCCTTTTGAAATTTTTGTCAATTTTTTTTGCCCTTTAGGCTCCGGACTCATAAATCAGACGGCAAATAAAAGTATACTAAAACATATTATTAATATAGTTTGGTCAAGCGACCTACATATTATAACACTAATATAATATTTAAAAAAACATAAATATGTTTAGGATAAAATCTCTCCATAAACAAGACTTTCTATACATTGTGGATTATATTGTGTTCGTTGTTATGAGAATATGGATTTTCAATTTATAGATCTCCAACTTTTTCCTCTAAGGAAAGAATAAACCAATTATGGAAGAAAAATATATTTTCCTTTCATGAAAAGTAAAAATATTTATGGTAATATTTTATTTTTTCTTTTTATAAAAAATAAACTTCAAATAAGGTAAGAAAATCAGAAAAAAAACTCTAACATTTTTTAACTCCACAAATGATTTTAGAATTTTGATTTTTGAATATTTGACAACAGAGGTGTAATGTCTATAGCTACATCTTCCATCTTTATTTATGCATATCAAACAGTTCATCAGAAATGATACCGTGTACCCATAGATATTCAACAGATTTCATGCTTATTTCAATATCTAGGAGTGGATTCCCTAGCTACAAATTCATTGGATTGTGGGTGTGTTTGGTACGAAGGAAAATGCTTTTTAATTTTTCTATGTTTGGTTGGCTTGTATGTTTTTTGGAAAATGTTTTCTAAATCAACTCATTTTCCTCAAATTTAAGAAAAATGATTTCTCTTCAAAACTTAAGAAAAACATTTTCCAAACTTTATTTCATCCTTCAATATTTGTTTTCTTACCGTACCCCATACCCGACCCTCCCCATCCAAAAAAAAAATTAAAATTTTCTTATTTTTGAATTTCAAATATATTTTGACCCCTATCACTAAACCCAACCCCCTGCCCTAAACAAACAAACAAACAATAAAAAATTTAAAAAATATTTTTGAAAAATATTTCAAATTTTAAGATTTTTTTTACCTCACCAAACCCCTACCACCCTTACCCTCCTCCCATACCCCATAAAAAAAAATTGGAAAAATATTTCAAATTTTTAAAATTTTATTTTTTACTCCACCCCATACCTTGACCCCCCCCCCTATCATATAAAAAATTGAAAAGTATTTCAATTTTTTTTAAAAATCATTTTTACGTTTATCAGGGTCTTGTCCTAGTTTGGATGTCAAGGTTGGGTCTTAGTTCAATTATTGTGATTGATTTTCTGATCAGAAATTATTTTCCTAACGAGTATTTTCTAGTTTCAAACCAAAAATAAAAGATATTTTATGGAAAATATTCTTCATTCACCAACCAAACATTAAAAAATATTTTTTACTCACCAACCAAACATGAGAAAATAAGTTAGAAATTCACTTGTTTTCCAAGGAAACATTTTCCTTCATACCAAACACACCCTAAGATCAATTATAATTCTTAGCATTTCTCTTGAAATTTGAAATTTTATTCTCAAATTTCACATATCTTTCAATTTCTGTTTTTAATCTTTATAATTTCGCCTCTACAATATTTTTCTTATTTATTCAAGTAACCCGATTCTTATCAATATTATACTACACAAATAAGGTAAAATTATGTTTTACATATATATATATGGTGTTAACTATTGGGTTTTCTTGGTCAGTAAAGAAGATGAAGATGAATCCAATGAAAGAAACAATTTTTTTTGGTGAAAATTGAATGATGAACAACATGCCAAACAAATTTTTTTCTTTTCCACATTTCTTATACTACCAAACAAACTTACTTTCTCCATTTCAATTAACATCACGAGATTCAAGAGGTGACTCTGCTTCGTTTTCATCGTACTGCTCTTTTTATATTCATCTAAATTATCTTATTCTTTTAACAAAAAAAATATTTTTAGCAGTGCAAAAACTTGAGATGGCTCTCAAATTCTTCAAACCCCTTTTTGATTCTTTCACATGGCGTCTTCAAGAACTCAATATTGAGCAAAAAAAGTGTATTTTTCTCGTGTTTTCTTGGTTCTTTATTTTTACTATGGTTCGTTTGGTGTTTCATTAGTTACGCAAACAAGGGATTGCCACCGGGGCCTAAAGCTTTGCCCTTGATAGGCAATCTACATACGCTCGATCCTGAACTTCACACCTATTTTGCATCTCTTTCCCAAACTTATATGGCCCCATTTGTAGACTCTGGCTTGGTAAAAAACTTGGGATTATTATTACTTCGCATGCATTAGCTCGCGAGGTTCTTAAGGATAAAGATATCATTTTTGCTAACAAAGATGTCCCCGCTGCTGGAAGAGAAAATTCATATGGTGGCAATGACATACTTTGGAATCCTTATACACCGAAATGGAGAATGTTGAGGAAGGTTTGTGTTCGCGATATGCTTAATTGTTCTGCTTTAGATTCTGCTTATTCACTAAGGAGAAGGGAGCTTAGACAATCGATCAATTACTTGTATAGTCAGAAGGGTTTACCCGTGAACGTTGGTGAACAGAATTTCTTAAATGTGCTTAATGTGATTACAAGCATGTTATGGGGTGGCACAGTGAAGGGTGAAGAAAGAGCTAGTGTTGGAGCTGAGTTTAGGCATGTTGTGACTGAGATGGCTGAGCTGGTTAGTATTCCTAATATTTCCGATTTTTACCCGGGCTTGGCTTGCTTTGATTTCCAGGGTGTTGTAAAGAAGATGAAGGTGTTGGTAAAGAGATTTGATAAGATATTTGATAACATGATTGATCAAAGACAAAAATTGGATAGAAATGGTGTTGGCCAAGAAAGCAAAGACGTTTTGCAAGTTTTGCTCAAGTTGAAAGATGAAGCAGATGCTAAAATGCCTCTGACCATGATTGAACTCAAAGCCTTACTTATGGTATGTTTATCAATTTTGCATTTTATGAAATTTGTTTTTTCCAAATGAACCAAAAAGACTGAACCTTGAACTGGACTCAAAGCCTTACTTATGGTATGTTCTACAATTAAAAAGTTGATGTACATGATAATAACTTCACAAATACTATGGACAGGATATGATTGTCGGTGGAACTGGCTCAACCGCCAGCACAGTTGAGTTTGTCATTGCTGAAATTATGCACAAACCTGATGTCCTGAGGAAACTACAACTAGAACTAGATATAGTGGTGGGAAAAGATAATATTGTGGAAGAGTCTCATATTCAGCAATTACCATATCTCTATGCGGTGATGAAAGAAGTGTTGCGCATACATCCAGCTATTCCACTATTGGCGCCACATTGTCCTAGTGAAACATGTACTGTGGGAGGATACGTTGTTCCTAAAGGATCTTGTGTTTTCATAAACGTTTGGGCTATATAGAGAGATGCTTCTATTTGGAAAAATCCAATAGAGTTCCGTCCAGAGAGATTTTTGGACAATAATGGGATTATAGTGGAAATGATTTGAACTATTTCCCATTTGGTTCTGGCAGAAGAATATGTGCGGGGATTGCCATGGCAGAGAGGATGTTCATGTATTCATTGGCTTTGCTCATTCATTCTTTCGATTGGAAATTGCTCGAAGGAGAGACATTAGACCTTACAGAGAAGTTTGGCAATGCTTTGAAGAAGAAAATGCCTCTAGTGGCTATACCTATTCCAAGATTGTCTAATCCAACACTGTATGAGTCGTGTTCTATATGACGATTTAGTATTTTATATGATGAATTATGGAAATGGGTTCCATTTGAAATTGATTCAAAGCTTTCTATGCAGCAAAAGGAACCATTATCTTCTCTCTTGGTGAAAGTTCTCTTAAAAAACCATTGTTATGTGCTAATGTCTTTCAAAGAAAAATACTAATGAGCATTGAATAATTCTCCTAAGTTTCCTATTTATAGATAATGAGTGATGTTTTTCTTCTAACTAGTTCTCGAACACGTGCGTTGCACGTATATTTCACGCTAAGTAATATTTTAAAAAAAATATTAGATTAAAAGTGCAATGAGTTATATGAATTTTGAAAGGGAAGATTACCTTTTGTCTGATTTAAACTTTTGAGTCATTTCATCTTTGAATTTAACATAGATAATTAGTAAAATTGTATATATATAATATCAAATGTAACATGACAAGCTATTAAAATCAATGTGTTTCATGCATTGCAACACCACATTAGACAAATAACTTCAAATTTTGGATTAAACCTCTAAAGTATATAATCTCATGTATAACATTTTTTTTCTATAGTAATCCATGCAATTACATATTAAAGTGTAACACAAATTAAAGATTAACAACATAAAGACTACAATTTTTACTAATTAATCAACATCAGCTGGGAGGTAAACTACCATGAAATGGTTCTTTGACAAGAACTGGTTCACTTATTGCTGCCTCAAATCTGCAATCGGCTAAAAAAAATCTCTAGCTTTCAATTACATGATATAATTTGCATAATAGTACACTTGCCTAAATTACTGTGCAAATCAATTGGAACTGCAGCCTATAAAATGTTGTGTATTATATAAAACTTAATAGAGTACATGAAAAGTTTTCTAACGGATGAAAATTAAAAGAATAACAAATTTAAAATTAATGGGACAAGTGCATATAATTATATAGTAAAAGATAAACTACACTAAGGGCTTGACAGATTCATGCACTTCACATTAATGTCTCATAATTTATTGATTTATTATTAAAAGGTAAATGTATTATTTGATTGATAGTATAAAAATATTCTGAAAAAGTAGTATGTAGATAGGGGTAAAAATATTCGTAAGAAGGTGACTTAAATGTATATATTCATGAAATAGTGGCAAAACGAACCAACAATACATTTTGTAATAATTTAAATTTAATTATTCATATAATTTTGCCTTTTTATAGATGTTTTCTGATGTGCATTCCTTGAACTTTTTTTATTCATATATTTATTATTCCTAGTTAATAATTAATCTACATTTAATTACTCAATGCAGCTCTTCCAATTCTTCTATTTATTTAGCAACGAAGAGACTTATTGCGTAAATTCAAAAGGGTCATTTTGATTTAATTCAATGCATGTTAAAGTAGAATACCAAGACATTAAATTGGTATAAAAAATTGAAAAATAAGTTAAGGAAGTTGAAACGAAACCAAAATATTGAATAGAGGACAATTTTAGGAAGATGAAAAAGCAAGCAATCCCAAGACATTGAATATAGACTGCTGTAATTGTGTGATAATTAAAATATTACTCCTATGTAATTAGAATAGATATTTATTTATTACATTAGGCTGCTGTAGCAATTTAAATATTATTTTTATTTATTAAATACTTTTATTTAGTAAAAGGGTAAAAGAGTAATTTAACTTTGAAAATTGAGCCTCCCACTTATAATAATATATGATATGATTATGACCAAAATAACGAAGTATCATGCGGAAGCTAACATAGAAAACCAGGAAGACCATGAGTAAGAAGATAAATGAGAAATATGTCAAAAGAGACATAAATATTTAACAAGGTTCAGTCAATTGACCTAATCCACAAAAAGATGTGAGCAATCCACTATATAAATAAAGATACAAAATATCGAGACAAATAACCTCACAAAATTAACTCAACTTAAAAAGAGGCTTACACAAGTGATAATGTACCACTTGTGTCTCACAAATTCTCCCTTTAAACAAAACTCTCAAAGCTGTTAGGACTACATTGTGGATGCCACCAAGTTAGAAGGAATGAGCCTCTTTTTACAGAACTAGTTTTGGGACGTGCTTGGCTCGTTTATTCCAAAAACTTAATCTAACATATTGTCAATGATAAATTTGATACAATATATTATGACTTTCTTTGCGCTATGAACTAAAAATGAAAACATACAAAAAAAAACTAAGTTATAGAGTCCTTTTAGGGCCCGTTTGGATTGGCTTAAAAAAGTAGTTTTTAAGTCAAAAATAAAAAGTCAAATTGAAATGACTTTTAAGTCAAAAAAGAAAAAGTAGGAGGATACCTACTTTTGGTTTTTGACTTATTTTAAGTCATTCTTGACCTTGCCAAACACCTCTCAACTTATTCTAAGTCATTTTTTATTTATTTCAAGTTATAACTTTCACATATAGCAAACATAAAAATCAGATTTGTATGTTATAGCTATAGCTTGCATAATTGCGCTACATAACAAATTTTATGTTTGCTATGGAGCTTTTGATTTGTATAATTCGCTAGAAACATGCAGTTTTATAAAATTGTTCAGTTTTGTATAAATTCATTTATATATTGTAATTTGTATAATAAAATATGTATTTGTATAATTATAAGTGTATAGGACAAAAATATATGTATTTATATTTGTATATACACTTTTCTCTAGCTTTATACAAACACAAACACATTTTATACATTTTATACCGAAATGTATAAAATAGCTAATTGTATACCGAAAATGGCTAATTGTATACCGAAAATGGCTAATTGTATACCGAATCAGATGACAAAAAAATGGGATGTTTGCTGCGAATTACAATTAAAATAAACTATGGCTATAACATTTAATTTAAATTAATAGTTTGTTATTTCATACAATTTTCCCTTTTTAATATTTGTCAAACACTTCCAGAAGTCAAAAACTAACTTAAAAGTAGGTTTGACCAACTTTTAAATCAATCCTAACACCCTCTAAGGGTGTGTTTGGTATGAAGGAAAAATATTTTCCGAAAAATGTTTTCCAATTTTCCCATGTTTGGTTGGGTTAAATGTTTTGGAAAATGTTTTTCAAATCAACTCATTTTCCTCAAATTGAAGGAAAATGACTTCCCTTCAAAACTTAAGAAAAACATTTTCCAAAACTCTCTTCCAACTTCAAATAGCCCTCCCAACCCCACCACCCCCACCCCAAAAAAAAAATAATCTAAAGCTTGTTTTTAAAAAATGTTTTTAACTTTAATTTTTTATCCCACCTTCACCCCTACCCCCATCTCCCTACAACCCCCTCCCCCATCCCCTAAAAAAAATTTAAGTTTGTTTTTAAAAAATATTTTCAACTTCAAAATTTCATCTTTTCACCCCTACCCTCGACCCCCCACCCCCCAAAAAAATTTTAGTTTGTTTTTAGAAAATATTTTCAACTTCAAAATTTCATTTTTTCACCCCTACCCTCGACCCCCCCCCCACCCACCCACTCCCCCTACCAGCCCCCCACCCCCAAAAAAAAATCTTAAGTTTGTTTTTTAAAAATATTTTCGACTTCAAAATTTCATTCTTTCACCCCTATTCTCGACCCCCCCACCCACCCCACCAAAAAAAAATTCAGTTTGTTTTTAAAAAATATTTTCAACTTCAAAATTTCATTTTTTCACCCCTACCCTCGAACCCCCCCCCCCCCCCCCCCCATCCCCCAAAAAATAATTTTAAGTTTGTTTTTAAAAAATATTTTCAACTTTAAAATTTCATTTTTTCACCCCTAGCCCCCCAGCCCCCAAAAATAATTTAATTTTTGTTTTTAAAAAATATTTCAACTTCAAATTTTTAATTTTTCACCCCTACCCTCGATCCCCCCCCCCCACCCCAAAAAAAAAATTAAGTTTGTTTTTAAAAATATTTTCAATTTTAAAAATTATTTTCTACTCTAATAAAAATATAAGATATTTCTCAAAAACATTTTTCATTCATACACCAAACACTAAAAATCTTTTCCGGAAAATATTTTCTACTCACCAACCAAACATGAGAAAATAAGTCAAAAATCTACTTGTTTTCCAGGAAAACATTTTCCTTTATACCAAACACACCCTAAGTCTATCAATGCTTACCTTAACATAAATACACAATTGGTTATAATTCAACTATGTCAAGATCTCTTGAGACTTATCAGTTATCTTACAACAACATATAAACACAAAAACTTTATGATGATGCTAAAATTAAACAAGAGTGTGCGGGTCTTAAGACTCAATTTGATGCATTACTTGCTTCGGGAGGGATTCTCCCTTGTTCCGATGATGTCACTTGCCCTCCTTGATCCTCTCAATCTCAACCTACTCAGCATCCAGTTTATGGTCAACAAAGAGATTCGATAGAGGAGTCTATTAGTGAGGAAGATGATGAGGAACATGTGGCCAACACACTGCCGCATTATTGAAGTTTAGAGTTGTAATAGATATAATTTAAATTCCTTACTTTAAGGTTGTTTTATGAGACTTGTTATGTGTTTTGTTAATGCAAGATATTTTTGAAATCCTATTATATAACTTATAACTTTTATGTTTTATTTGTCCAAATTTGAATTACTTTAAGTTGATTTTCATATTGAGTTGATAAGAGAATATTTAGTAAATGTATTTTGTTGTATTGATTGAATGTTGGCAGCTCTTTGATCTTGATTTGGCTGATTAGAATATGTATTGAATTAAAATGGTAGGTGTGCAGCTGCACTCTGCAGCAATGCATTGCTCCTACTGATCCAACAAAGCTAGGTAAATGGAAGATTAAAGATACTCGAGTGATGACATGGATTCTTGGGTCAATTGACCCTCTTATTGTTCTTAATCTCAGGCCGTACAAGACAGTTAAGACCACGTGGGATTACTTATAAAAGGTTTCCAACCAAGATTACTACGATTGAAAATGAAACAAATAGTTCATCAAGGTAACGTAATGTAAACATTACCGCGATTGATTTAAGCTTGATCGGCTTAACATTAGGCACTCTGTTGTAATCAAGCAGCAATACTGAAAACTGTGATATATAGTGACCTAAAGAACCAAAAATATGTAACAAGAATTTTGTGATCAACCAGGCTGAAAAGGACCATGTTACATAAAAAGCACCATAACCCACAGACGAACAACCAGGGACTAACATATTGGATTCAATTATCAAGTTGATATCTTCAAACGAAAATCAAGGTCTTTAGAGAAGTGGTATATTATATTGCACGGAATCACCAAAACTAAAACTAGAAATCAATACGTAATTATATCTTCTTTTTCTTTTCACCAGAATTGGTTCGTACTTTCACGATACCTACACTTCCTTTTCTGTCACAAGAATTGACAAGGAAAGAAAACTAAAACTAAAACTAAAACAAAACATAACTTATGAGAACCATTTCTTTCTTATCCTATTTTCCATTCTTCTACTGTCAAAATATCATCAATCTACTTATCTCCTTCTTACTGATGCATCATATTATATGCACATAAGAGGATCGTTAACTAACAAGGTATGCCGGGTTTGCACTTGAGCACGCCAGCAAAGCGAGTGAGTCGTCCTGCATGTGAACCAGGCTTGAACTTGATCTTATGATTTTTTGTCAATGCAGTTTTTTTCTTGTCTTGTGGTCCTGACTCCACAAAATAAGCTCCATTTAAGAACGAATCGCCCTCTGATACCCATTGCCACTTCTTCCACTCGGATTCTGGTGCGTAATCCCTCTTAGTCACCTGCATTTAGCACCATCATGTTATGTTATCAATCCACATAGTACAAACCAATAGTGCATATAGTTTAGTATTTATATACATCTAAAAGTACAATATCACACTAAAGAGTGCAAATTATGTTATTTTGTTGGCTAAGACCGATTTTCTAATAGAGAGGATAGTGTCTTGAGTTGATCAATGTCGGAGCCAGGAATTTATGAAAGGAGATTCAAAAAGTATTAGACTTGTCACACTAAAGCAACTTTTGAACCCTTTTTGCTACTACGAGGGTGTTTGACTAAGCTTATCAAACTGATTTATAAGTACCTTTTAGCTTAACATTAGAATCTTCCCTTACATATCAAGGGGATTCAACAGTTTATGTATAAATAACAAACTCGATTTTGTCTTTATATCACAATATAATTTTACGATGAAGGGAATCCAATTGAACCATCTTGGCTCTACATAGCTCCGCCCCAGGCTGATAGATTTGATTCCAACCAAAAATGACTTAAAAAGAAAAGAGTGTTGTATGATAAAGACTATTACATTACCAAAACTGATTATCTTATGTCACTAGGTACTTGTGAACCTACCTGATATAATCATTTATGAATTTTCCAAAAAAAATGGTGAAGTGTACCTGCTTAGTATTAGGATTATCGGCAGCCTTGAAACGATTACCCTGACTGATAATGGTTGGATGAGCGCTGCCACCAATCGCGTACATTTGCCAATGAGTGTAGTCATTGTTGACAACATGGAAGAATCCCCATCTGCACCTTGGCATCCTCTGAATCAATCCCTCCCCGAACCGATTGAATGCAACTGTGACTTGCATTATTGAATCTTGAGGGAAAGCATCAGTTGCCCCCAAAAGCATCACCTGAATCATCATTTGTAATCAAACTTTAACTACTAGTATATGGCTTTTTTTAAGGGTAGTAATTAGTAAAGAGTAACGTTACGTCGTTATGATGGTTGAATTTGCAATTAGAAATGGTGATTGCAGTGGAAGCCATGATGGCATCAACAAGGCCATCGGTACATTCTGACAAAGTGCAATGATCAATCCAGATATGGTTGGAACCAAAAATGGAAATGCCATCGCCATCGCTCACCGTCCTTAGACCAATATGGTTAACAGAATATCTTATCATGCCACCATTAGTAGATATGATATTCTGAATCCTGATGTTGTGGATTATGACATTATGCACGAATTGGATCGTTAATCCAGCACCATTGGCTATGTGAACAGCAACTCCCCTGCCATCGATTGTCTTATCACTCGTGATCATAAGTTCTTGTTGCAACTTGATCACCATTGATTTCTCAAAGATGATCCACAATGGCTCCTCTTGAATCACAGCATGACGAAGGGTCCCCGGCTTTGGTTCCTGCACGTTATCATCTGATTCATCGGTGACAACATAGTACTTGCCATTCTTACCACCGGTCGTTTTGTGGCCAAATCCTCTAGCACACTCTTCCAAATCCTTCCTGTTTTCAGTCCAATTTTTGTCACACCTCCAGCATCTGTCAATTGGATTGGTTGCCATGCATTTATTTTTTTCTTTAAGATGCCTCCTTAAGCTTTTATACTTCAGCAATGCACTGCATAATACATAGAGTAAAATTCAAGTCATTATTCCTAAACCTATGTAAGTGAAATCAAAGAAACAGCTACAACTACGCCTCAATCCCAAACGAGTGAACAAACAAGTTAGGTCAGCTATACATATGATGAAATGTCACAGTCCATGTCTCTCTATTTAAGATTGTCGCTATCCAATATTACAAAAAAAAAAAAAAAGTTTCTGTAGCATTAGAGGTTCTCTACATTTTCTTCTGTCATATAAATCTCGAACGAGTCTAAAAAAAACCTCTAGCAAATATTGTACCTAAATAAACATTCTAACATAACAAAAACTTTATCTCAACTAAATGATATTCCCTTCATTCCACTTTATGTGGTTCATTTTCCGTTTTAGTTCATTCAGAAAATCATGACACTTGTAAATTTGAGGGGAAAAATTAACTATACACTTTCCAGTTTACCCTTAATGAGAAGCTAATTTTATAACCATGAAAATATGACATGTTTAAGGTTTATAGCCACACATAAATATAACATGTTTTAGACCACAAAATTTCAGAAGTCCACATTTTTTTCTTAAATTCCATGGACATTCAAACATTTCACATAAATTAGAACGGATAGAGTATCGTCTATATACATTTTTCGTCCGTTGAACCCTATTTTTTGCTAGTTCTGCATTCTTTGTTGCCCGAACCATCCATAAAATGTAACACAGAGTATGTTTGAAGGATCCGAGCAACATAATCTTCACGAAGAAAAAGAAAAAAATAATCAAGAAACCACTTACTTTCCAACTTCTTCGTTGAATGCATTAGTTACTTCCTCAGGATTATGTGTATATGCTTCAAGTGAAGAGTTGAGGGCTTCCAAAGTTTGTTTTTCCAAATATGCATCAAATTCAGCAATTCTGGCATGTAAATGTGGGACTAATGAAGCTAACCATATGAACAATATTAACAAAATTGAATTCCCACTAATAAAGGCCATAGCTTTTTATCTCCTTTAATTTTCTTTTTTCTTTTGTAGTTGTGTTCTTTTTTTTTTCTTTTTTTTTTGGTATTTCTTGCGAATCACCAGAGAAGTTTGTGATTCAGGGCGGAGCTAGAATATAGTTTTAAAGATTCCGTTGAATTCAGTAGCTTCGGTTCAAACCTTGTGTTTGTCTTTAAAAGTTGATTGAATATGTAAAATCATTAGTTTAGAATCTAAATTATGCACCCTTCAACTTCAAAACTTGGCTTGGCTTCGTCTAGTGACTTGCATTTTGCATGTTATTTCTAGAGGGAAGCCATGTATATAGAGAAAGTTGTTTTATCTATCTATAAATCCTATAGGTGAGATTCTAAAAAATAGAAAATATAAAAGGAAGTACATAGAGATATTATACAACACACAATAGAACTTGAGAAGAAACAAATACGGGTGTCCAAAGACTTATTTTGAGGTAGCTACTTGTGTTTTACTAACTAACTTTTCAATGTTTGTGTGAAACAAGTCATGAATAATTCTCAAGAAAAATCAACTACTTGTGTACACCTTTTTTTATCGTGAGTTTAATTTCTATGTATTGACTTGCGGTATGTAATAAATATTTATATAATTAAATTTATTAAGAATTTATAGGTAAGTCTCTTAATAGACATTAATCAATAATTAGGTAAAAATGGTAATTTAATTATCTAATATCACAGGTAAAAATCCAATGATGGTATTAAAAAAATATTATTAATGTAAATAACTTAAATCCTTTTATTACAGGCAAATTGGATATTTAGGTCGGTGAGTACAACCAACCCCACGCTACATTTTCGTGCTATTAAGAATTTGTATATCGCAGCCCAATTTACTTGATACTTTTTGCTTTTCAATAAAATAATTCGACTTATCTTTTAATCTAAATTGTATTAGAATTTGGATGCTCAAAATAATATGAAAAGTACTCTAATTCAGTTGCATCTTTTTCTTCATAAAGTCTTTTTTAAATTATTAATAAAAATTCTACATAATTTAAATTCTGAGAAGAACATAGACAATAAGCACATAAAGAGTGTAAATAATTAAACATAATCATGTGTTTCAGAATTTAACGTTTTATTTAGAAGAAACGCGTAAATACTGCCACAACATATAAGATTGTAATTTTTTGGGATATAGATAGATAGAGTAAGTAGATCAAAAAAAAACCTTACTTAGGCATTTCATTAAATTCCTTATTAGGAAAGTAAGCCTTAATTTATGTTAAAATAAAGCTCTAACTTACTTCTTCAAGTTCTCCAAGTATTCAATAATGATCTACAAATGTTAGAGCTAAAATACTTATATTAATTATATATAATATAATCATACGAAAAGTAAAAGTTTTGGAGTAGAAAAACGATTTTTCCAAAACTTATATTTGTTTGGTTGTTTCAAACAGTTGAAAATAATATTTGAAATTTATAGGTCAATTTTGAGAGTTGATAAGAATTGATTTTGATTGAATATTCAAACCGAAACTCAGAAACAAAGAAGAACAAATCTCTTCTTTTTTTTCAGATCTATATAAATAATGTGTACTTTGTGTTTTGAGTATGCTATTTGTATTTCAATTGTATCACTGAACATAAAGTGACACACAGAGACATACACAAATACACTCAACAACATAACTGTATGCAAATTATACGAACGTTGTATGGTTTAACTAGAGTATTTTTTTTTAAAACAGAGGTAGGGGAAGAGGAAATGGGGAGGAAATTACAATGTGGAAAATCAAGCTCTCACCAATAAGGTGGGGAGTTCAGGTAGTCAACCAACGAACTATTAAAATTCTCCAATGAGAGTATGCAAATTGTATATAAGTTATATATTTTGACATGCAAAATACATTCAACAACATAACTCACCAACAAGCTTTCATTTGGTATATAACACCAAATAAAAAATATAAGTTGAACACACATGCTATAGCCAACATCTCCCACAATATGCATAGCATTTCCCCTCTTATTTTCATGTTACTTTTTACTGTTTTGGAGGGACATACAATACAATACAGTAAAACATAAGTAACAAGCCACATGAAGAAAGAAAAAAATCAAACATCAACCCCATTGCAGCCATGGTTCACACGCCAAGATATCCTGCAATTAAATTAGTTTAGACAAAAAAAGAGGAAAAATTAATTATTACAAATGCTTGGAAATACATCGACAACCCCTTAAACTTGTCAGCAAATTTTATTTAGATACTCAAACTAAAACTTGTTCCAATTGAACACTTGAACTCATAATAAAGTGTTTCTATAAGCACTTTAGGATCAAATTTTGTCGAAAAAAAAGTTGTGCTTGTTCTGAAGCATATGTCAACTCTAGAGATATAGTAACATGGAGAAGACAATTGTTTCAAGTATCGATAGAAGATAGGTTTAAGTTAACCACATAAAATATGTCATTATCCTTTAAGTACACACATCAGCCTCAATTGGAATAGGTCTAAAGTTTTATGGCATTGAAACAAATGCATATAAATAAAGAAGGTGACATTTTAAGTGTTTATGGCTTATTGAGACAAATGCATATAATTAAAGAAGGTGACATTTTAAGTGTTTAACTTATCCATATAATGGATGTTTGAGAAAGTTTGTCATAATTTGAACTGAAGAAACACTTTTTCATGTGTTTAAGTACTCAATTGAGACAAGCCTTAATTTGAGTGTCTAAATGAAATTTGTTGGCAAGTATAAGAGGTGGTCCATGTATTAAAGCCTAAAATATACTTATATGACATAAAGCTCATCCACCAAAATTGGATCGGCACTGAATCTCTAGGTAACTGAGTAACAAATTTTATGAGGGAGATCTATGTTGATGGAAGAAGTGTCAAAAACAATAGGAGTGCAGAAATTTTATAGCTAAAATGTTTAAGCGCTTAACAGGGTGTGTTCTCAGCTATTTTCAACAACCTAAGACTACTAAACACAAGTAATTTTCGTGAACAAATGATTTCATATAAAACAACATGGGAGAGTGCAGGTTTTAGGGGTTCCAAGCTAAACAATCAATTTTTACACTGCAATGTTGCCAAACTTACAGAAGCGAACGATCTTCCAGTGTTGGTTCCTGTTGTCTCCTTTCCACCATTCCCAAAGACAAACAGTGGTCCCATCGCGGACACCTCCATGCTGTTTATCAGCATTCCATGCATCTAGATTGAGGTTAATGTTATTGACCATCCTAACTGCTCGATAACCATCACCCACGTCCCTGCTCTCTGTCCATAAGATTGACGCATCAAGAACGTCGGGATTGTACGGGGTGAGCTGCACCTGTAAAAGAAGTCCAAGAGGAATGTAAACTTTCTATGCTTCCTTCCCTATCAGAAGCCATGTAATATTAGTAAGACAGGACCCCTGAGCAACAGTGTGTTCGACTGTTCGTTACCCTTGGGGCATAGTAAAATCTATTATGCATTTGAGGCAAAGGAAGGTGCATGGAGGCAAGGAAGGCAAATATTAGTTGAAAATGTATATAGCACGTGTATGACATCTGTAGGCAACAGGACAATAGCAATTACTATCACAAGGAACAAGGTTTATTTAAGATGTCAATACTTCTTGTATAAACTCAAGCCACTAATGCCCATGTTTCATCAATTTTCCATTAACTATGAGGTTTTCTACAGTTAATGGATCAAAACTCAAACTTAACATGGCTACGATTTCCCTATTCTCTAGTTCTAACAGAACTTAACCTATACCCTCGGTCTATTTCTATGTTTGGTCTACCTAAGACTTTTCTCATGTTTGATAAGCCTATGCCAGTTGCATTTTGTGCTTATTTTAGGAGTTTCATGTCTTCTTTTTGATAAAGAAAGAAAAGAGACATAAATACTCCTAGAATAAGCACAAAATGCAACTTGCACAAGAAAGTATATGCAAATCTTCTCTCAAAAAAAAAAAAAAAGTATATGCAAGTTGGGTTAAGAAAGTATATGGACACTATCTTGTTTTATTTATACAATGTCAAATCTTGATGTTAAAAGACTGGGTATTCATACACACTCTCTTCGTGTTTCAAGGTACAAATTCTCTTTAGAAAGATGATACATTCTGAGATGGCCACTTAACATATGAAACCGTATGGAACCTTAGAAGATCTTGGCAAGAGGATATGAAGGCTCACAATAGGCTAAAGTGGAGAGTCCAGTGGAGGATTTGTAAGACCAACTACAATAGCATGATAGCCATAGTCTCATTGCAGTGGCTAGTTTTGTAATACTATAAACAATAGATATTACGGCATCTTACGGGTCGGTTCGTATCTACAATGGATAAGATCCGAGTCTAGTCTATAGGAGGTTATAAAAGAAAAGGAGCAATAATCATTTTCTTTTTCTACCAAGAAGGTGCTATTGCTCCTTTTTTGGAGTTCGATAAATTCATAATAAATTCATGTGCATCTTCCAGGTACCTCGTATCAGGCACGCGAAATTATCTTATACATTTATCTTCCTAATTCTAACATAAAGGATGATACCCATCAGCTTCTACAAAAAAGAAAAAAGAATGAACAAAATAACGATGCCTCCTTAAAGCCAATTTCAGGTTACCAGGGTGTACAAACAAGTGCTATAAATCTTCTTAGCCAATAAGCTATCATTGGTTGCACAGAGAATCGTCGCTTTGTTTGGCAATTTATACAAGTTGTCTTGATCATCAATCTAGAACTAGATGGTGCAAAATACATTTAAGCTCACTATGATATCCAGGACCGACTAAGGCCCTGTTTGTTTACACTTAATGGAGGTCTAAATCATTTAGATCTCAACTAATCAAATGCATTTGTTTTTTTCCTCTACACCACTCTTAAAACCATGTTTCAGCTAATGCCAATTACACAACCAACCACATCTGATAAATTAACCCCAAGTTGCTAAAATTAAGCCCAAAATCAGCTGCACATCTGCCCTCACCCATTTTTTTTATGAGGCTGCCCTCACCTACCTAGAGGGGGATCAGTGACCTGGGTCCAATGAGTTATTCACACCCCCAAGAAAATGAAGCATAAATTAGATCTCTTGCTAAAGAGTGAAATTAGATATTTGCAAGAAGAGTCTCTTTTGTGTTGGAGCACATATTATAAAGATATCAAAAACTATATAGCAATAACACCATTTCCTTCTCTCCACCTATTCCTTCAGATAAAAGCAATGCACACATAATCAACATTATCTTCTTATTATTCCTTTTTAAAGATAAAATAGCAATAGGTGAATGTTGGTACTGTTTAACTTCTATAGTTGTTTCGTTTATAGCTTATGATCTGTAACTGTCAACTGCAAGTGCAAGTTCGACATCTCAACATAATTAAGTAAATGAAGTGATCTCTCTAATAGCTCAAACTTTTTAGATGAAATGGTCACACAATTCAACATGGTATGATCCTGAATTCGAGTCTCACCACCAAACAAAAACCCTTCAGTTTATATATTGGATTACACTTTCCCTCAAACTGTCTAGGTTTCTCTCCCTCCATAAAGTCCAAACAATCCATACTTGAATATCTTTTTCTTCTAAAAGAACTCATAACTGAGCCTTCAAATAATTTAAATGATCCTTTATCCTTCATACTCAACATTAAATTGCAAAAGATTCATTTTCCTGTTTTTTCTAGGCAACCTGTGAAAAAGTCCCAGTCTGCATCATTTGCAAGTCAGAGTATTTGCATTAGGTAGAAATAACCTGCACTAAAAGCCGCCGGACAATCACACACAAAAAATAGAGAATTACGAAGCATACACTGATACAGCGGAAATCTCACACATGCAGATACCACAAGTAAACACTCAGGGGATAGACCTAGGAGCTAGAAATGGAAGATATTAGGTGCAGTTTGATATACATACACAATACAGTGACAAATAATTGACTGGGCACTGACTTTCTTTCCGCCTCACACACTCACAGTCCTCATCTCCATTAAACCCTCCATCTCTAGCATGGTACTACTTGAAACACCCCAAACCATCACAAATCATAGCATTTGCATTAGGTAGAAATCTCTAATCTCCTTTCTAGGACAAAGCAATGGGTTGGCTATCAAAGTTCATTCCTTTGTGAAGTTTAACATTATTGAGGATATCATCAAACTATGCAGCACAAAAAATAAAATCAAATAGTTATTTTCAGAGCTTATGGTTAACCAAGAATTGAACATACAGGATGAGAGGCGCCAATAGAGTGCTTCAGTGCCAGTCCTGAAGCTTTATTAACCAGAGCAAAGCTTGGAAATCCCTCTTCATCCTTCACTTTAGTACTGCACTTCTCATCTTTATACCAGTGCTGTAACAAATTTCATCCATTACAACAAATTCACAGTAAACAACAAAATCAAAAGAAGAAAAAAAACCTACTTGAAATGGATCTGATGGATCATTAGAAGCCAGAACAACTTTTTCATCACGGATAGTGAGAGAGTAATTAGTATCAGCCTTAGTATAAACCCTAAAAGAAGGTTTATCCATAAGCTCTGGATCTGAAGTTTGATGGTGGAAAGCTGAAGGCACATGTGGTTGAAAATGATGACGATCATGATGCCGATCACCACTCTCACTCTCATGAGACACGTGTTCAACAGAGGAATAGTCGGAAGTAGGTGGTGGTGGTGGGGCGTCATAGTAATCGGACCTCGGCGGTGGACGATTGTAAGATCCACCATAGTTCTCCTCCATCGGCGGCGGAGGATAGTTAGTCCGACCATAACTATCATCCATCGGCGGTGGAGGATAGTGAGGCCGGCCATAATTAGGTTCCATCAGTGGTGGTGGTCCACCTTCATGAGAAGTATGAAAGACATGACCAACTTGAGGAGGTGGTGGTGGTTCATCGTAGTATGACGGTGGTCGGTGGCCGGGAGGTGGAAACTCTTCTCGACGGTCGTCGTCGTCGTCGCGACGGTGGTGGTGGCCGTCGTGGTGGTGTCCAAAAGGATATTCCATTTGTTAGATAATAATAGTATTAAATTTTAGCACAATCTTTTTTCTTTGATTCTACATATTATATATTGTTGGTGTGTGTGACATGTGTCTATGTTTAATTTAGTTGTTAAGCTAACTTTTAAAATAGGAAAATACCTAAGTTTTCTATACTACCATTATTATTGCACACATGTCCCATTTTTAGTTGTTGTGTGTTGTGATTGATTTGTTAAGCTATCTTGATTGACCTTTTATTTTAAAACTAGATTCTTAAGGCCCGTGATACGGGCCCAATATAATCAATTATTAATCATTATTTGACAAATATTAAAAGGTATTTCTATAGCATTCTGATCAACATAAATTAATATCAAAAAATAACCATCAAAGAATATAGTGCATTGAATGGTGTTTCTCCTTCCTTAATTAAATATCTTAATTTTAAGTTTTGGATATGAAAAGAATTCTTAATAGAGAGCTCTATATCTGAATGGGCAACTCCAATATAAATATCGAATACTGAATAAAAATATTAAATTAAATTAACCCAATAATATTTTAAAGTATAATTGATATTAGCGATGGGTAGATTCATTTTTTAAGTTGTAAAACTCTGAAGTATAATATTCAATTTATTTATTTATTTATATTACTATAAGACACAAATTTAGTAGGATTCAGAGTTAATTTGTCTGTTAGATTGGATTATATCCTATATAAAAATCATGAATTATTATGTATTATCATCTTGAAATCTATCTTATTCATTTCAATTAATTTGTCGAATTTTTCTTTATAATCTATTAAAAAGTAATGTCCCTTTTCTTTTCTTAGTTCCAACTCCACATAACATATTTAAGATCACAAGATTAAAAGACATTTACTATATTTCACATATTTAAAATTTAAAATCACAAGATTCAAAAATCTTCCTTAATTTCTTAAACTTCATGTCAAGTCAATATAGAACAAACACGTTGAAACAGAGAGATTAATATTTTTTATTTATCATTCATACATAAAAATTAGAACTAAGAAGCATGTTTCACTATTACATGAAGTTCTATATATGCATAATTTGTCTTAATGAACATAATTTTTTTAGCATGATACAAATGTGTTTTTGGTTCTCTTTTTTCATGCACAATAACTTATAGGAACAAGTATTTTTGTTATTTTTATCAATTAAGTGAAAAAAATTCAAACAATCTGAAAACATAAATGCATTTTCTCTGTTTTAAAAAAATCTATTTAGAATTAAATGTTAAATTAGCATGATATTTTAATACATAGATCATTACATATTGTATTGATTTCCTCATCCAGATATTTTATCTTATTCCAAAATTTATTCATAATTTTTAAAATTACTATTAATGATTTGCTATTTTTGTCATCTCTTTCTAAATATTAATCTACTTAAATTTATTTTACTTCTCTAATTAATGTATTGATTTTTTGTGTTCCGATTCTTAACTTCCTATTTCAAACAAAAGAATAGCAATATTAAGTAAATAAAGTAAACAATCTGATTAATCTTAAAATTTAAAATATTCTATTATCAAAATATTCTTATCATTAATGTACGTAAATTGAACACGAAAAATACTTATTATTTCTCTTTAATATTTGATTCGCAAAATTTTAAAACTATTTATTTAAAAAATTAGTTAGTTTCTTAGTTTACTTTAATTTCATTTAATTTATCTATCCATTTTATTTATTAATTTTTATTTTTATGTAAATATTTTTATTTTTTAATACATTTTAAATCATGTTTGTTTCTTTTTATATTTATTTTAGTGCAAAAAGTAAAGGTGTTAATGAAATATAAATTGATTTAATAAATGGGTCCCATCATTTTTAGATAGTACGGCTACTTATTTTTATTTTTAATACATTTTAAATCATGTTTGTTTCTTTTTATATTTATTTTAGTGCAAAAAGTAAAGGTGTTAATGAAATATAAATTGATTTAATAAATGGGTCCCACCAGTTTTAGATAGTACGGCTACTTATGATATTTTTATGCTTTTCATGATAGAAAGTACACGTGGCCATCATAATAATAGCAACTTGGCTGTGTAATCTGGGAAATTCAATAATTTTGCAGCAGAAAGTACAATTGTTTTAAGCTGATAATTTTGGTAAAATGACAAAAGTGCCCCTAGTCGTCCTGGTCGTCTTCACTCTTCTATATAATAGAATAGAAAAATAGATAGAAATATAAAGTTGAACAAGTAGACAAATGTGTCCTACGAGACATAATTCACGTAAGACGCCACATAGAATGTCGCATAGGACATGAATTATATCGCCACGTAGGACGTCAAGTAGGACACATGTGTCTACTTGTTCATTTCTATACAAATTTTTGTGTCTACTATGCACATCCAAAATTGGAGGACACTGATGTCAAATGAAACCAAATTAAATGACATATTTATGTATTATGCATTTTAGAAAAATATATTTATATTTTTTTATAAAATTTAACCAAACACGACTTTAATTATACATTTTTTTAATAAAATAAAAACTATATTTTCATGACCGAACCAGATTAAGAAAGAAAATGATTAAAAGGCCTCGAATTTAAATTTTGAATATGAAAAAAAATCTCATTAAAAGTAGTAAGTACATTCAAAAATAAATATGAACTCAAATTAATTATTTTTTTTAAAAAAAATAAAAAATATGTGGTCTTGAATGCATAGACTTTTGAAGTGAGTCAAAAATGGGGTCCATGTTTTAACTTTGCATTAATTTCTTTTACTCCTCCCAATGTGTTGTACACGTGTGACAATGAAAATCAACAACTTAATGGTGGATAAAGTGGGAATTACATAACTTTTGGCTAGTTTTTTTGGAATATTCAATACTTTCAATGCAAAATGTACAATTAAGTTAAGCTTGAAATTTTATTAAATTGACAAAAATACCATTGGTCGTCCTGGTCGTCTTCACTCTTCTATATAATAGAAATGAGAAAAAATCAGAGTGAATCCACAACATTACTAGAAGATTTGTAGGAATTTAACATGACATCAATTTTCACTTAAACATTTTAAGTAAATCTTGTCTATTTTAAAAATCTGTTATAAAGTTTTATTATGTTATTTTGAACTTTTTTGACAATTAGAAAAAGAAAAAAAAACTTAAGAAGATTGTAATACATTTATTGATAGTGCGGTAAATAGCTAATTAAATTATTATATGTAGCTTTTTAAGTAGAAAAAATATTCCAAAATTTATTTAATTAATAAAATAAAAATTACATTTTTAAGAAAATAACTTACACTTTATCCCCTCGTCAGAGGTTATATTCTCTACTATATCCAAAAATCTCTTTTGTAGAAACAACCTCCTCACCCCCCCCCCACCCCCCCCCCCCCACCCTCTAAACTCTCTCTGTCTCCTATAGAAAAGTTTATTTAACAAAGAAGTATAAATGTCACAGCTCTGAGCCTACACTCTAGATGTGGTCGACACTCGAAGATTATTGTCAATCCTCAAGCGAACCCTTGGCCTAGTTGATTATTTAGCGAAAGACTAAAACATACACACGAAAGCTTAAACTGATGAGCAATTTAAAAAAATAAAGTGAATTTCAAATGATGTCTGAAAATACAAAATATAAAAGATAGAATTTTAGAAAAACATTTGAACGAAAACTGATTGACTCTCTATATCTATCTATTCATGAAGCCTCTACTGTCTAAAGATGAGTGTCAGAACAAGATTCATGACAACCTCAAAATACTACTATTACTAAAGCAATAAAATTGGAGTCCTCCAAAAGCAGGGAAGTCTCACCAGAACATGACAAGTGGATGATGTGATCTCAATGGAACGTATGTTGATGTTTGCAGTAGCGAATGGCGTAAGTACATGAAACATACGGTATGTAATAAAACTGAATAAAACAAAAAACTGAACTGAAGGACTGAAAGTGTCAACTGAAGTAAAGCATGAACATGAAGTGAAATCATTTAAGCTTTACAATATATAATGAAATGATTGCAAATACTGAAATATATACACACTTTACTTTCTTGGAGAATTTCACAAACCGACAACTATCACTATGAGTCTCGTAATGATACAACATCTCATCCACGTTGCAGAACCGCCATATACTTTGCTGGAGTATAGGACTTAACTCAACTTATGGATCCAGTAAGAGCCTAACCCAAAGATGAAGCTCCTCATTTTGGACATCATGTCTAGACCATCTCTAGAGCATAGTGAGACAGTTGCACAAACTTGAGACCATACTCATTCACCAGCTTCATCTCCACTTGCTTCTGATTCACAAACTCTTCTATTTTAGCCTCTCTCAACTCTCTGGGAAAGAAGTGATCTAGGAAAGCCTCCCCAAACTCATTTCATATGCTCGCATCCACATCCTCACCACGACTCTCTTCTCATTGCTCATACCAGGTGTGTGCTACATCCTTGAGTTGATAAGCAGCAAGTTCAAATCCTTCAGCCTAAGTAGCATGCATTGCCTTGAGAATTTTCCATATCTTTTTGAGGGTCCTCTTCTACCTTAGACCCTGTGAACATCGGGATTCATCCTCAAGAAATCTCAAATTTAGAAAAATCTCACAATATACTTCTCAATTAGCTCAACGGTACCCTTGAAAGGGTTGGTTATAGCAAAAAGATGCAATGGAAGAACTAGAAAAACGTATTTAAACAAAATGGCTCTTCCACCTATAAAAAAGTTGTTTGTCGGCCTTTAATTTTGTTGATGGTCTTGTTTATCATGTATGAGTAATATAATGAGAGTTTTTTTTATTCCTACAATGAGAGGGGCACCCACAATACGCATCTCAACACATATATACAAGGGAAAAAAGGGATAAATATACCATTTAACTATTGAAAATGAAATACGTTTACCTTCGTTATATTATTGAGACATTAGAGTCTTTGTCGTCCAAAAAGTGGAACATTTGTATCCTTCACACTCAGGGGTGTACTCACCCTTGGATAATCAAGTGACACTCCTTCGTCGGAAAATTACATTGTATATAGAAGTCAAATTTTGATTTAATAAATATATATACAAGTATTGACACTTCTTGACACTAGTTAAAAGTTTAGTATAGTGGTTCAGATGTTGTAAAAATTCTTTGAGGTCGTGTTCTAGCCCTACTAGTCTCATAATTATATATTTTACTACAACTATTGACACCACTCAATGATAATCCTGGATCCGCTACTATTCACACTAACGGACGGACACATGTCATGATCTGAACAAGCTATCCAAAAAAATTCAATTTTTTCCACAATTGAAAAATCCACCCGAAAATCAATCCAGATAATTATAACCACAAAATAAAAACTCAACAAATCTACACCCAAATAAACCTCATTTTTCCTTTCTCTACACTAACCAAAAACAATCAACACTCCACGGACCATATCCACACCAGAACTTCACCGCACTACCGCAACCCCCATTTTCGCTTTGATCATAACATGATTCTAATCAAAGGATTATGGTATCTTAATAGTATAACAAAGAATATAAATATATACCATTTTTGATAATTCGAGGATATATTTGTCCATTTTTCCTATATAGAAACACTATGTGTCATAACATGTTTCTACTTAAAGAAAGTGATCAACCATATGACATCCCCTATATATTAACTTCACTACTTAAAAACTGGATTTAGCGATGGAAATTTTTTGTAGCTAAATAGAAAAATCTATCGCTAATCCTACTTAGTGACAAATTAGCGACAAATTGTCATTAACTACGAGTAAAATGACGATGGACTAGCGACGAAGTTCATAGCTAATTCCACTATTTTTGATAGTGCTTGATTCACATTGAAAAAAGGAATTAGGTTAGAGTTTATTAGATTTGATTGACGAAAGTCTACGTTAATTAAGGGATTGATAATCCTAGTCTAGTGATTGAGGTTAGGGTTAATTCTTCATGCTTGTAACCTAAAGTTGAAATGTGCTTTATACAACCTAACTAGGTTAAGACTCGCTAGTTTGTTGGAAAATGATTAATGGATAATCAAGAATTTAGAAGTTGTTAAGAAACACCATTAATGAGTTATACTCAAAGCCTATTTGACACTGCAGTTGGGAGATCAAAAATAATTTTTTTTGAGAAAAAAAAAATGTTTTTGTTGAAAAATTATGTATTTGACAAATCAGCAAAATTGTTATTAAATAGAAGCAGAAGCAGTTTTTTTGCGGAAAGAAACTAAAAATTTCTGCTTCTTGAAAAAAGCAGAAATAGAAAAAAATAATCAAGACTAAAATATCTCTTTCATATGTATATGCATATTTACCAATATATCTCTTATTAATGAATTAAAATATCTCATAAGTTTGGTTAAATTTCATTTAAGAATTTTATTTTTATTTTTATATAATAAATTTAATATTTTATTTTACGTTTATATATTATTATTTTATATTTTAAATATTATTTTACGTATAATTTTATAGAATTAGAAAAAAGGATAATAACAATATTTATGTAAGGTTAGAAAAAAGAGAAAAGAATATACAACTAAAGATTTCAACCCTCCCCCCAAAAGGTGTAATATTGATTGAATTGAAAATTCAAAATATGTACATTTTAATTGAGAAAATTTTCAAAATGTCAATATTTTGACATTTAATAGGATTCATTAGCCATACTTTTAATATTTATTTAAAATGTCAATAGTTTAGTTTGTTATGCATCTGATTTATGTATTTTCTTATTTGTTTGAATTGCAAGAATACAATTATTTAATAACAGAAAGGAGAAAATCAGGGGAGATAATATTTTTTAAAAATGAACATATCACTTAAAATTCTCATCAGTTACAATTTCAAAGAAATCAACTTTCTTTTTTATTATATTTTCATCGTAATTGTATACCAATATTTTTTACATTTTATGTGCCGACTTTACCATTTAAATTAAAATTGGTATTTTACTTTCATAGTGAAAACTACAATTTGTATCTCAACGATCAAAATTGTATTACATGATTGCCAAATATATTTTTCTTTTATTTGTATTACAAAATTATTATTGATTGTATCCCAATATAATCTAATCATTACATATGAATATGATTTATGAAAGGATACAAGATTTTGGGGAAATAATACAATATGTTGAGGAGGGATATAATATTCTAGAAAATATATAAATTGATTATGAAAGAAATAGAGATGCAAGATTCTGAAAAAAAAATAAATAGCATACATAGTGGAAATAATACAATCTATTGAGGAAGGATACAAAATTTTTAAAATATATATAAATTGACTGTGAAAAAAATAGAATACGTCTATGCTTAAGAAATATAAATCAACTAGTGAAACTACCCGAGCTTCGCGCGGGAATTTGATATCACAAAATTTATAAAATAATACTTAAAATCTATCAGTCATTAAAACTAAAACACTATGTTATCTTACATACAAGATTAAGTAGTAACGAACATTAATAATATAAAAGAAAATAATAATTATAACATCTTATCATTTATCCTTCAATCAATCATCTTTAATTTGATTTTATTATTTATCATTTTGCTTCCAAGAAGTATTACTATTTGATATTTTTCGGGAATCAAATGAGCAACCGAAGATATTAAATTTTCTAATAAATAAATAATCGTTGGTGAAGGGATAAATAAATTTTAAAAGAATGAAAAAGTGAACAAATATTCTAATTCTAACGTGTAGAAAGTTCAATCATACCGTTTGCTTTACATATATCATTTTAAAGTTCCTCATTTAAATGTATCATAAGTAATTATTAAAATGAAAAGAATGTATCATATAGGACAATAATTCAACTTATTATATATACTTGAAAGGGAAAATATTACATAAAACTATTAAGTTTATTTGAGTGTTTTTTTTAAATCAACATACTAGAGTGATGAAGTTCAATTTGAAACTACAATTCGATAGAGAAAACTTGCGTGAATACACAATTAACGTGTGTTATTTAATATGTATTAACAAATACTTATAACAATAACTTTGCACGTAGAAACATAAACAACAAAGTATAAAACAAACATACCAGAATCTGTAACAATAGAATGAAACAGAAAGGAAAAAATCGAGCTCATTGAATGCATAGTGTCCGCTTAAGGAAATTATTATCCTCTAGTACCCCCGGGTTTAAAGGAATAGATCCTCTCATGATAGAACAATTCTATTCAGCAGTGTATTGATACAAAATATTTAATTATGCAGAAGAAGAAAAAGTTCAGAATTTTCGTTGTTTTAAAATGAGATGAAATCCCTCTATTTATAGAAAACAAAGGATAGTGTGAACAAATATTTATTGTTCCTTATCGGAAAGGTCACAACGCTTTGGAAAAGTTGCAACCCTTCGGAAAGGGCACAACCATTCATAAAAGTTACAACCCTTCGGAAAGGTCACAACCCATCATAAAAGTCACAATTTTTCATAAAAGTCTCAACTCTTCATAAAAGTCTCAACTCTTCATAAAAGTCACAACTTTTCATAAAAGTCACAACTTTTCATGAAAGGGGAAGGTTAGTTTTGGAAATAAATAAATTTAAAAGGAAATCTTAGCTTGTGGTGGCGCCAAGTAGGCGTGCCTAGGGTTATCTTTTATATAAATATATGATTTGACAAAGCTATTTGAATGAATACAAACAAAAAAAGAAATACAATGTTTTTAATAAAAATACAAATCATGAGTAAAAGAAAAACAATTGACAAGTAAAAATTAATATGAATACAATCCTGGTATGAATAAAATTCAACTTTCTTCTCTCACTCTCTCTTTCTTCTTCTTCGTATGCTATGTTCCTTTTTCTGATTTTTTTTCATCAAATCCAAATTCAAATCCGTATTCACTTGTGCATATATTAGTAATCCTATAAGCAAAATTAGAAATTATTAATTATGAGTGTATAAAAAAATCAAACAATATATGATGTATGAATGTTAATGTAAATTACTACAATCTATTAAATCTCAAATATGAAAACAAAATTATAAAAAAATCGAATAATAGAGTTTAAAAGACGAAAAATCTGAAATACATAAAAGAGGGAAATCTCATAAAATACTTGGTGAATATGGAAACCTCACAAAAAAATCAAACAATACTGTTTAAATACAAAAAAATTGAAATACAAAATACTTGATGATTATGAAAACAAAATCATAAGAAATCTCACAAAATACTTGTTGACTTCGAATTTACCTTTATCAATGGTTGACATTTTTTTTGAATTAATTGTGAGATTTCTTGAACAAAGTGTAGGAAATTGGAAGAGTTGATTTTCTTGAACACGAAAGGAGATAACAATGGTGAAAAAGTGAAGAGAGAGAAAGGAGCAATTTGAGGTTAAACCGAAAGAGGGGTAAGTGGGTAATGAGGTGTATCTTTTTTTATTTTTTAAAATGTAGATGTTTTTAATAATTATGTCAGAAATTGTGACTAATTTGCTAATTTTTCCCTTTATCAATTAATAGAGGTAAAATGGTAAGTTCACTATACTAATCATTATTCTCTTAATAAGTGTGTGAAATTAAAATTTTACTAGTAAATAGACACGGAGGAAGTACTAGATATATTTAAACTATTAATAAAATTTTAATTTTGTTATATTTTTATAAAAGTTTATTTCAAATCAAAATCAAATAAATAAATTGATACGAGAACGATTAAAAATTATGACCATCCAAAAATATGAAGACGTGTGTCTAAAATGTGGGGACTGTGGATATTATTCCTTATTGCGACTTTAAAGACAGCCAATTATGCCGTCATTTCATGCTTGACTTACTTGCAAGGCAGTACAAGCTTTAATTTTTCTATATTAGCATATAAATATACATAAATATTTTCATGATTTGAACTCGTGATCTATTGTTTATATATTTCACGAAAACAGTTTTTTCTTTTAAGTTCTAATGGGTGAAATTATTCAAGTTTCTTCATATTATGGATGTAATTTTATGTTTGGTTTTGTTTAGGGGGTCTTAATGAGGACTTTGCTTTTGTGCTACGTTAAAGAATGTATTTATTCTTCTTAGACTAATATATTTGTTTTTCTTAGATATGCACCTAAATTCTGCCCAAAACTTCCTTTTTGGTTTTTTGGCATTTGAGGCTTGCGGTCCCGTAAAGTTTTGGTATATGCAACTTTACTATTATATTGATTGAAATGTGTATCATACAAAGACAAAAGTGGTAGATAATTTATTTATTGATGGGGCACTATTAAAATTAAATTATAGTATCTAGAAACAGCTCATCTCCTTAGGCAGAAGCTCTCCCATTTTTTAAAAAAAATATATTTTTCATTAATAGGAAAATCAATATGGTAAGGAGTTTTAGCATTAACCGTAAGAATTACAGACTTCACTTGTGGTTGTGGGACAACATTGATACTACGTTGGTGGTGGTGTTAAGAATTATTGTCATGTCATTCTGTTCTTTTCTTTAAATTTACTTCAAAAAAGGAAGGTATGAGTCTATTTGTTCTCATGACAATAACAATTTAACAAGTATAGCACATTACTTACTATAAACAAGTCAATCACACAAATAAACTCAGTTTTATTTGTGTTGAGATTAAGACTTTAATAATTAAAGTGGGACCAAAGTCCTATTGTTTTATTATTTATAAGATTATATAAAAGACAAAAGTAAGAACGAATGAATTATTTTCTTGTTCCTTCTTTCTTTATTAAAATTAAAATGAAGTAGTTTAGTCATGAAGAACCATAAAATAAATGGTTGGTGATAAGTGTCTCTTGTTGTTCCCCCTTTACATCATTCAACTTGTATTGAAGTGAACTTTTTGGGGGATAAAAAGGGAATACAATTGTTCTACAATAAGTTAACAAAGATACTCTTACATCTTGATAGTTTTTACCTACTCTAATCCAACTAATTAACTTTTACATGCAATCATCCAGATTGAAAAGGGCACAAGTTATCTAGTAATCTCAGCAAACATGAAACTGGGGTAAATAGTTTAAGTCACACAGATCATAAACAAGATTTACAAATTCTTATCAAAAGGAAAAAAAGAGGGCTATAGTTCAAGATTTATGCTGCTTCTGGAAATCAGGATGATTCAGCTGATGAAGCATTGGACCGAGCTTTCTCATACAAGCGGTATATCAGTGTAGACTTAGACATTTGAGGTTCTCTTTCTAGGACGGCGATCACATCTTTTACAGTAATACTGCGAGCAATCCTAGTTTGTGTTATTATCCCTTGAGTTCTTCCGGCTCTTCGCACAGCACCTACAGAAAAGAGAGGACAAATGCTCAAAGGTTACAGTAGCTAAATGGTTATTGCACAGGCTAAACCTGAGTAACCACACTAAACAAGAAGAAATATCAACCGAATGTCCTGAAATCAACAAAGGAACGGTAATATCACACATTCCTGGATCATAAACACTTCAATCCTTACATAAAAAAACTAATATTGTGCCTCAATCCCAATAACTAGGGGTTAAAAGTGGATATGCGCGGTGTTGTTTAACTCTTGGTGCTAAGTGGGCACTCTACCACCTAAGCTACATCCAGGTGCTAAGTCAGCCGAACCCAATAGCTTTGACCTAGACGCTTTATATGTGTTAAGAAATCCGTTTAATATGTACAAGTATCAAATTTCAAACCTGGTCATTAGTACTTGAGATTGGTGTTCTAGAATTCCAAGCCCATAAAATTCAAATCATGGATCTGCTTCTGGCTACATCGCCGGCTCGGGAGGGAACGTTGGAAACATCTAAGACGCCAAACTCAGAGCTTGCCACAAGATTGTTTGGAAGGAAATTTATCACGTTCAATGCTAGGATACTCTTGGCTGATCTAAATACATCTCATTCTAGTATTTTCAACCAACCCTGACCCTCCCTCTTCCATTTAGTTGCTGAGTTCATTCTAGTAAGGATGTTTGGTGGTGGTGTTTTTTTCTTGGATCAAGTAAAATGAGAAAATTTCATTGAAAATGCATCAAAAGGATGCCAATATTACATCAGCTGAGGAGAAAAGGTAGTTCCTGTACAATTAACCTTTGGTTACCAGTAGTAATTCAAGGAGCTAACAAAATCCATAAATTTCTCTAGACTATTCACATCTTCTAGTTTACACCAGTAAACAGGAATCATTAGGCATCTAGCATTAACTTTGTATAGATGGGTAATGACACCCTCAAAACATATCTAAGGCTTCTTTCTATCCAACTCCAAAAATGGCATGATGGTACCATTTTTTCATCTACCCCAGCTGTCCCAATCCACATAAACTGATGGACACCCTTCGTGAAATTCCTGGCTCCGCCGCCACTGCCAGCTGATATATGTTTCTTTAATGGTATAGGTCATTACCCAGCTCATCACGAAAAGCTTTTAAAAAATATACTCCGATGTCTCAGGCAGCTTGAAAATGGAGGAATAGATGGTTGATGCTTTCTGATTCTAGTAGCCAGATGTAGCACCTGCTGCATAGAATTTTTTTTGAAATTGGTAACTTTGTCTATTCCTCAAAAGTCAGTACTAAAACTGTACTGGTCAGTATTTACAACATGTACTTCAAATCCTACTATCTTTTACTAAATTGAGTCAAGTACATCAATTATGGAGATAGTATCATTTGAGTATAATTGATTACACCAAAAACATAGTAGCATAAGACAATTTAGTATGACTTTTTGCATACTATTCTCAACACTATCAAAAGCTCTAGAGTTCCTTTCCTTCCATATTGCCCACCATATACTAGCTGGGACAATTCTCCATCTGTCTCTATTCTTGGATTGCTTTCCTGCTTCCTCCCAACTCTGGATTGCTTCTGTGATTTTGGAAGGCATGGTCCATGACATACCCTTAAGATTCAGGAATAACCTCCATAGTTGGCTTGTGATCTTGCAGTGTAGAAAGAGATGGTTAACTGTCTCAGCATTTTCCCCACAAAAGAAACATCTAGAACATAATTGTATTCCCCTTCTCTTTAAGTTGTCTTGAGTCAATACAGCCTCATTGGCTAACAACCAGACAAAACATGCTACTTTGAGTGGAATTTTTGACTTCCAGATTCCTCTCCATGGCCAGTGACTTTGAGGCTGATTGGTGTGGTTCAACCAGTTGTATGCACAACCCACCTTAAAGTTTCCCTTTCGATTGCCTTTCCACCACAAAATGTCTTGACCTCCTTCCAGTCCATTAAATTGCCCAATGGTGTTGAAAAAATCTGTTACCCTTTGAATCTCCCAATCATTTAATTGTCTTCTAAAGATGAAGTTCCACCCTTGAGGAGTCCAGTGATCTACTATGGTCTTCTGTTGGTGAGATACTAGAGAATATATATCAGGATACAAGACCTCTAGCCTACCTGCCTCATGCCAAGCATCTTTCCAAAATTCTGTTTTCTCTCCATTCCTCACTTTGATCTTTGTGTTAGCCTTAAACTCAGACCACATAGATCTAATGGATCTCCATACACTAACCCATATGATGTAGTCACTTCTTTGGTTATCCAGTTATCTTCCTCTTCATATTTTGCTTTAATGACTTCCTTCCAGTAGGACTGCTCTTCATTATTGAACTTCCACAACCATTTCATCATAAGGGTTTTGCTTTGATTCATCTAATTCCTTATTCTGAGACCTCCACGCTTCTTTCCCACTATCACAGCATCCCATTTAACCAAGTTGTAGCCTTTCCTCTCACTGTTTCCTTGCCAAAAAAAATTTCTTCTGATTTTATCCAACCTAGTGATTACACTTTTGGGAAATGGGAATACTGACATCATATAGGTTGGTAGTGGATCAAGAACAGAATTAATCAAGGTCAACCTGCCACCCCTTGAGAGATATTGTGATTTCCATCTAGCTAACTTCATTTCACATTTCTCAACCACATTGTTCCAGATTTCATATGACTGAGATTTGGCTCCCAAAGGCATCCCAAGATATGATGTAGGCAGTGCTCCAATTTCCCCTCCTAGAACAGCATTTAAAGCTTCCATGTTGTGTACTTCATTAATTGGATAGAGATGGCTTTTCCTCCAATTAATGTGCAGACCAGAGAACCCCTCAAACAACACTAGGATCACCCTCAACATCTTTAGTTGGCCTTCATCAGCATCACATAATATCAATGTGTTATCTGCATATTGTAGATGGGTAATTTCCACATTATCAACTTCAGGTCTGCTGACCTCAAAACCTCTGAGCCATCCCCTCACTTTAGTTGATTTGATCATATTGTTCAGCCCTTCCATAGCAAATAGGAAAAGGAAAGGAGACAAAGGGTCTCCCTGCCTTAGTCCCCTCTCTGCACTAAAGAAACCAACAGGGGATCATTCATAAGTACTGAGAATCTCACAGTGGTGTCTTTGTCTGATCCATTGGATCCACTTCATCCCAAATCCCAATCTCCCCATTGTGGTCAAAAGATATTCCCAATTAACATGGTCATAGGCATTCTCCATGTCTAGCTTACAAAGTATTCCTGGTTTCTTTTGCTTTTGGTTTATTTTGCTTTTGTCTGGAATCCACTGCCTCATTAGCTATCAACATTGCATCCATGATTTGTCTTCCTTGGATAAAAGCCATTTGTCGGGAATCCACAAGTTTAGCCATTACCCCTTTCATTCTCTCTGTCAAAACTTTAGCAAAAAGCTTGTAGATGCTGCCTATTAAGCTGATGGGTCTGAAATCTCTCAATTCCTTAGCACCCTTCTTCTTTGGGATAAGAGTAATAAATGTTGCATTCAAACTTCTTTCAAACACTTCCTGCTCATAGAAGTTTTGGAAAGCTTTCATGATGTCCTCATTCACCACCTCCCAACATTTTAAGAAAAAACCCATGGTGAATCCATCAGGCCCAGGTGCTTTATCAATTGCACACATTTTCAGACATTTTAGGACTTCACTCTCCTCAAAGTTCCTTTGCAGATTCTCCTTTTCCTCCTCTGTTAACCCGGGGCAATTAGCATCAGTATAGGCATGTCTCCAGTTAGTAGTCCCAGTATATAGCTTCTTGTAGAAGTCTACTATCTCTCCTTCAATTCTTGCAGGATCTTGGGTTAGTTCTCCTTGGATTACTAGTTCATCAATGTTGTACCTCTTGTGTGCATTGGCCATTTTGTGGAAGAAATTAGTTTTCTTGTCCCCCTCTTTTAACCATAGTGATCTTGATTTTTGTCTCCATGAAATTTCTTCATATTTGAGTAATTCTTCCTTGTTACCTCATCCTCTGTTAGTGCTCTACCCTTACTAACTTCGTCAAAAATAGCCAGCTCTTTGAGTAAGTTCATCCTTTTAGCTCCCAGGTTTGCTTGATCACTCCTGCTCCAAACATTAAGCTTTTCTTTTAATGCCTTAAGTTTTGAAGCAAGTATGAAATCCGGTCTCCCAGAGAAGCTGAAAGTGTCCCACCATTCTTTGATTCTGTTTGTGAACCCTTCTGTGTCTAACCACCAGTTTTCAAACTTGAAATAATTTTTGTTTTGGTTCCACACTCCCAGCAATGCAATAGGAGTGTGATCTGATCCGAGCCTTTGTAAAGCTATTTGTTTGATGTTGTTGAAGTTTTCATCCCATTCTTTTGATATCAGAATCCTATCAATTCTGGATGCAATGTCTTGATTGTCTCTTTTGAACCAAGTATACTGGCCATCCTCTAGTTGAATGTCAAGCAACTTCAGATCTTCTATGAAATCTGAAAATTCTCTCATGTTTTTTGTTCTTCTCAAACAGTTTCTCTTCTCTGAGATGAACCTCACCACATTGAAATCTCCACAGACTGCCCAAGGCCCTTCTATTAAACCCCTTATCGCCCCTATTTCCTCCCAAACAAGCCTTCTTTCTACATAACAGTTGGGGGCATAAACCCCTGTAATGTGACAAGTGAAGTTTTGAAGTTGAGCTTCAAATTTGCAAGTTATAGTGTAGATGCCAGTCTCCAAAATATCCCCCTTCCACACTACTGTCCCACAGCATTAGAATTCCCCCTCTAGTCCCACTAGCTTCCAAACACGCATATTTAACCCATCTCCCTCCCCAAATTTGCCTAACCTCCTCTATCACACCCCCCTCTAACTTAGTTTCTTGCAAACAAATGATGTCTGCATTCCATCCCCCCATAACACTTTTGACTAATCTTCTCTTATCCTTATTATTCAGTCCCCTTACATTCCATGAAACCAATTTAAACTTCATCTATCACTAATGAGCAAGTTTCTCCCCATACCCCTGTTTCCACTGTTTTTAAATTTCACATCAAAGCTTACTAGACTTTTTAACTCTTGAGAACCTCTGCATCTTGTTTTCTTGCATACAGATACAGCCTCTACTTCCATTCTTCTGGCTTGTCTTGAACTGTCTACTTGAAGTAATAACTCCAAGGCCTCCTCTTCATGGCCCTGGAAATCAACACCCAAAACTTTACCCAGTTTGATCAAGTTTTGTTGTACCCAGTTTGAAGTCTCCCTCTCCTTATTCCTTTTTTCTTCTTGTTGTTGAATTTGCAGCGGTTCTGGTTCCTCAATCTCCCAGTCCTTCATGAGAGTGATCGAACCATTATCCTCCTTTTCTGAAATCTCCCCCCTTAGTTCGTTATCATCTACCTCTATTAATTGGCGTTGAGATTCGATAATTGATTCCCCGGCCATGTTTACCATCTCCTCCTCCACATGGGAAATTTGATTCATGTTCTGCATGGCTGTTTTTTCTGTTTCTTGATTGTATTGCAGCTCTGGGAGTTCTGGAAAATTACCACTGTTAAGTGGTATTGGGCTTTTACAAGTTATGTTATTAAAAATGACTTGACTTGAAAAGTCAGGCCCATTCTTGTAAAGTTTCCTCTTTCTATTGAGCTGCTGATGGCCCAAAGCTGCTCCCTCAATTAAATGAGATGTGTGCCCCACGTGTGCCCCCCCCTCTCTTCCTTTTACAGTTGTATCCACTTGTTCCTCTGATGCTAAATCCCTAAACTGATGGGATTGTACTTTTCCACAGGCTTTACTAATGACTTTACCACAACCTTTACCACCTTCAGACTGCTGTGTAAAGGCATGTACTGGGTATTTATGTGCTCTATCTTCTCCGGTGACTCTATTTTCAATTTGCAAAGATTTCGGTTGTAACTCTACTCTGACTTGGCACTCAACCCATATCGGAAAGTGGAATATTACTCCATTTCTGGAGATTGAAACTTCTTTGGGAATGTTTCTTCCATCATTTGCAACTAGAATTCTTGCCCACTTCATATGATTTCTTAGTTTTGTTTCCTCCTCTGTGGCCACCCAACCTCTGCATAAGTTTCCGATTACTTGAAATACTCTTTCCGACCAAAGATGAAGGGGGATTCCAAAAATTCTGATCCATGTTTCCATCTTCAGAGTATTATTGGGGAGACAACCCACCATCGGATTCCACCATTCTAGATTGAATCTGTGATTCTTCCAGTTCCACTGCCCTTGGAGGGTTTGTTCTGCCATGTTTATGTTAGGGAACTCGAACAGAAACATACCTCCATACATTTCATAGATGTTAACTCCAAATGCCTTTTTCCAGAGTGTTGATGACCATCTTCTTATTTCAGGCAAAGTTGGCTTTTCCTTCATATGTCCTTCCAGATGACCTACTAGGCATCTTTCTAGAAGCCCATTCTCTTGGTCTTCAGGATGTGTGAGGACTTCAATAGTACTAGCATTGTTCGTAATCTCTGCCTCCTTTATAGTCTCTGATAGCCATTTACTATCCTTAACTGCTTTTGCTGTTTTGCATAAGCGTAGTTGGCTTTGGTTATTCTAGGAGGTCCTGGCACTTCCATTCTTTTAGAGCATTTAATGAACCTTTCAATTTTAAATGCTATATCATGCCATCCCGCATTCAAGGCTAATTCTGGGATGACCAGTATGGACCTACCCCCATTATTGATGGAAATGATACTTATAAATCTTCCGTGTTCATTATGTTTCCTAGTACAGAAATGCTCCGCCTCTCTTTCTGCAGTTTTCCATCTTCTGATTGTTTTCTTCTGATCGCTGGAAGCTTCTCTCAGAGTGAAGCAGATCCATTCCATGGTTTTGCCCGCTCATGGAAGATCTCCTCATCATCTTTCTACTCCTCTCAACCCATTCGAACTACACAGAGCTGCCAGTGCTCCATTTAGTGATGTCGAAAGACTTAAAACCCGCATTGAAATAAATCCTATTGTCACCCATTGCAAAGTTTAAAAGAAGGATCTGAATCTCAGAAAACTATCACGTAAGGTAATAGTTAAGAAAGGTAATGAAAGGGAAGGAATGGAAATGAAGGTTCCGGCGAGAGAGTACCGGAAAGAGAGACCCTCCCCCCCTAGGAAGTAGGGGAGAGAGTTACCTCGGGACAGGTGCCTGGGAGCATTTTGTTTGGATGTAATGAAAGGGAAGCCATCTGCACCCACCTGCTGCATAGAATTATTATCCTTTTTGCAGGGTTATCATGAGCTAAGCAAGCATCTCGGATTGCTAACCAACTAAAACAGGCTATCTTGTTGGAATACTTTCTAGACAAAGTCACTGGGGCCACACTTCAGGAATATTGCTGTTGGAGCAGATCTTTTAACAAGATTTAAGAAAATATGCACCAACCTGGCTGTTGCTGTAAGAGCAGATCTTCTTTTAACAAGATTTAAGAAAATATGCACCAACCTGGCTGAAACTCCAAACTAATCTGTCCTTTTTAGAAGTGTCAATTGAGAACCCTTGCAATCTATCAAGAAGAACTCCCAGCTAATCCACCACCGAGTCTTGAAAAATTCCTTCTGCAGTGCAAATTCCAAGAGTTCTCTTCCCTGCATTGGCTGACTGTGGCTCAGGACAGCACATTTAACTGGTATTGTCTTAGGAGTTTTTCCTGTAAAGTACTATTCCCCAGCCATACTCTAAAATAGGCATACTTGGAAAAATCTTCCCAAAGTCTGCTTATGTATTTTCAGGGGGGCAACAATAAGAGTATACTTTAGTGTGCCAGAAGTCTTGCTCCCCATGTTTAGTTTTAATAATATATCTTCAGAAAGAGTCTTCCTCATTGCAATACCTCCAGGACCGTTACATGAGCGAAGATTTATTATGGACAGGCAGATCCCTTGGTCCTAAGCACCCACAGACTGTCTAGGCTTAATTACTTTGGTCCAACTGACCAGATAATATTTTTGTTGAGTGCTACCATATATCCATACCCTCCAAAAGAATGTTCCTTCTTATTTTATCAATTTGCTTCAACGCTTTGTTGGGCTTATAAGGTTTTGATCATCTAGTAAGTCTAGTAATACTTGGTGTTATTTTTTTGAGAATTGGTAAACATTGTATTCTTCAGCATTAAGGATATGCTGGGGACCTTTTAAAAAATCAGAAAAGAACAAAAAGCATAATACTTACAAGGATCCTAAGAAATCTAAAAGTTGATCAAAAAGTTGATCTGAATCCTCTAATCCTATCTCTTTACACCAAAAATATAGAGATACAATGCAATTCCATTTAACCTTGTGAATGGAATTGGATACCCCATCTAACAACAGAATTTTCTTAAACATTTTGGAAAGGAAAATATTTCAAATTATAACTTTTCTATATTTTCAAATCTCTGAATATGCCTCATATGGTAGTTTATGCAAAAGAAAAGCTAAAATATGATTTCAAACAATGTGTGATTCAGGATCATATCAATCATGTTAACCAAAGTCATAACTACTCTAAACACCATGAATATGAGAAACAACATTCATATTTAGAACGCTAGTCATATGAATCTCGAAACTAGGTCCAATAACGGATCAGTATCATACATACCAGGTGTGGCTATTGCAGATGACTGGATCCTTTTCTCAGCTTCTTGGGGGTCCCTTGAGCTCCTTGTGGGAGCTGATAAATTCTTACTAGTCACATCTTTACCAGGCTGTGAACCAGAAGCCACATCACCTCCCCCTTCACGCTTTTGTCTTGCCTGCTCAGCCATTAATTGCCACTTTGACAACATGTCATCCCCTCCAACAGCAGCTCGAGCAGCAACATTTGCAGCTGTAGTTCGCATCTTATCATCTTCGTCCTTGTTTACCTGCAAAGATACAAACAGTTGGGAAGGATCAAAGTTAGTTATGAAAGAAATTACATTTGACACTTCTCTATGGATCTTAAAACTATCCAGAAAAACAGAAGTGTGAGCAAGGGAGAGTATGTACCTTTATTGATTTCCCGCGACCCTCATCCTTCTCCTTATCACCGTCAACTCCAATACTACCTTCGGGCTGATATCCAAGTCATTAAGTTACACTGTTTTCTTCTTCTTTTTTGAGTAAGGTAACTTTTAAGTTGCACGTTTTCCATATTGTCATTTTTTTGGAACAGATAACATAATTTTCCATATTAACATTGACCAGTAGAAACTTAGTTAAAGAACGCTCAAAGTGGAAAGAAGGATAACTCACTTCATTTGCCTTTTGGAGTTTTTCCACATCAGCCTGTTTCTTTTCCCATTCTTCCCGGGCTTTTCGATTGATTGACATGATTTCTTCACGAACATCTGAGGTGACAATTGTTCTGTGTCTTGACTTCTCAATGTCAACTCTCTACAGAAAGCAGACCTCTATCTCAGGTTCATATGAGAATCCTATAAGCTTATCACATAGCATATTTTAGAAAAAATTTAACCAAGCAGAATGTTAACCTGTTTTGACAGTCTGATGAGACTACTTATGAGTCCACGCATTCTTTCCTCCACACACTGGAAGTTGAAAGTTCAAAGTTCAGTGGCGCAAGAATTTCCCAAAAAAAAGTAAAACAAACAGAAAAAGATCATATCTCACCAACGACAAGCATCGTTCCACATCATTGCTCATATTCTTTAAACCACATTTTGCCACTGTCAGACAGAATTAGGTAAGCAAGAAAACATTGCAATTTAGTTAGGAAGATGACTTACTCTATCATGTAATTGTATAATAACAAGTTGCACATCAAAAAAAAGGGAAGATCTAAAAGAGGGATTTAACTGATTTCTGTCAATTTCTTCTGAAGTGGAATTTTCTGCAAAATCAGCCTTTCCTCTTCTTCTTGCACAACTCGACGAGATGCTTCAGAAACTCGACTGTCCTCCTTGGGCCCAGAAAATAGTTGCTCTTCCTCTTCCTGTTTTATGAATTACAAAATAATATCAAACTACTTGAAAATACTTCAGATTAAATGCTTTAAACAACTAGTGATGAGCATAAGATACATTCCACTGTTGGGCATCGAAGGAGGTATTACCCTTAGATTAACTCCACTAACAGCAGTAACATCATTAAGTTGTTCAATGCTCTGATCTAAAAAACCTCCCGACACCTTTTGCTTCTTTCTGTGAAATGTAAAGGGATAAAACAATACAAAGTGGAATCAATACAACACACAAAATATTGAGCACTATACCAGCAAATCATCATAGTAAAGGTGCTCAGAATTAGTATACCCCGAAGGTGGAGGTGAGGAACCTAGCGCATCAAGGGGCTTCTTCTGTCCAATGGAAGGCTTTTTCACAGGAGTCTTTCCATTGTTTCCTGGCCCAAGTGGAGATGTCACAGAAAGTGTCCGAGAACTTAACTGAAGTAACAAAAAGTGAAAGAAGAAAAGTGACAGTGAGAAGCATGCATCTAATCCACAACTTCAAACAAATAAGATATAATGCAAGCAGTGTTATAAAAGGTGGGAGCGCGAGGCGAGGTGTTTTATGCAGGATGGGGCGAGACATAAGCCCCGAAACACGGGCGTAAGTCCCATGGATCTATAGGGCGTATATCTCATGTATATTCAATTTTATAACTTTATTACTAAGAAAATAAGCAAAAGTAAAACTTTATTTTACAAATAGTTATAATAAATAGCCAATAATATAGGGAAAAATATGATAATTATTATTTAAGAAATGTATTAATAACCAATACTATAGAAAAAAGTATTATAGTTTCTATTTGAGAAAAGTAACAACTAACACCACAAAAAATGATAATAGCCAAAATAATCTTTAAAATGAAATTATCATCCATCTTCACATTTACTAGTCCTTCCACCCTCAATTAATATTTGCACGGATTATTGTTTATATATTTTAAAGAAGAAACGGCTAAAAAGTGTAAAAGTAATAACAAAAAATGAATAGTGTTGCCTCAGAAACATAGTGCTATGAAAGTTGTATCCTATCAATTTCAGACACAATTATCTAAAAAACTATTTACAATAATGTCATTTTCTATGAGAGTTTATTTATCCATTTTAACAAAAATCACTACAACATGATAAAACATGATAGCATATAATATAAGTATCATTACATCAATAATAAAAAATAAAAAATATGATTTTAAGCAAAAATGGTTTTAAACAAAAATAACACTTGGGGCGGCTTTACGCCTGATTTTATGTTTTTACGCTTGGGGCTTATGCCCCAAATTTTAGGACTTACACCCTATGGATCTATGCCTTCAATTTGCGCCCCGGAGCGTTTTTGGTACCCCCACCCCGAAACTCGCCCCAAAAACGTTTTTTAAAACACTGAATGCAAGACAAAACATAAATATTTTAGCAAGCTCAAGAGACGTGCAATCAAAAAATATTGTAAGTGAGAAATAAGATATATGATGACTACAAAGTGTTGCCAGAAACAGATCTCATGTTGCCAAAAACTTTCTACGTTCACTTTGACCCTCTGCAGTGAGGGCTTTGTGGGAAAAAAATCTGTACTTTCTACTTTAAACAGTCCTATATTTCTGTTTAAATGCCATTGATTTTCTTTCAATAACCAGAAAAAGAGAAAATATTCCAATAGAAGAACAACTAACAATACAGGTTGGATTTCTACCGTAGAGTTCCAGATGCTCCATTATCCTAAAGATAAAAATAGATGAAATGTATTTATCTTTGTTACATGTAATAGCATAAAAACGATTGTTTTCCTCCTTGTTGACTTGAAGAATACACATTACAAATTCTGAAATATGTTTAAATGGATTTAATGACATCAACCTGTACTACCATATTGCAGCTCTCTTCAAAGCTATTTCCTCCATCAATTTGAGATGACAAATAAAATACTTACTACAAGTTGAGATTTGAACAGTTTTTCAAAGTAATGTTTTTGTTTTTAGTTCCATTATGGATAAAAAAAAATAGAAAGTTTCTGTCCATTGTTGAAGGAAGGAATGAGGGCCATGATATCGTGTTGATGGACAAATGTAAGACCAAGCCGTTACGGTGGTAACACGGCTCTTAAAAGTTATAAAAACAGAAATAGAATTATTTACGTTACCCAAAATAATAAGGATAAAGGGTAGAGGGGCAGGCCCATTATCCACCGAGTTTAGAAGGTTGTGATTGGTCCAAAGGGCGGGTCTCAGACGGATTTCTCGGTTATCAAAAAAAATAAAAAATAAAATAATAATAATAAGGATAAAGTGGATTAGGAGCCTGCTTGGATGGGCTTATAAGCCAAAAGTCATAAGTTAGGATTTCTAACTAATGGATTTTGGCTTATTTTTGTTTTTGGCTTAAAAGCACTTTTTTGTTTTACCCAAACACTACAAAAACTGCTTAAAAGCTATTTTGACTTAAAAGCACCTAACGTAGGCCAATCCAAACAGGCTCTAAGTTGGAGAAAATGAATGCAGGATTGAAAACCAAATTTAGCAAAAGAATAATCAAGTCGACAATTGTTTGACAGTGATAGAGATTTGTCTTTTTACAAATGTTTTGGATTGAAAGAAAGAATGAGAAAGGAAGGAAGACCATGTGGAAGAAAGAAGGAGAGAGGAAAGGGGGATTTTAAAAGATTTTGGATTAATAATGAGGGAGAAAAATGGATTGTTGTTACTTGATGCCAGCCCTTAATGAAGTATTTCAACTGTTAGTAAGATTGTAGTTTTTTTTGGCACTACGGGATTCTTGTTAAAAGAGGTCACCTTCTCTCATTTTCTGCTCACTTTTGGACAGATATAAACTTTATCACTTGTTCATAACCTTATTCCTCCCTCTCTCTCCCCTGCTCCTTCCTATCACTCCCTAAAATCAATTCAAAAGCAAAAAGTTGAGCTCTACCCTCTCCATTTTTCTCGTTTCCTGTCCTTGATGGTGTAGTCCAAGGGACAAATCCCTGAGGTCTGTAGGGCCAAAGTGGACAGTACATTCATAATCTTGGGTAGTGACATGAGCAGTTATTCTATAAAATATAGAGAGTTCTCACATAGACAAGCTTTTCAAATTTCTTTTCTAGAGGAGTTTCATTAGTTATAGTTCAATAATGAAACAGTAAATTCATAAAGCAGAGAAGGAAAAGTCAGCCAAAAAAATAGTGACACAGAGAATTTTTTAAAAAAAAAAATGAATGTCTAGAAATATATCTATGTATACACATACATACATATATGTATGTATGCATGCATGTATAAAAAACATGTTCTTATACTTCTACAATCTATAATATATCCTCACTTGAGAAGTCAATAAATCAAGCCAGGATGCAAAGTTGCAAACCAAGAAAATTACCAATGTGCTAGTGTCCATATGAGATGGCATGGAAGACGAGGCTGAATTTGAAGGTTTCATGCTAGTCGTTGATGATAAACCAATTCTGGAGGTCTGTTCAATAGATTCATCCCTTGAACTTTCCGAAGTGGAATTTCCTTGATCCACTTGAACAGAGGAGAAGGGCGATAACTGGGATCTTTGTAGCTGGTCATGGAAATGATCAATTGGTTCAGGCTTTGGATTGGTCATTGGTGATGAAAGAATACTTTTCTGCTCTTTATTGGCAGAGGGTTGCCACTGAACTGAGGTCTGCTGGATTCTTGAAGTACTTGAAATATTAAGACCTCCACCAGGTAATCTTTTGGCTTCGCCAAAAGTGTTTTGCTTTTCAAACTTAGGGGCACTCATTATTCCCATGGCTTGTGTTGGCACTCCAAACTGAGTTGCATTTCTGTTCTGTTGAACTGAAATTTGTCTCATTTGTGCATCATCAGATTGCTGTTTAAGAGGTTGTGTTGTTGAAGAGTTGACATTAGATGCAGAATATGCACTGTAATTGTTCCCTGCATTTGCAAATGTGGGAAAAGATACCTGCGAGAAGTGTAAATGTTGTTGCAGTTGTCTGTTAAGTCCCTGAATTGGAAATGGTGTGTGATCCCTTTCTTGTTTTATAGCAGTCAAACTAGAAGAAGGCATCTGGCTTCCTTGGACTCCACGCAGATCGGCTTGGTTTTCCACCTCATGCAACTTTTGAGCTTTACTCTCAATTGTCATATTGCTAGAATCTGTCCAAATTCGAATAGGAGCACCAGTAGAGAAGGTCAGAAATAAGCTCGAACCTGATTAGAACAAACCAAAGAGATTCAGCGAACAAAGGTACCATCGGCTGGCATAAGCGAATGTTGCTGCTGTGAAGCCTGAGACTGAGGAAATTGACCGGGAACAGACTGTGAGTTTTTCGATGCCTGAATTAAACTTTGATATAGAGTTAATACACAATGATTGAGAATTTCACTATTGATGTAACAATTGAAAGTGCTGCTTCATCTACCTGAGATTGAAATTTATATACAGCCATTTTGAGCATCTGGTCACCAATTATACTTCTCATGTTCCTTACAAAACTTTCCTTGGAAATTTCATTTTTCTGTATACACATTCCAATTGTTGACAAAACTAACATAACAGAAAAGGCAAAATGAGCACAAAAAAGTCAGCTATAACATTACTTTGAGTTTAACGTAAAGTGTCTGGAGTTGCGCTGCCCTGTCCTTATCAAGTTGGGGTTGTATGTGAGGGAAAAGCATGGCAAAAGGAACTTGTTTTCCCTGTTTAGCTATATTCATTGTTGCTTGGCTGCTCGACCCAGTTGCAGATTCTGACTGATTACCTGCCATTGTTGCCACACGTGGCAGACCACTAGTTCCTGTTGTCAAAGACTGCATGGATTGTAGATTATTTGCTCCCTGTAAATTTAGATGTGGAGATTCTGGATTTTGCGTATTCTTTTCAGGATTCTGCATATTCACTGCTCTAGAAGAATGAAGTGTGTCCTGTTCAACCTCTGTGGTTTGATAACTGTCCTGGGATATATGCTGCAAAGGAAGGGAATTGATCTCCTGTGATGAATCATTTTTTTGCTGCTGATTCTGAGAATCTGTATCAAGTCTCTTCAACTGCATATCAGACAAATTTTCCTCCTTTGGCTGCATGGTCTCTGAATCTTGAAGGCTACAACGACTGGCATTTTCGTCATGGTTAGCAGTTTGCCATGGGGCAAACTGATTTGAGGTATAACTGCTTCCTTGAGACAATGGTACTGTTTGTAAATTATGCAAAAGATAAGATTGTTTCCAAGGAAGGAGAAACAGATACTGAAAGAAGACAAAGTAAGCAAGTGATGAAGATACAGTAGCTTTCTAAGACAAAGTTCCGATCACAATCACAAATCGTCTTCACATCAACACTCTTTCAGCTTAGATATTCTCATGCAACTCTGAAATGTTTACTCTGCTGATATATGAAACACAGATGAATTTGCAAACTGGAAAAACAATTTTTCTCTTTGTTTAAGGCAAGGGAAGGAGAGCTTAGCCAAAAGGGCCCTTCACCTACAACAATGAGTGTAAAGGGTTCGAGTCATCAAGAGGACAAAGCAGGAAAAACCATTGTTTGACTCCTGCTTGAGGAGGTTTGACATACATTACAACAACAACATACATAGTCTGTCCATAAGTGGGGTCTGAGGAGGGCGACGGGTACACATCCCCAACTTGTGGAGGTAAAGAAGTTGTTTCTTGAAAGATCTTCGGCTCAAATAAAGCAGTTTAAAGCAAGTTTGAAAAGGAACTACCGTAATGAAGAACAAAACAGTATCAATAGCAAATAATACAACAGCCGAAAGCAAAAGAAATAATATGTGCTAATAAGAAATCGAAGAATGAGATAATAGGAGGGTGATACTAAAGCAACAGAGGAAAAATGTAATAGAGGGATCCGGAAACATTATTATAAAAGAGTATCAATGTTTTTTTTTATGAAGGTAAAGTTATAAAAGAGTCACTGTTAATACTGAAATGGGTTTGACCTACATTAAAAGAAGAAAAAAGGAGCATTGACCTTTGCAATATAGCTGTTTCCTTTGTGGGGAGGCATTAGAGACGGTGAATCATTTGTTCCTACACTGCAAGTATACCCAACAACTATGGAGGATTTTTTTGAATCTCAAAGGCATCTCCTAGACCATGCCCAGAAAGGTATCAGAGGCTTTGAAGAGTTGGGAGGCAGCAGGGGTGAATGCAAAGGACAGAAACAGATGGAGAATTATCACTGCTAGTATATGGTGGGCTATTTGAAAAGAAAGGAATTCTAGGTGTTTTGAGAGCATAGAGAATGATGTCCAGAAAGTCAAGTTAAACTACACTTTATTGTTATGTTTTTGGAGTAATCAAGTATACTCCAATGACACTGTATCAGTAATTGATGTTTTAGACCCAATATAGACGGAAACCAGTGGAAAAGGAGACATCTGTATATAATGGTTGTACTGTTTTGTGATATAATACAAAGTTACCTATTTAAAAAAAAAAAGTTGCATCGTAAATACTGCTTTCTTGAGTAGGGGAACTCTATTAGTATAATTCAGTGTTCAAAGGTGAAAAGCTAGAAGGCACCAAGGTATGCTGGCTTCAAGCACCAAGTGAATTTAAAGTGTGTTTTAGGAAATGCACAATAGGAACAGATGTACTCGTAATAACAGAAAAATAACAATAATCAAAAGCAATAATCATATGGACAATAGAAATGAAATAGCAATAATTCAGTTAGATGAATAAGCCCCGTGTCAACTAAATTCCGATACTACTTAAATAATTTATTTTGACGTAAAAATGCTAAAGCTCCTAAATTAAATAGTTGACATCTAATACTTAGACCTTCATCCAAAGCTTTCTCAGAAATAGGATAAGAACAACTGATATCCTTGTTCTACACTGCTTTTCTGTTATACTTCTTTGTTACTTAGTCTAATCACTCCAAATTGTATGATGGTTCCAAACCATCCCATGCACAGTGCACACTCAACAACTTTGCGATATTTTAGCTTCTCTCCGCTACAAAACTTCCAGAGGTGCCATAAAGTACCCACACTTTCTCCCCACCAAATTCTTGACAACAATTACAACTTCCCCTACTTCTACCCTTCCATTAGCAATTACACACCCTAGCAGTCTCCCTACTACTTATTTTCCCATGTTAGTAATGCCAACATATCACAATCTTTACCAAAAAACACTACTCACTCAAGAACCAATATACATCTAATGACCAGACTTTTGCCTAATCTTTGCAGTTGGCAATAAACTTAGTTGAATTACAATCTATAATGAAATTGAAAAAATTCAATTACTAAATAGTGGTAATATATTACCGCTATCGGAATCCGAAGGCTGAGATTGTGAATTATCTCCACCGATATCCCTGTTTAGGGCAGCAGTGAATGCCTCCACATCTGCCCCCGAATGCATTGTTTCATCCTATATTTATATCCAAAATTCACATAAATCAACCATTTTACCATAAACATACATATCTGTGACCCAGTAAATGAAAAGGGGTAATTCGCAAAAAAAAAAAAAAAAAGTACCAACCTCGTCTTCTTCAAGGAGCTTCATGATAGACGGATCCATTGAAGCTTTAGTATCAACACTAAATGGACACAAATCGATCTTGCAAGAAAATCAATTTCGTCATCAATAGGATCAACTAGTGTTAGTACTTATGCTTAACAAATATATTATTTCTAAATTAAAGCTAAGTGTCAACACTAGATGGATACAAATTGATCTGGCAAGAAAATCAATTTTGTCATCAATAGGATCAACTAGTGTTGGTACTTATGCTTAAGAAACACATTATTCCTAAATTAAAGCTTAGTATCAACACTAAATGGACACAAAATCGATCTTGCAAGAAAATCAATTTTGTCATCAATAGGATCAACTAGTGTTGGTACTTATGCTTAACAAATGTATTATTTCTAAATTAAAGTTAAGTGTCAACACTAGATGGACACAAATTAATCTTGCAAGAAAATCAATTTTGTCATCAATAGGATCAACTAGTGTTGGTACTTATGCTAAATAAACACTTGATGGACACAAACAAATTATCATAAAATTACAGCTAAGTATCAATACTAGAGGGCACAAACACATTATAGAAAACAATTGTACTTGAACTTTGGAAATTTAGAAGCACCAAACCTTATCTCCTACTTTGATGAAAGAAGCAATATAGTCTTGTATCAACTTTTTTAGATGTTGAGCTTCCTCAGTTGCCTAGCACGAAAAGAAACAATTTAAAATTTCTTTAGTGGTCATTATAGAGAGATTTCAGTCATTATTAACAGTTGACAATTAGTAAACACCTAATTCCTTCATCTATTCAAGATTTCCGACTTTTGAAAGCATCACTTGGAAATTAGAATGCAACTCATATGTGTTTGACGATCTCTTGTTAGAGAAGTAATTGATTTTACCGGATTTTCTTGTTTATGAGCTACATAATGTGTATTTTATCTTCTCAAATAGGTTTCATACATAGCACTTGCATCTTTTTCTCTTTGGTGGACTCTTATGCTTTCTCCTTTTCCACTATTGTTTGTATATCTTTTATTAGAATCTTTGTCCATTTTGTACTTTTTTCTTATAATGAAGTTGTCTTAACCCCACACCCACTCCACAAAATTGTTAGAAACTTGGTCCTGTAAAAGCTTAATCTTGACATGTTGAATATAACACTAAAAAGTAAAAACTACCTTCTCTATCGAAACATCTAGTGTTGGCCTCAATATTTTAGTGCTGGCCTCAATATTTGTTAGTCTTAAGACTATATTCAAAGGTAGTTTCTAAGTATAGGCACCCCAATACTTACACTACCAATAATTTCCAAACATCTGTTCTTGCTGGTGAGCTATCTCTCTAGTCAGCTATCTCTGCTGGCCAACTGGTTAAAAGTCACATATTTCCCAAGTAATCTCTTCCTCTTAGTGGCTGTGAGGATTAATTAGCCCCCCCACTTGATCCTGTACATCACCACCCCTACTATTTCTATATTCCAATAATAAATAAAAAAATAGGAATAAATTTTTTACAATTAGGAGGGAGATGTAGAAGCAGAAGAAGTAATTTGAACCAAAATATAATATAAAGTAATAATCCTAAATCATCCCCTTTTATTTTATCCTCATTTTCTCCTAAATGATCCTCTCTCTCTCTCCCTCTCACAAAATTACAACGAAAAAAAATGAAGAAAAAAAAGAGACAATTACAGTAGTGTTTAAAGGAGTATTATCAGATCTGGAACCATATCATTTTAAGTTGTTTCTAAAAAAGAAATCAAAGCTTTATTTTTACATGGGCAAGGATTTTTCAGTAAATGAATAAAAACACCATGAAAAAATATAATTACCTTATAAATTGACTTCTGCGACGGCGAGCTGCGTCGCCGGCAATCTTCTGCGACTGAGAGCTGCGACGCCCTTTGCTCTCTGCTGCTGCCGAACTCTGTGCGCTGCTGCTGCAGCCCTCTGCTGCTGCGACCTGCGGATGAGGCTGCGCCCGTCAGGGATGGTGGCGTGCCGCCGGTCGGGGATGGGTGGGGTCGGCGCCGGTCGGGGAAACGTGGGTGGGTGGACGTGAGAGAGATTATTTTATTGATATGTTTGTTTCTCTTTCCTCTTTTTTCTCAAATTTTGTTTTCTCAAATTCTAATTTGAATCAATTTTAATTACTCCATCAGTTTGTATAGTGAAAAATAATTTATTTTTTCACTTATTTATTTTAATTAAAAATATTTTTAAAAAATTGTTATTTTTATCATTAAATAATTACATAATATATTAATAATAAAATTTAAAAATATAATTAATAAAACTAGTTTAGTAAACTGAATTTGTAATACAAATACAATTGAATATATTACAATTAAATATTTAGAAGTTATCGAGATCAAAAGCATGGTTATGATTATTATTATTATTAGGTATTTGACTATAGAAATCATATATATATATATATATATATATATATTGAAAATAGAATTATGTTTTTTTTTCCAAAATAATATTCAAAATAATGTTCATGTTAAACTTAAATAACATTTCAAGAGTGAAAAGTAAGTTGAAAAAACACATTATACCAATATATTTCCAAATTTAAAATATACCTTCAAAAAGAAAATGTGGTGTTTCAAATTTTCATGGTCAAAAATCAATTTTCAAATAAAGTGAAAATTGTTTTATAAATAAATAAATATTTATGTTTAAATGGGTCCTAAAAGTAGAAGTTAAAAAAAAACAATGAAATATGAAGGCAAAATATTTTTAAGTACAATAAATGAAAAATGGGAGGAAAAGAAACAAAATAATTTTAGTGGTCAATTTTTATGGGATAAGTGATCAACCGAAGAATTAACTTGAATATTTTTATGCTCATAGCCTTTAATTATAGAATAATAAAAATTATAATTTGAAAAACATTTTCTATTAAAATAAATAAGTAAAAAATTAATTATTATTTTCATCCAAATAAACTAAGGTAGTAATTAAATTGATTTCCAAATAGAAATTAAAAAAAATATCTAGAATAAACGAGGAAAGAGCGAGAGAGTAGGAAAGAGAAACAAAAGGCAAAGAATCTATCTATATATAATAGGAGAGGTGAAAATCGTCATGTGTTAGCACCACAAAAAATAGATTTTTAAAATAATTAAAATTAATTACATGTAATAGGATTTAATAATAAATTACTATTTTATTTTTAAAATAATTTTAAATTTCAAATATGTAACGTGTGTGTGTGATTCCCTTTTTTTTTGGAATTTTTTTTTAACCATCTTTCCACAACCTCCTTATTTAAGAATAATAATAATAATAATAATAATAATAATAATAATAATTTATATATAATAGGAGAGGTGAAAAGCGCATGTGTCAGCACCACAAAAAATAGATTTTTAAAATAATTAAAATTAATTACATGTAATAGGATTTAATAATAAATTTCTATTTTATTTTTAAAATAATTTTAAAATTTTAAATATGTAACGTGTGTGTGTGATTCCCTTTTTTTTGGAAATTTTTTTTAACCATCTTTCCACAACCTCCTTATTTAATAATAATAATAATAATAATAATAATAATATAATAATAATAATAATAATATAATAATAATAATAATAATAATAATCTATCTATATATAATAGGAGAGGGGAAAATGCCACATATCAGCGCCATAATTAATCTCAAAATTTCAGTATTTAAAAAGTCAATTTAAAAAAGATAAATAAAAAATATGATTTTTTTTATAAAAAAAAACACATGTCAGCAATTACTAAAAAAACTGCATCTTTCTGTTCTTCAAAATTTGATTTTAAAATATTTTTACAATGTAATTTTACAGTTTAAGCCAACTGTCAACACCCAAAAAATTGGGATTTAATATTTTTAAATAAAATATTAAATTTATGAATTATTAATACTAATTTAAAATCTGAAAATAAAATAAAAATTATTAACACTAAAAAGAAAAATGATTTTACAAAAAAAAAATACAATATAAAATAAAATAAAATCAAAAAGTTACGTAACTACATCTTAGGTATCCTTTTTTTTTACTTCATTTTTTAATTTTTTTGAAAATGATAGTTATCCAAATTAATATCCAAACGGATAAGTTTTTAAAATTTGAGTGATTAATTTTAAATTTAAATTTTAAAAGATAAATAACTAATTTTATTCCTAGAAAATAGTTAACCGCATAACACACGTTTAAATAACAAAAATTATTCTTAACTGCACCATTTACATCTTTCCAAAAACTTACTCATTTCAGAATTCTTATTCTCTTATATTTATTCAACTACTTAAACATGGTAATTATTTTTTGCTTTTCGTATTTGCTTTTATGATTAGTTCATGAGTATGAAGAGAAGATCATTTGATTTAGAAGAGTTCAAAAATAGATTCTAACAGCATTGATATTTCTTTTAAGATAAGTTCATAGTTTTTATATTAATGAAAAGGAGTATGTTTAATTTTGTTTAAGATAAGGAAGGAGTATGTGTTATACTATTAATCAATATGTTATTTAAATATATACAATATGTATATTCAACTATATAATAAAAGAGAGTTTAGGCCCAAGTATAATATATAATATTCAAGATTGAGACTTTTTTATTTGTGACATATATAAGTATAATTTATAATATTCAAGATTGGGACTTTTCCATTTGTGACATATATATATACTAGTTACAGTAGCCCGTGCTATCACGGGCCTAACATATATTTTATTTTTTAATTTAATTTATGTGACATTAATAAAATTTTAACGGTCAAATAATTTTTTTGTATTTTCTTTAAATTTTAAGTTGTTGATTATTGTGGTTAATAATACTTTATATGTAATTTTCAATATTCTCTTTGTCCCAATTTATGTGTCATTGATAGAATTTCGAAAGTCAAGCAAATTTTGTATATGTCTTTTAGATTTTGAAGTTATTTAATTATTATGAGTTATAGTACATTTTACGTATATGTTACTTTTTCTATCCCAAACTATGTGACATTAGTAGAATTTCGAGAGTTGATCAAATTTTTTGTATGTCCTTTAAATTTTGAAGTTGCTAATTATTGTGTGATTTGTAGTACGTTTCATGTTATTTGAAATAATATATGTTATTTCCTCTATCCTAATTTATATGGCACTAATAGATTTTGAGCTTCAACCAAATTTTATAGATATCTTTATAATATTTTAGAGTTTAATTACCTCTTTTTGATTTTTTATCCATTAACATGTTTTCTTCACAATTATCAGTAGAGCTACCTTTCGGTGTTGATGGTTTAGCAACATACCCTTAAAAGAACAGACCAACGAAAGCTTCCTCTTATTGCTTATTGTGCGTATTATTAAGTAAAAAGTATTCTAATTAATTCTACTAAAGATTCACTAATTGAATGATGAGAGAAATTAATTAATGTGAGAAAAGTACTGAAAGAAAGACTTAATCTTACTCTAGCCGTCCAATAATTATTGTCTATTATACTATTTTGGAATGTCCTACAATACTTGTCCACTTTATGAAATCAATTGATAGTTTACCCCTTATCATTAATTATAGTCATTTTTCAATTATATTTTTTAATACATATATTTAAAGAATGATATAGTAATATTACTCTTTTATTTATAATTTCTTAAAAAATGTATAAAGTCAATATGGAGAAATATTATTGGAGAGAGAATAGTTGATATCAGTCACCAAAGCAATACAACTAAGTAGTAATAAGTGGGGCCTATGTTTTCAGAAAGTTGTCCGAATTATTTGTGGTTTTAAGGGGACAAATTAGTCCAATAGATACAAAAAATGAAATGCAGTTGCACTACTCCTTTAACTAACCAATTGAATTACATTTTTCATGTGAAATTACAAAAGTAACATCTGAGGATTTTTTTGTCAATTCCCATAAACGGGAAGCTCCTCACATTCACTCTTATTAATAGTAGTAATATAATAATTTTCAAAGTTAAATTAGATTGTATTAATTTGATATTTTAAACAAAAAATTTAAATATGCAAAATCTATACAAAAAGTACTATAAATTGTAATTTTTTGCATATGAATATGATGAAAAAACACATTGTAAAATATTAGTTAAAATTCTTATAGTTTGACTCTAAAAAGGAAATCATAACAATTAAAAGTGTATAGAGAGAGTAATAAATAGGTAATTAAATTTCAAGAAGTTTAAAATAAAAGGTTGAAAAAAAGAATAAGATAGACAACATATATTGAAAATTGAAAACATATAAATAATAAATAGGCCCAAATGATGTCTAATTTTTCGGCTAATAAAGTAGTAGGTAATTAATGGTGTTAAATTGTCCAATAATATAAATTTTAAAGGTACAATCATAAAAGAAGAATGTACAACACTATCTAAGCACATATCATCCAACATTTGTCATGTGTTAAGTAGTAGATATTCTCACTTATTATATATAGTCAAACTATAAGAATTTTATATATATATATATATATAAAAATTCTTATAGTTTGACTCTAAAAAAGAAATCATAACAATTAAAAGTGTATAGAGAGAGCAATAAATAGGTAATTAAATTTCAAGAAGTTTAAAATAAAAGGTTGAAAACAAGAATTAGATAGACAACATATATTGAAAATTGAAAACATATAAATAATAAATGGGCCCAAATGAGGTATAATTTTTCGGCTAATAAAGTAGTAGGTAATTAATGGTGTTAAATTGTCCAATAATATAAATTTTAAAGGTACAACCATAAAAGAAGAATGTACAACACTATCTAAGCACATATCATCCAACACTTGTCATGTGCTAAGTAGTAGATATTCCCACTTATTATATATAGTAGTATTATAAATCACAATAATTGATAACTTAAAACATTTAAAAAAAATATATGAAAATTTGGATGACTCTCCAAATAATTTGTGTCATATAAATTGAGACAACAAAAATAACATATATTGGGTCCATTTTAATTTATTTGTCTTTTCTTTTTGTGTTTTTTATATTTAAAATTTGCGTATAAATACTATAAATCATGATAATTGACAACATAAAATATGTTTTATATAATAAAAGGGAGTTTAGGCCCAAGTATAATATATAATATTCAAGATTGAGACTTTTCCATTTGTGACATATATAAGTATAATATATAATATTCAAGATTGAGACTTTTCCATTTGTGACATATATATATATATATATATATATATAATATATATATATATATATATATATATATATTCTATTCTACTATATTATAAAAGAGAGTTTAGGCCCAAGTATAATATATAATATTCAAGATTGAGACTTTTCCCAATCTTGAATATTATATATTATACTTGTGGGATTTTTAAAATTCTATTTCATACCCAAGTATAATATATAATATTCAAGATTGGGACTTTCTTGAATATTATATATTATATTTATTATATAGTAGATATATAAGTTCTACTATATAATAAATATAATATATAATATTCAAGAAAGTCCCAATCTTGAATATTATATATTATACTTGAGTATAAATAAAATTTTAATAATATAGTTGAAATATAGTAGAATATTATTATATTGTACTATTCTACTTTCTACTTTTCTATTTCTATTTCTATTCTACTTCTACTATATTTTATTATTATATTATAAATAAAATTATAAAAGAGAGTTTAGGCCCAAGTATAATATATAATATTCAAGATTGGGACTTTCTTGAATATTATATATTATATTTATTATATAGTAGAACTTGGGCATAAACTCCCTTTTAAAATAATAAATATATATATATATATATATATATATATATATATCTCACAAATGGAAAAATCTCAATCAAGGAAGCTAACATATATCATTTACAAATGACTTAAAAAGCTTTAAAATATTTAAAAGCTATATAATAAAATAGGTTGACTCTCAGAATTCTATCAGGCTCACATATATTGGGACAGAAAAAATAACACATATCATTTTAATATTACCAAAAAAGTATTATAAATAATAATAATTAACAACTTAAAATATCTGAAAGACATTTTAAAAGGGTTAATTTTGTAATTTTATCCATATCACATAAATTAGGACAAAGTGACAAGTAATGTACATTATTTCAAAGTTACATAAAAATATTATAAATCACAATAATTAATAACTTCAAACATTTTTTAAAAAAATATGAAAATTTGGATGACTCTCCAAATTTCATTTGTGTCACATAAATTGAGACAACAAAAATAACATATATTGGGTCCATTTTAATTTATTTGTCTTATTTTTTTATATTTAAAAATTGCGTAAAAATACTATAAATCATAATAATTGACAACATAAAATATGTTTTCAAAAAAAATACAAAAAATTCCACTGATTCTTGAAGTGAATCTATCGTAAAAATACTATAAATCATGATAATTGACAACACAAAATATTTCAAAAATGTTGTATGTGGGTAGTCTTATTATGCCTTAAATAGCGTCAAAGAAAGTACAGGTTTGTGATAAAAAAAAACTTATTCTTTTATCCACGCGAACAATCGCTTCAAAAACTCGGTTATTAGCCCCAAAATATACCATTTATATAATTGGGCCCGTGCATAGCACGGGCAACATTATCTAGTATTACATAGAAATATGACTTTGTTCTCTTATGAAAAAAATATTCATCCTATTTCAATTTATGTGATGTTGTTTTATTATATTTAAGAAAAATGTGAATGCTTTGTAATGTTTCAAAACTATTCTAAAATAAATAAATTTTTAAATACAAGACCTATTTTTATGAAATTATATCAAAATATTTCTAACTACACATTATCGTTTCATGTTGGATTCCTAAAAACCTGGAACCATAAATCAATGTATGTTTAGGACTTCTCTACTTTCTTTTTATTTTTGGAATTAATCAAACTTTTATATCAACTATTTAAACTATAAATAAATTGATTATATTTATATAAATTCTGCATACAAACAATTGTTAAAAACTTTCAAAATAGAAAATAAGAAAAAAGAATTTACAAGAATCTGGAAAAATATGAAATCAGAATAACTGAAATTTGTGCCATACTTTTCTACTTATAGTTATTTTTATTTGATACTTTTTTTTCTTTTAAAAATTTCATAAAGGCAGAGTATTTTAATTTGTAAATTGAATCCAAAAACAAAATTTAACAAATTAAAATAAAACATTGCAAACTCAAAATTAACGTACGATACCACTAAAAATTAAATCACACTTTTTAAAACTCTATTTTATATCAAAATAGAAATTACTTTTTTATAACAATTGCAAGGTCAGTTTTTACTCCCAAAAGGGTTAAATTGATTATTTATAACAATTTGAAGTTTAAAATAAACGAAATTTTACTAGAAAAATTAATTGTATTGTATTAAAGGAAAGTAATAGACCAAAATATTAAAATATTGAATAAAAATCATATAAATTCAAATTCAAAATTTATTTATACATATAAAACATTTAATTTATATTGCACAAAATATTAAAATAATTATCAACAAAATTGATATATCTTAGATCAATATTGAATTGAATATTAGAATAATTCCAAACAATAACTGAAAGTAATATTTAAATTTTAAAACTAAAACCAGCCTAAATTTGTGCCATACTTTCCTTCACATATTTATTTTCATTTCAATACTACTTTTTCCTTTTAAAAATTTCACAATTCAAAGTATTTTAATTTGTAAATCAAAAATCCAAAAAAGAAATACTTCTTTTTCCTTTTAAAAACTCATAATTCAAAGTATTTTAATTTGTAAATCGAAAAATAAGACATTACAAACTCAAAATTATAGATATCACTAAAAAAATCACACTTTTCTTAAATCTATTTTATAGGAAATTAGCAACTACTTCAATATAACAATTACAAGGTCTATTTTATCTCCCACGGGATTAAATTGATTTATTTATTTTTAAATTGAGATATATATTTTAAGTGTTATTGTAGTTACTTAGAATTAATAAATTATTACCATAGTTTTTTTATTCAAATGGCATAAAAAGAATAAAGTATAGACACGTAAAATTATTTGAAGTATTTGATGCTTGATTATCCTTAAAAGAATTCAACATAATATATAATATATATATATATATAAAATTAAAAGCTATATAATATTTTATTAGTTATTTTTAATTATACAATTATTACATTTTAAATCATCCGCGCAACGCGCGGGCATGTATACTAGTAACAATAAATCATGGGTCCCACCAAAAAAATATAATAGCAATAAAATAACCCACCTCATACATTTATAAAAAATTTCAAATGCAATCGAAGTTGAATTAAATATGTTTTGTAGAAATTAATATTCTTCATTTGACGAGCCAAAAAATGGTTGGCAAATGAGTGCCATAGCATGTTTCCTTTCAATATTACTCATATAATCAGATGAGATCTTTTGGGATATAATTGAAAATAAAACACGAGGATTGAGCAAATGAAAAATAAGTTAAAGTCAACTAAAAATAAAAGGACTAATTTATAATTAATTTGATATTTTGGTTTGATGAAAAATGTAACAAAAATGATCCCCATTTGATGAAAAATGTAACAAAAATGATCCCCATGTTTGAGAGTATATTCAAAATAACCTTTTAAGTATGGATTTTGATTCATTAAGCTTGTCAACCGTTAATATTATTGGTCTTTGTCAAATATATATCGAGTCGAAACTCATAATTTTTTGAGGTGTAATTTTCATTATTTTTTCGTGTTTAGTACAAGTTTTTTGTGTTGCATGTTTTATAATTTGAAGAGAATTTCTTGATATTTATGATTAACTTTATTTTTACTGTTTCCGTTAAATCTAGAAAACAATATCAAATTATTAAATATTTAAAAGGATTAAAAATGTTAACCTTTTTCTTCTCCGTTATTTTTTAGTATATGATTTCTTCACAACTATATTTCATTTTCTTACCCATTTTGATTATTTTATTTGAATCAGAAGTCTATTAGAAACAACCTCCCTATGCTCATAAGGCAAGTATAAAGCTTACACATTTTTGTTTTCAAATCCCACTTGTGAAATTACACGCAACAAAATAAAAGGATCGAAATTGTTCAATGCTTACTTAAAGGGACTATTATGAGCCTAACCTTAAACATAAGGGTCCAAGTTTGATATTCTCCCTTTTTCCAGCATCTATAAATCCCCGCCATTTTTTGTCTCCAAAATTCACAAACCCTTTCCATAAGAATAGGAAACAAAGAAAAAAAATTAATCAAAAACTATAGCATAAAGTAAAAATGGGGATCGATCATCTTGTTAAATTAGCAAAACGCAGCATAATTCAACAATCAAAGCATCGTTTAATCTTCAATAATTCAATTTCTGAGTCCAATTTTGTTTCTCATTATCAACAATGCAGAGTTTACTCTGCTCGATCTATGAACACTTCAGCTACTAAAATCTCTAAAACCCATTTCTTTTCGTTTCCGTTTTCTATTCGGAAATCAACTCCATCTTCAGCTTCTGCGAAAACACATATTGGATTCTTGGCGTGGTATTTGGGAGCTCTTGAGTCTCGTCCAATTATCACGAAATCTATTTCTTCTGCTGTTATATTTGTTGCTGCTGATGTTACTTCTCAGGTATTCTCTCGTTTTGCTTAATTATGTGATTTTATTGCTTTGTGTAAGAATGAAATTGGTATAGATTTTAGGATAGTGATATCATGTGTGAGTAACTCGGATTTGGACTAAAGTTATTGGATTTAATCGGAATTCGAATGCATAAGTAACTTTCTAGCTTCACCTCTGATCCAAATAGATGGAACTGATATAGATGAATAGATGATCCAACAACTTTGTTTAGTTGTTTGGATGGTTGTTATTATTTGTTGGGAATAACAGTAGAAACGTATAATCGGGTAAACTTTCGGCTAATCCAATAAGTTGAAGGATTTTTTGGTAGAGAAGTTACTTAGAGGCTGTTTGGATTAATTTTTTTTTTAAAAAAGCTTTTAAATAATAATAAAATAAAGTAAAAAGTCAAACTTAAAATGACTTTTAAATAAAAAAAAAAGAAAGTAAGGGGATACATATTTTTGATTTTTAGTGACATTTTTAAAGTCGTTTTAAATTTACTAGTAACTGGGCACGTGTACTCTATAATGATAAATATGAATTATTAAAAATTGCATAATTTCTTTTAAAATTATATTTGAGTTACAACAAAAATATGAAAAGTAAAATAATAAATGTTTATAATGTATAGTTAACTCATAAGAAGAAGCTCTTTTGAATTTAGTCCTCCCCTTATTATGATTTCGGTATATAAATTTTATATTTGTTTTAAAAGACAAAATAAAGTAGCAAACAAATATAGAGGCACACTACCTTATGATTAACTTCCTTAAAATGTCTCTCTTGTCTCATAGAATAGAGTAAAAATGTTTAAATTAAATTAATAGTTACACATTTCATGACGATAAAATGTTTTAACATTAATTAGTAGAAGATGAAATTCTCCTTCTCATTAAGTAGAATGCAATTAAGTAATTCAAATTTATAACTAAGGAAACTTAATTAGAAGGAAATAACTAAAGAATTAAAGTGCAATCGTTAGTATTTAAATTTTGTCATTATATATTTAAAATATTAATATTTAATTAAGTAAGTCAGAGTTTAATTTAGTTGAGAGCCAAAAAAAAAATGACAATATTAGTATTTTTACAATTAAAAGTTTGTTAATATATATTTTACGTTTTTTTGTTAAAAATATAATAAGAGCAATATTTGGTCAGAGGTTAAAAGATCTTCTAACTTCATAAGCATTTTGGTGTAGTATTTTTTTTTACTTTGGAATTTGGATCTCATAATAATTTTAATAAAAATTGTCTTAAAAAAATATAGATTTTATCCACAAGTACATATAAGAATAATTCTTTACAAATATTTAAAATTAAAGGTGGAAAAAATGTATTATTAATAATTTGAAATTAGAATATCTTGTAGGCGTTAATTGTCTGTTTTTACATGCCTTATAGACTATTATGATGATCCTATTTGTTTTATTTTCTATAGGAAAAATACACCCTTCAATCATATACATTCTTAAAAGTAAATTACAAAATACGAAGAAAAAAATATCACAGGAGCAAGCATAGCATAAGGCTACCAACGAAAATAGAAAAATGCTAAGACACAGAGGCGTATGCAGGAGGGTGTCACCGGGTTCACGTGAACCCATGCTCCCCTCCTGAAATCATATATAATAGTGTTTTATTTATAATTTTTCGTTAAATATAGATGTGTGAATTCACACTCGAAGTATCATGTAATGTAACAATGATTGGGTGCACCTCTTAGTGAGGTTAGAAATTTGAATTTTATATTTATCTTGTTTTATTTTTCTTTCTAAAATTGAGTAACACCTCTCTAAGTGGCTACTGAAAGCACTTTTGGCGTTTTAATTAATTAAGCATTTCGATTTTGGACCTATAGTTTTAACTGTTTTCAATGATAACAACTTAAATCTTAAACTGATTAGATCCACATTTTCATAATAATGCACCCATCATCCCGAAATCCTGAATACGCCTCTGCTAAGACAATCTCTTTTTATTGATGATGCGAATTGAAACAAAGCTATAGTAATAAACATTCAACCTTTGACCATAAAAAAAGAGTTAAAAATCTTGGAAGACAGGTTAACGGAAGTGACATTCAACTACATAAATGGAGGGGGTCTTATCATAGTTCTAATATCGGCAAATAAGTAAAAAAACAAATACATCAAGCTCTGATATTCTAGTAATTGAAGTGTTATTAATCCCTATAATCACATTATGTCTTATAATTTTGACACAAATTCTCTTGTCTTGAAATTTTCTTCACTTGATTAAAGCTTCTCTAGTCTTCCACACAAAAAAAATTGTATCACATATAAATCTTTCTATGGAAATACTATTGAAAGATTTGTATTTATAGGAAAAAAATATAGTTTTGGAATACGAAGATCCACTTACAAAGTTGAAAGGTCAAGAGTTACAACAAATTAAAGACAAATATTAATTAAGAACATAAATTAATTTGGAAGATGAAACACGTATGTATCGATTTAATTTACATACTTCAAATACAACACTTTGACTTTTCTGAGGCATGACATACTAATTACTTAAGTGAACTTGATTCGGATTCCAAACGATACATGTTTTCATGAGGTCAAATACTACTATATTAAGTTATTTATATTAACTAAGAGAATGGAAAAGGCTTGATTGATTTTCTTTCGGAATAAATGTAATACTTTCTTATGATTATTTTTATTTTTTAAGTTTTGACTTAATATCTTCTCACTTTTAAAATTTATGATAATAATAATATTATAATATAAAATAATATAATATAAATAATTAATAAAAGGAGATAAAAAGTAAAAAGGTTACCATTACTAAATAGAATAAGATAAAATCTGTAAAGAAGATAAAAAGACTACATGTATAAGAAGATTAAAAATTCTTTCAATTAAATAGTAGACTAACATTAAAACATACAAATTATTATATTTAATAGGAGGAATTTACTTTATATAAATGATTCTTATTTTTTATTTAATCAAGTATATATTTTATTATATTTTAATTTGGTATAGGGGTAAAATGGTATTTCAACTTTTAACTTTGTGGCTTCCCACTTTTAGTATGATATGATGATTTTAAATTATTTTTAACTTTATCAAACAATTATAAAAGCTAAAAATAATTTAAAAATAAATTTGACCAACTTTTAAGTCAATTCAAACAAGCTCTTAGTTTGACCGAAGCCGTGAGTAACCTTCTAACTCGTCCTTTGGTCCAAATATAGTGGAATTGACATATCATGAATAGATGATCCCGTGTTTTACTGATAGGACTGAAAAATATGAAGAATTAACTATACAAAAAAGCCAAAGGGTTAACCATCAACAATATATGCACCAAACATAATTTTAACCTTATATATTTATAATCTAATTTTCTGCTGAAAGGGATACCCTATCATAGATGTATGATGCATCTAGTACTCTTTGAATTTGATGTGCTCAATATTTATGTTATCATAATTGAAGCCTTTGTGCTTTTGCATTTATGTGTTTAGAACTTGATATTTTGTTGAAATTTTAGTGATTTTCACATATATATTTATGCTAGTTGTAAAGAATACTGGGTTTAGTTAGCCTTGTGAATCTACTCTGTGTCCGTCTCTGTACATGACCCTAACTAGTTCGGAATTGTGGCTTAGTTATAGTTGTTAGTTTTGATTCTACTACTTCAATTTGATCAAATATTTGAAAATTTGAATAACGTTTGGATTTTTTTTTGATGGTATAATGATGTTGTTTGTATTGGTCAGATGATTACGATGACACCTTCAGATTCTCTAGATATAATAAGGACTCTGCGAATGGCTGGTTATGCATTGATCATCTTAGGAACAGCACAACATCAGTGGTTTAACTTTATGGGGAGAGTATTACCAAAGAGAGATGTTGTTTCTACCTTGAAGAAATTGTTGCTAGGGAATTTTGCTTATGGGCCTGTCATTAATTCTGCTTTCTTCTCTTTCAATGCAGCTCTACAAGGTATGCATTCATTTTAGTTGTTGTTCAATTATGTTACTACTTTTCTTGATTAGTATATGTATCATCACCACACAATATGCATTTGACCAAACTAATTTACTTCTCTAGAAATTTCTAATAGTAGAAATGTATATGGCTTTTACTTGATGTTAATAACTTTTCTTACTAATTTTGATATGTTTCACTTGAGTCGATGGTCTATCAGATATAACCTCTCTACCTTCACAAGGTAGGAGTAAGCCTGCGTACACAATATTCTTTTGGAATTACACTGAGTATGATGCTGGTAGTTGTAGTATGGCTATTACGTTAATCATGAAACTTTATGCACTGATACTGTGAGAAATGTTCCCATGAATATATTTATGGCTACTACATTAACATTAAGCATGGAACATTATGCACTGATATGGAGAATAACATGTGAGAATTCGTTCTTAGAGGCTAACCAGATAGCAGAAAACAACATGATGCATGTTTAGTTTATAGTTACGACTTAAAAGAGCATTGGAAAATTTAGAAAATTCCGAAACAATAAGTTGAGGTGAAATAAGATAATTTAAGATGCAAAGTAATTTTCAAAGTAAAATGAGTTGATTCTCATAATAAAATGAATGCATCCAAGTAAAATGGCAGGAGGATATTCAATTGTCGACTATTCGAAATTGCTGAACTAGTTTTTCTAGCATTAGATTTAACTTTTGGGAGAACCATTAAAAGATACATTACTCTGTCTAGAAGTTTTATCATCCCTGAGGTTTTAATGTGTTGGATATGTCCCAAAATTATGTTGGCACTGTGGTTTTAATTCTTTGCCCTAGATAGCTCAAGTACGAGCAAAACATACAAAATTTTCAAAATGAAAAGAGCTTTTTTGATGAAGTACCACAATCAAAAAGATCTTAACTACATGCCATATTTTCCGATGAAAAGATTATAATTGGTGGAAGTTAATGAATGACAGTCTGTAATTTCTTCTTGGTTGAGCATCTGAAGAAAACATGAAGGGACCTAAAAGGCAGAAAGTTCTTCAAGCTTGTAAACATAACAATGTTGAGTGTGTGAAAAAAGTCTCATATTAGTGCTAAAAATATTGGGAAGCTACATATAATGTGTAATCATCAGAAATTAAACACATAATAGCCACCCTTATCGAGTATTTTCTATTATTAATAAAGTTGAAACAAAGCAATAGCCTATGTCGAAACCTTTTCAAGAGAGGGAAAGGTCATTTCTGTTAGAATCTTATGTTCCTTGGTTATACAATGATCATCGACATTGGATCAGTTAGGTGTAATGCCCTCAGAGTAGCTTTTAGGAGTTCTGCATTATTTGTTATACGATCATTTGTTGGCTGAACTGATTCTTATGTTGCCCTTGCTTTTGGACTTGCCATTTTATTTCTCTCAACATGTTCTAATTCGTTTAGTCTATTTTTTTTGTGATGTTCAGGTGAAAATGGAGAGGAAATCGCTGCAAGATTGAAACGAGACCTGATCCCGACAATGACTAATGGACTTATGTACTGGCCATTGTGTGATTTCTTGACATATAAAGTAGTCCCTGTCCATTTGCAGGTATTCACATTCCTAGTCTTTGTTTCAATAGAGTTTGTGCAATATCTATAGTGAGATAGTCCAGAACTTCTGGGCTTTGACTATTAGCCTTTCTGAAAAACATAATACATAAACAAACACACAATTTTGGCATCAACTGGTAAATAAGCACTCCAACTCACCCTGATGTTGTCTCATGGACACCCAAACTTGTCGTGACACATAAATTTTGAAGGTGTCAAGATGATCATTTTGTAAGTTGGAAAGTTCAACGGACATAGTGAAAACGAGTTAAAAGTGCTTACTTGCCAACTGAGATCAAGTTTGAGTATCTGTTTATGTGTTATGTCTTTCTGAAAAGCTTATTTTTGCCCTGTTTCACTAATTTCAAATTGAGTTAAATGCTCATTTCAATTCCTTCTATCACTCTGATCACTAAGAATCTGTTAATGTCTCTTTTACAGCCATTGGTTAATAGTTCATTTTCATATGCATGGACTATATATTTGACGTACGTTGCAAATTTGAAGAAAGTTTCTGATTAGTTTCCACTCCGCGCTATGGATGTATCAATATTCTCTCTAAAGATTGAACCAAAAGAAAGTTAAATCAGTCAGTTGAGTGATCAACAATGTCCTACTGCAGTCTATACTTCTCTTACTCCTTGATGATTATGTGGGGAAAAAAAGTTAGATAAAAAAAAAGTTTTTGAGAATCACATTGATATTTATTTGTTAATTTTGTGTATTGGTGAATGAAAGTTCTATACATAGCCTCAACCTTTTTGTAATGTTGATCATATTATTGAACAAAAATGGTGATGTTCATCTTCCATAGGTCCAGAATTTCCATTTTTCAAAGTATCATGATCGTCCAATGAGAAACTAATAAAGCAATTTAATACGAAAATACTTGATTTGGATGTTCTTTTTTTGCAAGAAGAAGCACCAACTCAACATATAGGCTGAAAATATTAAAATACTTGAATTGATCAATCGGATATCAAATTTAAAAATTGAAATGAATATAATTATAATTTCTTTAATTCAAATTGAAATTTTCATAAATTTTAAATTCTAACTTGACCGCAGCCTCGTTGAAACCACCTGATTGGAGTGACATAATGATTTTCACAAGGCCACAACAAATCATACAAACACGTTGGCCGGTCAATACAATGAGTAGAGTATGGTCCCACGTGGCAAAATAAAGTATCTAGAAGACGGCATTGCCGCATTCATGTCTCAATCACCGGACAACAATTATTGGTTCGATTTGTTTTAATTCATGTGATACTGTTCGAGTTTTAAGAAATAAATAATTTTAGAAAAATATGATTCTAGAAATATCGTAGAAGTGTAGAGTATTCTCCTTCCATTTTTTTCCCTAACTATTCTCGTTTATGATTACCCATCAAATGGGGGACAAAAGAAAACCTTAAATAACCAACAAATTATTTTTATTTAATTTTCTACAACAAATATCCCTTTCCACATCTCTCTTCTTGAGAGAATAGAGAGAGAAGAGAGAGTATTTCTTTTACTTCTGTTTTTCAAGTTGCACATACACAAATTAGGGAAAAGGAAATTCTTTTTTGGTTAAATTGTTGATGGAGTTGTGGGAGAAGATGATGGATCCTATGCGCAAAGCTTGGAGTAGAGTTTCTACACGTATTCACATTCATAAAACTGGTTAGTTACGTTCTCACATTAATTCATTAATTCATTTCCTGATCACCTGATATCGACTTTATCAATTATGTGAGTCTCTCTTCCAACATCATCTACCCATTATGATATTTTGCTATCATATTTTTCTTGCAAGCCCCTCCGGCCCTCCTCCCTTCGAACAACTTCTCTAGTGAGTTGAGGGTCTATCGAAACACTCTCTACCCCTCAAAGGTAGAAGTAAAATTTGCATACATGTTACCTTTCCTAAACCCACTCATAAAATTATTATAGATAATTACTTATAGTTTTCTTTTACGTGATTGATTAATATAATATAAATTTATTTAAGTAATATTGGTACATAGAAATTAAACTCGTGATGTAAACATCTTGAATAATCGCTCTTGAAGCTTTTATTTAATAGGACATGTAAAGCTACACCGTGATGTGAGTAAATGTGAATATGAAGATGTTCAAATTTTGTGGGATATGCTGAAAAAGAACGAAAAAGGATCAGTTGCTTCAAAATCTCCTTCTAGACGCAAAAAAGTTCAATTTTGGGATATTATTGATTGGGCTAAATGTGCTCCCTTCATTTGTCGTAGCATGTGAACGATCAATATGTTTTTATTGTATTTTTCTAGCTTGCATGTCTCAAATATCTGCGTGCTTTTTGCAAGACGAATGATCGTGAACTTTTTCATACTGTTAGTTTCACTTATTTGGAATGAGACTATTGATCATGTAGATTTATAGAGTTGGTTCTAGTGGAGTACGTATAATTTCTTGGAGATGGCTGTGTTGTTTTTCTTAGATATTTTTCTGAACTGAGTAGTGATACCTATATTTGTATATAATAAATTTATAGATGAATTATTCTATCTTCGAGGTGTTGTTTCTTACATTTTTTTTAATGTTTTCAGAAGTGAATAGCTTGTCTTTAGTTAAAAAAAGAGTGTATGTAGTGATACGTATATTTATTATATATAATATTATACAATCATAGATGAATTATTCTATCTCCGAGGTGTTGTTATGTACGTGATCTTTCTTATTTTGAATTTACTGGACAGTGCAAAACTTGTCTTTGGTAAAAAATAATTACATTTGTCAAACTCTCAGCCAAAAGCACTTCTGAAATGGGGGATTTTTCAGCTTTCTCAAAGGCTTGTACACTCATCAAAGGGATCACTTAACTCTCTTAGGGTGTGTTTGGTATGAAGGAAAACATTTTTCGAAAAATGTTTTTCAATTTTCTCATGTTTGGTTGGGTTAAATGTTTTGGAAAATATTTTCCAAATCAACTCATTTTTCTCAAATTTAAGGAAAATAGCTTCCCTTCAAAACTTAAAGAAAATATTTTCCAAAACTCTCTTCTAACTTCAAATTACAATTTTATTTTTGTTGAAAAAATCAATTTATTTCCCTACCCGCAAATCAGCCCCCCAACCACCACCACCCCCCTACCCAATTTTTTTTTTTAAAGCTAGTTTTTAAAAAATGTTGTTAACTTCAATTTTTTTTACCCCACCCTCACCCTACACAGCCCCCTACCACCACCCCCCCTCCCCCCCAAAAAAAAAAGTAAAAGTTGTTTTTAAAGATATTTCTAATTTCAATTTTCATACCCCCTCCCCCCTACCCCATACCCTCCCCCATCAGCCCCCACCCCCTTCAAAAAAAATTTAAGTTTGTTTTTAAAAAATATTTTCTACTTCAATTTTTTATTTTTCCACCCCTACCCTCGACCCTCCCCCCCGCCAGCCACCCCCCACACCCACCCCCCCAAAAAAATTAATTTTGTATTTAAAAAATATTTTTAACTTCAAAATTTTATTTTTTCATCCCGATCATCGACCACCCCCCAAAAAAATTTGAGTTTGTTTTTAAAAAATATTTTCAACTTCAAAATTTCATTTTTTCACCCCTGCCCTCGACACCCCTCTACCAGCCCCCACCCCCCACCCCACGTCCAAAAAAAATTTTAAGTTTGTTTTAAAAAAATATTTTCAACTTCAAAAATTCATTTTTTCATCCCTACCCTCGACACCCCCACCCACTCACCCACTCACCCCCTACCATCCCCCCCCCCCCTCAAAAAAAAAATTTAAGTTTGTTTTTAAAAAATATTTTCAAACTTCAAAATTTCATTTTTTCACCCCTACCCTCGACACCCCCACACACCCAGCCCCCTACCAGCCCCCCACCCCACCCCCAAAAAAAATTAAAGTTTGTTTTTAAAAAATATTTTCAACTTCAAAAATTCATTTCTTCACCCCTACCCTCGACCCCCTCCCCCACCCACTCACCCCCTACTAGCCCCTCCCCCTCCCCCCAAAAAAAATATTTAAGTTTGTTTTTAAAAATTATTTTCAACTTCAAAATTTCATTTTTTCACCCCTACCCTCGTCCCCCCACCCCCCCAAAAAAAATTTTAAGTTTGTTTTTAAAAAATATTTTCAACTACAAATTTTTATTTTTTCACCCTTACCCTCGACCCCCCCTACCAGCCCCCCACCCCCCAAAAAAAAATTTAAGTTTGTTTTAAAAAAAAAAATCAATTTCAAAAATTATTTTCTACTCTAGTAAAAATAAAAGATATTTCTCAAAAATATTTTCCATTCATAAATCAAACACTAAAAAAAAATTTCGAAAAATATTTTTCACTCATCAATCAAACATGAGAAAATAAGTAAAAAATCTACTTGTTTTCTAGAAAAACATTTTCTAGGAAAACATTTCTCATGAAAAACATTTTCCTTTCTACCAAACACACCCTTAAAGTTTTTCATTCTCAGAGCATTCAAATTTGTTTGGTTCGAGATTTGTTCTTGAGGGAGTAGATGTTAGAGTTTGTGTTATAGTTGATCTCTATGTATTGTAGTTGTAATAGGATTGTAATTGTGATTATTCTATATTATAAATATAAATCATGCGGGTGAGCAAACACACGCTTTTACATATCAATTTCTATCTTTCATCTTGGTATCAAGAGCCATATATGATTCTTTCTCTTCTTTTTTTTCAATGGCCCCAGAAACATCCTCCTCCTCTTCTACTCAACAAACCTTGTATCAATCTTCCCTTGGTCTTCCCGTTCCCCCTCCAACAATTTCTAATATCAAAGGTTTTGTCTCTATTGGATTGGCATATGTCAATTACCTTATTTGGAAGAAGGTTTTTGTTACAGTTCTGAAAAGTAATAATCTGTTGTCCATTGTAGAGGGAAAAATATTGTGTCCTTCGCCAAATCATGAAGAATATAAATTATGGATTCAGTGTGATACTATTGGATTGAGTTGGATTAATGCAACACTTTCGACGACAGTTCTTGATAAATTTTTGAACTATTCATGTGAGACATCTAAAGAAGCTTGGAACACTTTAGCCTCTGTAATGACTCAAAAAAACGAACTAGTGAAACTAGAGCCTCACATGTGAGTTTGGAGTTGAGAACTTGATGAAATGATGAGAATGACAGTGACGTCCGGAAACTAGTCGTTTGAACTAGTAAGTTGTAAGGGTCTTGTCGTTGAAGTTTGGAGTGTTGTTTAAGGGCTTAAGGGGTTGATTAGCTAGTTGATTAATCACCTTTGTAAGCTAGCAAGACCTTAAGCTAGGTCATGAAATCATTTAGAACCGAGACCCTCAAAACAGTCCCCTAAAAACAGTTTTTAGTTTTAAGTTAGGAGTGAGGGTCAACTTTAAATGGTCATATCTTTTAGTTCAAAATAAATTAGGTGGACCATTACCTATCCAATTAAAGGTATCTGAGTCCTCTTTCCAACGGCACCGAGTTTGCCCTTTTCCGATCTCGGAGTAAAAAGTTATGCCCAAAATAGTGAAGCACTGTCAGCAAGGACGAGCTTAGATGGGTTTGGTGGAAACTTTTAAGTGGGTTCTTATTTCTTTTCCTAAGTTGAGCCCCTTTTATTATATGTCTTTCCTAGCAATTATAAAACCCTTCTAGACCAAATTCTTCCATTTTAAGTCACTCCAATTAGAATTAAAAAGAACTCACCTCCTCTCAAATACTTTTCTCTCTACAATCCTCCATTTTAAGAAGGTCAAGAACTTGGAGCTAGGGCTTGGATTGAAGGTGGTTTCTTCATCAATTTTCTTGGGGAATCTTAACAAAGGTATGGTGACCCTTGATCCTTGATTATCTTTCCTTCATGGAGTCCATTCAAAAGGGTTTCAAAAGTCTTCAAAGAACAAAACTTCTATTTTCTATTCTAGGTATGGGTTCATGGGTAAAATGTTTTCAAAGTCATTATATTGGTGAATTGAAGTTCTATTTATGATTTTAAGATGATTTTTATATGAAACTTCTTCAAGAACCCATGTTTTCATTAAAAGCCTAGAATTTTCTAATGAAGTGGGTTTAATGCCTATGATTTAATGTTGATGAAATTGAGTTTAGATTGGATTGTATTGTTGATTTATATGGTTTTCTATACCTGTTTATGATGAATTGTTGGTATATGGATGAATTGAGTATTGTGGCCTTATGGGCAAGTTATGGATTAATTCTCTTGTGGTAAGAAAAATGGTTGGGACTTGAGTGTTGTTGATTATGGCTTTGGAGGATGGTAAGTTGGCTTAATCTCATATTATGGATAAAAAAATTGTTCTTGCTTGGTTTGATCCACTTATGGTGGAGGTGTTTAATTATGGAATGTATTGTGACCATGGCCTTGAAGGCATAGTATGAGAAATATAAGTGTTACATGACATTTTTATGAATGGACATTTAATGGAGCTAATGTGATCATGTTATGAACGTAAATGTGTTATTATTGAATGGATTTTTCTCAATTTGACACTCATGAATGTTGATGATAGAATATGAAGGATTCTCCAATTTATTGCATATCTCGAATTGGTAGAGCTTGTGCATCATTTTCTTGTTTAAATGATTATATTATTGGTTGTTGAATCCTCGGATCGGTAGGCTAGTAGCACCCTTCCACTCATGATAATAATGAACCTTGGAATCGGTAGGCTTATCGCACCCTTCCATTAATGATAGTAATGAACCTTGGAGTCGGTAGGCCTATGACACCTTTCGATGAAGGTTAATGATGAGACTTGAACCGGTAGGCCCATGGCACCCTTTCAAGAGGAGTTAATGAGCTTTCCTAAATGAACCTTGAAACGGTAGGCTTAAAGCACCCTTTCACGTGTTAATGAATGTAATTTGGAGTTGGTAGGCCAATGGCACCTCTCATATGTGATAATGTCAAGGTAACGAACTATTCTATGGGAATGTAGGCTAAGCACCGAGTGGATTTGGTTAGATGGAAACTCCCCCAATGGTTAGGCATGAGTTTCAATGATCGTCTACCTTATCCCATAAACTATGTGCCCGCATAGGTAGCTAGTGGATCCATTAAGCTATATATACCGGTCTTCCTTAGGCAAGTAGACCACCTCTTTACGGTGTGGGGACTTATGACACCGGATTCCATGACAAGCTCTCATGGTCTATGTCGGTTAAATGCTTACTTCCCATCATGTGAGATTTCATTATGGTTTCTTGATAGGCTCTACAAAGTGTAGGTAGTAGTATGGGATGCTACCTATACATTGCACGAGTAGGCTTGGAGAGGGTCATAGTGAGTTTCTCTAAATCCTAATGTATGTGACACAATTGTGGCCTAAATAAGGTTATTAAAGAATGTTGGCTCTCAAATGCTTAATATGAGATGCATGCTATAGTTGAGTTATATTATGAGTTATTTTCCCTTGTCATGTCTTAATTAATGATAGACCTCTTATGTATGAATATTGTGCAAAGGTGAAAGAAAGGAATGATAAGTTACTTTAAGTGACCTAAATGTGGTGCCTTAGTATGGATGGTGGTATGGGACGCCATCCATACATTGCACGAGGTATAGCATAAGGGTTGCTTGAGGTGAAGGTCCAAGGTAAAGGTTTTCATGTTGATATTGTTTAAAGGTGATATTATGACTTACTTGATGTTTATGCTTGTCTTGTATGTCTTTTATGCAACTGTTCATGATACTTCAAAAAGTGGCATAATGCATGGTTTCTAGCCAAAATGTCCCTTTTAAAGCATGTTTTGCATGGTCATCATACTTAGTACTTAATTGTGCTAATTCCATATTTCTCTATTTTCTATTAGTGTAGGTTCCGGAAAGTGAGCGGGTTCTATAGTAAGCTTGGAACTTGAAGTTCTTCCAAGATCTTGTGGTATGTCTTCATATTTCGAGGACAAGACTTTTCTATTCTAATTTTATGATAAGGTTCTTGTAATAGACTTAATAGACTTCTTTTGATTGTAAAGGGTCGTGTCCCTACTTATGTTTTGTGATTGTGTCTAAGATGGCCATGTGAGACTTAGACTTCTGTTGTGTGTTTTTAAAGTTGTTTTAATGAAGCTTGAATGTTTGGATGTAAATAAGTTTTTAATTTCGCACTATTATCATTATTGAATGCAATGAATGACTATGTGGCTTGTATAAGACCCCTTCGGGGTCGAATACGCCTTGTTACGACTTGGGGGTGCTCCCGGATCGTGACAGCCTCACTGTAGTTGGATCAAGTTTCTTCCTCCTCCATTCATCTTAAGTCGAAATTTCAAAATTTCAAGAAAGGTTCTCCTTCAATGGAGGATTATCTTCAACAACTTCACTCGATTGCCTGCTCTTTAAGGGCAATTGGCAAGCCTTTGACGGATGATTATTTAGTCACTCAGGATTTGCAAGGTCTACCTTCATCTTATCGTACTTTTGTGTCTGAATTAAATGCCACTTGCTCGCTTCCTACTTTTATTGCGTTACGACCACTTCTCCTCACAGAAGAAGCCCACATTAGTACAATTTCTTCAGAAGAATCAAATCCTAATTCTGCCTTGCTTGTGACAACTCATGGGCAAACCAATTTTGTTGCTTTATCCCCTCACGGACATTAACTTGCGAAAGGACACTCACATGGACGAGGTCGTGGCAGGAATAACAAAGGACAATATTGTAGGGGTTGAGGATCCAATAATTCTTCATGGTCAAATTTTCAAAATAATATTTGACATCGTTCACCCGCTAATGGTATTTTGGGACGACCATCATTTACTCCGACTAAACAGTGTCAAATATGTTTTCACTATAACCACACTGCCTTAGAGTGTAGAAACATGTTAAATCACTCTTTTGTAGCTAACAATATTCTTCAATCATTTGTTGCTATGAATTTGGAGAAGGTTCATCCAACAGTTTGGTATCCGGACTCTGGAGCATCGGCGCATATGACAAATAATTCTTCGCCCTTACTTCTCATGCTCCATACTCTGGTTCTTCTCAGGTCATAGTTGGTGATGGTACTCTTCTCTCCATTAACTCTACTGGTTCCTCTATTCTTCCTACAACCTCGAAAGCTCTTGTCCTAAAGAACGTTTTATATGTTCCTTCCCTTGCTAAAAATTTACTTTCTATTCAACGTTTATGTGCCAATAATAATTGCTTCATTCAATTTACTGATTCTAATTTTTTTGTTAAGGACAAGAAGAACAATACAACACTGCTCCGTTGTAACAACATTGGATCTCTTTATCCCATCCGCATCGTTTCATCCAGATCCTCCAATTTTGGTCTCTTCGCTAGTGTCGTGCCTGCTTCTACTTAGCATCAACGTTTGGGACATCCTGGTCACCAATCTTTGCGTTCTTTAGTTGCTAGAAAATTGATTAGTAGTACTTCTTCCTTTGCAATAATTCTTGTAATGTTTGTCATTTAGGCAAACAAACTCGAATGTCGTTCTCTTTATCTAGTAGAAATGCAAATTCTCCATTTGTTTTAGTTCATTCGGATGTTTGGCATGCTCTTGTTGCCTCAAATTTTGGCTACCGTTATTATATTTTATTTCTTGATGATTATACTAAATTCTCTTGGATTTATTTAATGCGTGAAAAATCTAAATCCTTCAAAAAATTCAAAGAGTTTCATACAATGGTTAAAAACATTTTTCACACCTCTATTTCTTATTTTCAATCTGATGGGGGTGGAGAATATGTTAACAAAAAAATTAAATCCTTTTTCCAGCAAAATAGCATCATCCATCGTTTTTCTTGTCCTCACACATCTGCTCAAAATGGTAGGGCTGAAAGAAAACATAGACATATTGCTAATGTTCTTCGTTGTCTTATTTTTCAAGCGTTTATGTCTTTTAAATATTGGGGTGATGCTTGTTTATATGTTGTCTTTATTATCAATGTAATGCCTCTTCCAGTGTTGCATTATAAATCTCCGTTTGAACTACTTTATGGCCATATCCCCGATTACAATTCAATCTGTGTGTTTGGGTGTCTATGTTATCCCTTTGTGGCATTTAATAAGTGCTTTAAGTTCCACCCTCGATCTAAACCATGTTTGTTTCTTGGTTCATCAGATAAACATAACAGATTTAAATGTTTGGATCCTTGCTCAAATAGAATTCTCATCTCTCGGCATGTTCATTTTGTTGAGGACTTTTTTCCGTTTAAGAGTATGTTTCCTACTTTTCCGCCAACTTCTTGTAGGAAAAATAGAGGTTCTTTAACTACAAAACAAAGAGCTGCACAAAGAAGATGAAGGAAATACTTTGTAGAAGTGCTTACTTTATTAACTGGAAATATCTGCCTTTATAGGCTTACAGACTCTGGAAGATAATATATGTCCATGACTTCCACTTGACTAGAAACTAGGAAAGTGCCAGAAAAATAGCAACCAAATAACAACCTAACAAAGACTCTTTCAACCCTAGTAAAAGACTTATTCAAACTCACAGTAAATAATTAGTCACTTAGACTCTTTTTTTGAATCAATTCTCAACACTCCCCCTTGATTCAAAATCACATACGCCAAGGCATAACATGAAGTAATTCTGCTTTGCCTGAGGAAGTGCTTTAGTAAGAATATTTGCCACATGTTCTTCTATGCTACAACTCTTCAACTCAATCACCCCTTCTGTAACCAGATCACAGATGAAATGATGCTGAATATCTATGTGCTTTGATCTTCCATGACAAATAGGATTTTTCGCCATTGCAATTGCTGATAAATTATCACAGAAATTTTTTGTTGCTCCCTCTTGTTCTTGGTGAAGATCAACAAGTAATTTCCTCAGCCACAACACTTGACATGTTGAAGATACTGCTGCAACATATTTAGCCTCGGAAGAAGACAACGTTGTTGTTAATTGTTTCTTTGAGCTCCAAGTAATAGTTGCAAAACCAAGAGTGAAAAGGTTCCTAGAAACACTCTTTCTATCGTTCACATTCCCTGTCCAATCACTATCTAAAAAACCATAGAGATTAAAATTAGTACTTCGAAAGTACCATAGTCCAAATCCTATAGTTCCAGCAACATAGCGCAAGACTTCTTTAGCTGCTCCAAAATGATGTTTCGAAGGCATATGCATAAACCTTGAAATGATTCCAACAGAAAATGATATATTAGGACGAGTGTGCGTCAAATAAATTAAGCCTCCAACTAAACTTCTAAAATAACTTCCTTCAATCATCAAGTTGTAGCTTCTCATTTACATTCATAGGAATAGCCACTGTTTTGCAGTTAAGCATGTTAAATCTTTTGAGAAGATCAGTGGCATACTTCCTTTGAGATATGAAAATTCCGTCTTTTTTTTGCTTCACTTTAAGTCCAAGAAAATAATGCAACACTCCTAAATCCGTCATTTCAAATGTTTTCATCATAAAAGATTTGAAATCACATACAAGAGAGTAAGATGAACCCATATAGATCATATCATCAACATACAGACACACCAATAATAGATCATTTTTTTTCATATTTCTTCACATATAAAGTTGGCTCATTCTTACTTCTTTCAAACCATTTTCTCTGAAATGTGAATCGATTTTGCTTTACCATGCGCGAGGAGCTTGTTTTAGCCCATAGAGTGCTTTCCTCAACTTGTATACTTTGTTCTCCTTCCCTTTCTCCACATAACCATCTGGATGTGTTACATACATTTCTTCTTCCAAATCACCATTAAGGAATGCAGACTTAACATTAAATTGATAAACCTTCCACTTTAATTGTACAACCAAAGTTAAAAGGATTCTTACTGTTTCAAAGCGAGCAACTAGAGAGAAAGTTTCATCAAAGTCAATGCCTTGTTGCTACGAATATCCTTTTGCGACCAATTAGTCTTTGTGTTTCTGCACACTTCCGTCAACATGGTACTTTGTCTTGAACACCCATTTTACTCTGATAACATTTTTTCCATCTGGAAGGTCCACCAAGTCCCATGTCCCATTTTTTCTTATTGCCATAAGCTCTTCTTCCATTACACACCTCCATTCCATTTTTGTTGAAGCTTCCTGAAAGCTAGCTGGGTCTGCACCAAATAGAGCAAAGGTACATGTTTCATAAATATCTGAAAGTGATCTAAACTTCCGTGGAGGAGTTTCACTGGAACCTTCTGAGTCAGGCACCATCAATGTTGGGCTGCTACACCTTGGACTTGTGTCGCTGGAGTTTCCTGAAGAGTGGCTTGGTGTATTAGTAAGAGACTGACTATTAGCAAGAAATTGACTTACTTCTTCACTAGGAAAGACTTCATCTTCCATTGTAACTTGTGAACTTTTATTGTTGCTGTCCCATTTCTAGCAAGTGTTTTCATCAAATACAACGTCTCTCCTGATAATCACCTTACCATTTGTGAGATTATACAATTTAAAAGCCTTAGATTCAGAACAATATCTGAAAAAATGCATTTTTCAGACTTTTCATCAAGCTTTTTACGATGTTGAGAATTTATTAGAGCATATGCAATACAATAAAAAATTCTCAAATGACTTACCCATGACTTTCTACCTTTCCAGATTTCAAAAGGTGTCCGACCCATGACTGTTTTGGTCGGAGAGATATTAAGCAGATAAACTGTAGTATGAACAGCCTCAGTCCAAAACTGAATTGGAAGATCTTTACTCTTTAACATGCTCTTGGCCATCTCCACAACAGTTCGGTTCTTCCGCTCAGCAATCCCATTTTGCTCTGGAGTGTAAGGTGCAGTCAATTCCATGTGAATTCCATTTTCTTCACAAAATAACTTAAATTCTTGTGATAAGAACTCACCTCATCTGTCGGTACGCAGAACCTTAACTTTGTTACCAACTTGGTTTTCAACCAATGCCTTGAATTTTTTGAAGCTTGCAAAAGCTTCTGATTTATGCTTCAAAAAATATACCCAACTCATCCGACTGTAATCATCAGTTAGTAACAGAAAATATCGAGAACCAGCAAGAGATTCTATGTTCATAGGACCACACAAATCTGCATGAACAATTTCAAGATAGCTAGTAGCTCTTAAGGATCTTCCAACAGGAAAAGAATTTCTATGTTGTTTGCCATATATACAACCTTCACATGTATTTTCAAAAGATCCTATATTTGGTAAACCATGAACCGTCTTATTTTGACTTAGCAATCTCAATCCATTCATGTTCAAGTGTCCATAACGCAAATGCCACAACTTAGATTCGTCAAGATTTTTCTCACTAACAATCAAGGCTTGTTCAACTTTTGAAAATTCAAATGGAAACATTTTATTATCTATCATGTGAATATTTGCTAAGATTTGACCAGATTTCTTATTCTTAATAACACATGAGTCATCATCAAACAAGACAGAGAATCCACAACTCAACAATTGCCCAACACTTAGTAAGTTATGTGCCAAACTAGGAGCAAATAACACATTTAGAATAAGTTTCGCTTTACCTTGACTAGTCTGGACATCAATAGTACCTTCACCTTCGACTTGAATTTCCTTGTTATCACCAAGCCAAATTCGCCCTTTTTTTGTCTCATCTAACTATTTAAATCCTTCTTTCGTGTGATGGGAGCATCCACTATCCACAAACCAAACATCAGTCTTGTAATCTATGGTGGTAGAGCGAGCTATGAAAAGCACATTTTCTTCTTCCTCTTCCTCGGCATAACTAGCTTGATCATTTTTATACCAACAGCTAGCTTCTATATGGCCAAACCTATGACAATTGTAACACTGCACTCCATTTCTGCGGTTATTTGTCCACCCAGATTGGCTTCTGCCTCTACCACGTCCTCTGCCTCTAAAAGAGTCTCTGCCACGTCTCGTGCTTCTTGTTCTAACAACTTCTCATTTTGAATTGGATGCTCTTCCTTCACTTGAAAAGCTTGTTTGACTTATTGATCCGTGACTCATGAGATTGCAAAGTGCCCATTAGTTCATCAAATGAAAACTTAGATAAGTCTTTTGATTCCTCTGTGGCTGCAACCATATGATCAAACTTTGGAGGTAAACTTCTTAAAACTTTTGAAACTACAATTTTATCACCTATCTCTTCACCATATGATTTCATTTGACTTACAATTACACTAACTCTTGATAAAAAGTCTTGCACATATTCATTGTTTTTCATGAACAATGTTTCAAAATCACGACGAAGAGATTGTAGTTTCACAGTAATTACATTTGAGGAACCTTGAAACTCAATTTTCAAAATCATCCAAGCATCTCTTAAGGTAGTAGTTGTTGTAATTCTTGAGAAGATTGTCTCATGAACGACTTGTTGAATAAAGAACAAAGCTTTTGCATCCTTCTTTCTGATTTATTTTAATCTCTTCTCTTCCTCTGCATCCGACTCTGCTACATCAGTGAACCCATCTTCGATCAAGTCCCACAATTCTTGAGACCTAAACAAGGTCTTCATTTTGATGCTCCAAAACTCATACTTCTTACCATTGAAGACGGGTATGAGGGGTTGTGAAGAAGAGGATATACCATTTGTTGCCATAACCTTTTTTTTTTCTTCTTATATTTCACTCCCTAGTTGTTTCTTATCTCTTTATCGCCCAGTCAAAGACCGAATGCTTGCTCTGATACCACAATATAGGAAAAACAGAGGTTCTTTAACTACAAAACTTAGAGCTGCACAAAAAAGATAAAGGAAATACTTTGTAGAAGTGCTTACTTTATTAACTGGAAATATCTGCCTTTATAGGCTTACAGACTCTGGAAGATAATATTTGTCCATGACTTCCACTTGACTAGAAACTAGGAAAGTGCCAGAAAAATAGCAACCAAATAACAACCTAACAAAGACTCTTTCAACTCTAGTAAAAGACTTATTCAAACTCACAGTAAATAATCAGTAACTTAGTAACTTAGACTTTTTTTTTGAATCAATTCTCAACACTTCTTCACCCAGTTCTATCTCATTCCCAACTATTTTTGATAATTCTAAGTCTTTTACCTCTCCCGTTCATATCACTCACTTTGGAGGAACTTCAAAAAGGAGTAGTAGTAGTCCGATTTTACCTACTCGGGATCACATTTCAATTAGGAGTACTCAAACTCCATCTATTTCGCAACTTCCTCCTCCAAATAGGAGTCTCCAGACTCCTTTACATTAGGGGAATACCTCTGTCAATTCTCTTCATTCAACTAGTAGCGTTACTCCCATTCAACTACCTGTAGTCTCCACTTTGGATCCCTCCTCTGCTGCTCCTCTTGAACGAGATATTTCATCTCCTGCCCCTTCCACGCAGACCCTTTCTCCATCTAATAATCTCCAACTATCTCCCTCACAATCACCCATCGTTAATCCTCAAACTCATCATCTGGTCACTCGTTCTAAAATAGGATCGCTCAAGCCTCGTGTCCTCCGTTCCTTAACAACTTCCACATGTTTCATTTTATTCGAACCTACTTTCTTTTCTTAAGCTTGTAAAGAATCTCGTTGGATGCACGCAATGAGTTCTGAATTTGATGCTCTTGTCCACAACAAAACTTGGACCTTGGTGCCGCCTCCTCCAAATGCAAATATTGTTGGCAACAAATGGGTGTTTCGGATCAAGTTTTGTGCAAATGGTTCTGTTGAAAGATTTAAAGCTCGTTTAGTGGCTCAAGGTTTTTCGCAGCAGCCTGGGGTGGACTATTTTGAGACTTTTGCTCATGTCGTTAAGCCTAGCACAGTGCGTTTGGTCTTGTCTTTGGCTCTTCAAAAAAATTGGTATATGCACCAACTTGATGTGTCGAATGCGTTCTTGCATGGTGAGTTATCCGAGACTGTTTATATGCGTCAACCTAAGGGCTTTGAACATCCAGATTATCCCAATTATGTGTGCAAGTTGCAGCGTGCTCTTTATGGTCTTTTCGATATTGACAACGCCTTAGTTCACTGCCCCATAAACGGTAACTTCAACTTTTCTTTCTTTAGTACGAGTGTTAATCTGTTTAAAATCATGTTTTAAAATTTATTGATGTATGAAATTGACAAAGACTACATTTATCTGTTTTGCTTGTTTGAATTTTATGAGTAATGATCATGTTCCTGTTTGTTATATTATTTTTCTGTAAGAGTTCTAGTTTGTAGGATTAGAAGTCTGTAATGTTATGAAAAAGTTATCTTTGTGCTAAAGGATTGTTCTTGTAAATTTATTTGTTTAGTTAAATATTGTGAATGTTATTAGATACTATTTCTAAGCTAGTAAATTAGTTCAATATCTCTATTTTGTCTAAGGTTATGGTTTAGTTACGACTCTATTGATTCTTGCAAATTTGCAGTAACTTAGTTAAAGTCCCTTTTTCTTTTCATATCACAATATTGCATCTTTAGGATACTATAATGATTTACCTTTAATTTGTCAAATTGGTCATGAAAACAAAGGCATGGTTTTCAACTTGGTCTATCTTTTAAAGTCGATGTTGAAGTAGTAAATGATTTTGTGTGTGTTCAAATACATTGTGTTGTGTTGTGAATGGTATGGAGTTACTAATTTTTGAGTTATTTGTTGTAGCGTTGTCTACTTACTTTACATACACTTGTGAGAATTAAATCACTCTTTCTAACTTTTTCATGTTCTTTTCTTTGTTTGGCATGTACACCACCGGAGTCGAAGAGTCCCACTTTAAGACTCGACGTCCCGCAAGACTCGAAACGTGCATTACATCTATTTGTATCTCTCGCTCTCTAAAAACTCCATTCGAACAACAAATGAGGGGTTCGGAGGAAGTGGCGGACATTCCTCTCTATACTCTTGTTAAATAGTTGTGTATCTCTTATGTGTTTCTTTACTCTTAACTACTTACGTGTTATTTGCATTTATTGTGTTTTGAGTATACTAGTGACAATTAATTCTCTCGGGTACCTTAGAATTTGTTAATAACCTAACATAAAAGTGTTCTAGTATAATTAATAATTTTAAACTTGGCTGCCTTTTTCTTCAAATCAGTAACTTAGCGTGTAGGTATAAATTTGTTAGGCCCTTTTTCTTTTATGATAAAGAAATATCTATTACTAGTTAAATTCACCATTTCTTCTTCTTTTCTTTTTTAAAAAAAAAAGTCTTTTATTACTACATACTTCAATTCTTTACAAAAGTTTTTCACTTTTTCTTAAAATCCAAATGGATCTTCAGGCTACTGATTCAAAACAACCTCCCTTTTTCAATAAAAATAAGTTTTAAGCTCATGAAACCTTTTCAATTTTTTTGTTGTGTTTCCAACAAAAATAATCTTTCATAAAAACATCTTTTCTATCATTGATTTTAAGTCATTTAGTACGTGGTATTTATACTTTTTTTACATCTTTACACCTTAGCCTAATTAATTATTTAAGAATTTGATTGGTTAAACCATTTTTAATGGATTTTAAAGGATGTCTAACCCCTTCCCTTAGATTAGTTGAACCCTTACCTAGAATCTCATGTTTAGTAGACCTTAAAATGGAGTTAACTTTAGACAATAGACTTTAACCATTTTAGGTGCCCTAATTTGCCGTAAATAATTAGGTGGCAACTTCTTAAGTTAGTTATCAATTTGGAAATCACCAAAATATTGTACACTATTTTGACCCAGTTAAAATGGGGTATAGCACTTGTGATGTATTGTTTTAAATTAAGCAATGAATATGTGGTAATTACTTTCAATTAGATGGTAAAATAGTTATTTTATTTGATAGGAAAAAACATAAAAAGGAAGGTTAAAAAAAAGAAAAATAGATAAATAGGTTTCTTGGACTTAGAGAGCGCCACTTCAACTTGTTTGATATACAACTTTATATATATATATAGATTTGTTTCACATACCATTCTTCTGTAAAACATTTGACTTAGCCAATAGAGGCATTCATACATTATATATTTAGGGTCGTTTAATACATCAGATAGGGAAAAGGGTCAAAAATGCCCTCTCTCCAACTATTAGTTTAAAAATGCCCTTAACAATTTTTTTGGTTAAAAAATGTCCTTTAATTAACAGAAATATGACATGGAGTTTAACTAAACAAATGGCCAATTTTCATTGGTACACCTATGTTTTTATCAAATAAAAAAATCCACCCATCCCAATACCCAAACCCATTTTCACTATCAGTTTTAAGCCTTTCTATGCTCATTCTTCTTCCTCTGTTTTCTTTCTTTAAAAAACAACATTTAAATCCAAAAACAATAGTAAATTGCAGCACTTAATTGGCCAAAAAACAAGTAAATTGCGCTATTTAACAAAACAACATTTAAAATATGCATTTTAACAGCTAAATTGCAGCAAGTATGATAAATAAAATGTGGATTTTAAGCAAAAAAACAGCAACTTTTAACCCAACAAACAAAAATCAAAATGAAAGCTTGAAACCAAAAAATAACAGCTAAATGTAGATTCAAATCCACCGAAATTACATAGTAGATTTCTTATCCATTTCTTAACCAAAATAAGTTTAGAACTGTATTAACAAGTCTCGTATTATATTGTTGAAATTTTAAATTGTTGGTTACTGATGCCGCAAGGAATTTACATATCCGCGTCCACAACATGAAATGATTTGCAATCAATCTTCAATAGCGATTACGTGATTAGCTTTGATTATGAGAAGCAAATAAATTTTTAAACATTGGATTTGAAGGAAGGAAACAAAAATTAAATTAAGTTAAAATGGCAGATGGGAGAAAGAGGAAGGAGAAGAAAGAATGAAGAGAGATAATAGTTGGGTTAGACTTACTAGAAACGGGTTTGGGTGTTGGGATGGGTGGGTGGGCTTTTTTTATTTTGATAAAAAAAATTAGGTGGACCAATGAAAATTGACCATTTGTTAAGTTAAATTCCATGTCATATTTCTGTTATCTAAAGGACATTTTTAAACCTAAAAAAAACATTAAGGATATTTTTAAACCAATGAATGGAAGAAGGATATTTTTGAACCATTTCTAATAGGTAGTGGACATTTTTGACCCTTTTCCCTATCAGATACGCATAACAATATAATGTCAATACATAATTTTTTTGTTTACTTTATCTTTAATTTAATATCTATAATATATTAGCTAATTTTGACATGATTTTTATGTTAAAATGAACGAATTAACTATTCTATATAAAAATAAAATAATTAATCTCATAAAATATTTCATCGAGAATCAGGATAACCAACCAACCATGGTACCAAACGACCCTTTATGGCATTAAAAAAAAATACTCCATTGAAAAAATAATAAATGAAACACAATGAGAAGTTAGAAGCATCTCAGAGAACAACATGAGTTGTTGTGCAATTGTGAGATTGTTTCATCATTAATTAGAGATTACAAATTCAAACCCTAAATATGGAGAAAATCATGATAGATCTGTAGACATTAAAATTTTACGGACTCTACAAGACGTGTTCAATTCGAATTGAGACTCTATAAGGTGTGTTCAGTTTCAATTAGAATTCTTGGAGGCTACTCAATCCTAAACCCTAGTTTATGTCTATATAAAGGGTACTAAATTCCCTTACACTCTGTTTGGATCATTGTTATCCATTGTATTGTATTGTATCGTTACCATACCTACAATGTTTGTTTTGATTGTTACTTAAAATGTATTGTATTGTATTGTTAAATTTCGTTGTTACGTAACAATGAAAACCCCTATTTTATGGAACAACCGATTTGGTGTGTTCCCATTGTTACTTAATTTCTTTTTCCAATTATATCTTTACATAATATTTCAAAATACTATTTTACCCTTTACCTTATATTATTTAATTCTAGTCAACCTCCTACCCTAAAATAATTAAGGATATTTTAGTAAATTTATAAATTACAATACAGTACGATACAATACAGTACAATACAATACATTATGAAACAATGGGTAACAATGATCAAACAGAGTATTAAAAGACATCTCAAAATATCCCATAAACTCTTGGGTATTTTTAAAGATCAAGATCTCGAATATTCCACAAAAGTCATGGAATAAATCATTTAGAGATTAAATCTAAATCATCCTAGTTTGAGAAATACGCCACTACCGGCCCTCGAATCATGGATAAATCTTAGGAGAGTAGAATCAAAGGATCAACAGCATTGTACCCGCATATTTATCAATAAAGTTATGTTTCTTCTTATTTTATTGTGATTGCAATTTATTTTCTGTCACTTTAAAATTTGTTGCAAACAAGATCGTCACCCCAAATAGCTCTGCAATGCGTAATTCGAATTTAGTCGAATACTTGAACTCCAATGTGCATTTCGAACATCGCGTAAGGAAAAGAAAAAAAGCATCTTCGGAGGAATGGGCGACAGCATATTCTCCTCCGTAAGCCAATAAGAGAATAAAAACATATTCTCATGTTGATTTTAGAAAGAAAGAAAATGTAAAGGAAATAAGAGTTATAGTTTATAATAGTTTTAATTTACAATTACAATTTGTATTATTTAAATATGATGTTTCCACCAAAAAAAAAAAAAAAACATTTGAAGCTTTTTTTTTTAAAAAAAAAAGCATAGAAAGGAAAATGCTGAAAACGTGCGTGCTTGTTTGTGTATGATTATTTGCCAACAAAGCAAACTAATAGAAAAAACTATCTCCATTTCTATGGTTTTAATTTTTTTTTTATTTTTATACCGATATTTATATTAAAGTTGGAGTAAATTTTCTATTTATGTATTGAGGATATTTTTGGAAAGTGCTCTTGATATGATTCTTTTTTTTTAAAAAAAAAATACTCTCTTTGTTCATTTTTAATTGTCAAAATTTTTTTTTAGAGTCAAATTATAAGAACTTTGACTAATATTTTAGAATGTATTTTTTCATTATATTGATAATGCAAAAAATTGCAATTTATAGTACTTTTTGTATAGTTTTTGAATATCTAATTTTTTTGCTTGAACTATCAAATTAATGTAATCTAATTTAACTTTAAAAATTAGTCAAATTGACTTTTGAAAAACGTAACGTAACATAACAAATAAAATTGAATGAAAGTAGTAATAATAATTCGAAAGCTCAAATTCAAGACTTTTAGTTCTGAAATGTAGAAATTCTAACTAGCCCACCACAATTCATGTTGATCCATTTTTATGACTTGAATTCATGCCTTTTGTTCTTTAACAATTGAATCGGGCATAAATATCCTAATTCCCAGATCATAAGGACCTGTTGGACATATAATATGAAATTACATTAATATGAAGTATTAATTATATTAATTCATGTGTCAAGTCAATAATGAATAACTACTAATAAATCTAACTAAAATAATTCATACTTATTTATAATGGATTAACTCGAGTTAAATGAGTCATAATTTAATCGGTCTAAGTTTGAATTTAAGCAAATAAATTAATTTTTTTTTTTTTTTAATTTCAAAATTGACAACGTATCTCCGGGTAGAGTCGAAGGGCTGTGAATGATCCAAGTTGGTCTAACAAAAAAATAAATAATAAATTCAATAAAACAGAAAATATAAAAGTACTAAAGTACCCTCACGTTAGATATAATCAACGGTCCAGAATCTCTTTCTTCACATCCATCATTAGATCAAACGGTCTAAAATGAACTAAACGAAATAGTCTAGGGTTATTCCTATTACACTATAATTTTCTTTTTTGGTAACAAACCAAGTCTTTCGATACACACCGATTCTATCTCTCTGTGAGTAGACTTTCTCTCTCTAGAAGCTTCTCTTTCTCTCTCTTTTGCAGTTCGAGTTTTTTTTTTCTTCTGTTGCAGAGATGGTGAAGGGACCTGGACTTTACTCCGATATCGGCAAAAAAGCTAGAGGTATTTTTCACTTTTTTTCGTTTTGTTCCGTTTCCAAAAATGTTGTTGCATGTGTATCGGATTTTTTGAAAAATGTAGTACTATTTTTGAGATATTCGATAAGCACTAGTTGATATTTTTGAAGAGTTTTGAGTAATATAATTTGGTGCATCCTTGTTGAATTCTCAAAATGTTGCTGATTCTCCAAAAATGTTGTTGCATCCTTGTTGAATTCTCAAAAAAATTGTACTATTTTTTGGAATATAACATGTGCAGCTGTTGATATTTTTGAAGAGTCCGAGCAATATAGATTGGTGCTAGGGAAATATGTTGCTCGGATTCTCCAGAAATGTACTTTTTTTGGAAATATTCGATAAGCACATGTGGATATTTTTGAAGAGTCTGAACAATATAGTTTGGTACTACAGAAACTGTGTATTTTTTTATTTCTGGAGGAAATTATTTTTTTCATTACTGTTTGGTAGTTCCTCTGTCTTAATTTATGTAGCAGTAGCACCTTTTTTAATTTTGAGAGTTGGAACTTTTTAAAAAAAAATTTAACTGTTAATTCGGACATGGAACTTTTTAAGTTTTTAGAAATACATTTACATTTTTGGAAACTATGGAAAAAGTACTGAAATTGATAATTTGAAGTGCACATGAAAATTTCACAGTTGAGCCTTGAAATATGAAAGGTGCTACATCAATTGGGATGGAGGAGGCATATAAAACTTTATTTGTACAAAACCAAACATGGAAGATTGATGTTAATGAAAAAAATTATCAAATGAACTTCATGTGTGGTGGTAATTGATGGATATTGTATCTTTTTGTTATTGTTTTTAGATCTTCTGTACAGGGACTATGTCAGTGACCATAAGTTCACCGTCACTACGTACAGCACAACGGGAGTGGTTAGTTTCTTTCTGGATATGTATATGATTATCATTCAAACTTTTTGCTTATTGTTCATTCGTGATTGTGTTTTGGGGTGTGGGATGAGGGAGCTGTGGTTTATGTTGTCAAGTATGAAATTGTGACAAATTTTATGAGAATACTGGAAATTAGAAGAAGTTAAGGTGTATGTGTGTGGAGCGGGGGTTAATAAACTTGGTCTTATGCTGCTCCTAGGAATATAGGGAAGAAACTAATTACTTTAGAAATGAAGAATGAGATGTCATCTTATTTACATTTTGCTGGTATCATGCGACTAATAATTATTTTCATCTTCTGGAATGGCAAATCTAGGATTTTAAAATCTATGGGTTCAATATTTAAGGTTTTAGCATTGAATCTGTTGTATTTTTAAAATTATGGTTCATATATACTATTTGTTGTGATTTTCATGGAACTTTTAACACAAATTTATGCTATGAAAAGTACCGGATTCAGATGATTCCGGTACCACAAGGCTATACATTTGCCTCTGGTTATTTTGTTACTTTACTAACTTCCAGCAGAGTGTGTGTTTCTCGGGAGGGACTTCCTTGGTATTGCCTCACGATGCATGTAGTGGATTCTTCACATTGTTTGACAATGTTATCTTGTTATTGAAATTGTTTTGTGGTCAATTAAGACTTCGAGTATATGTTGCTAAAGTTTGTCTTACATCTCAGGCTATTACCGCATCTGGTCTGAAGAAAGGTGAATTATTCTTGGCGGATGTTAGCACCCAGCTGAAGAACAAAAACATTACCACTGATGTAAAAGTGGACACCAATTCCAATGTGAGTTCATTTTTCATTACTGGGATCTCATATTTGTTAGTACTATATTTAGTAACTTCTATTGGGAGATACAATATTAAAATTATACATCTTTGGAGATACTAGGTGCTCAACATGTTTAGTTTTGACTTGTGAGTTATACTGACCTGGCCACACTTTGATCAAACTTTCTCAATCCTTCAAGTATCCATTTCCCTGAAAATATAACCCACAAAAATCAAGAAAATCGATAGTAAATATGAAGGATTCCCACTTTGGTTACTTTGTTATCATTTTCTTCCTTATGGTCTGATTTAATGCTCTGCGAGTCCATGGAGTCTATAGCTTTTTCCTTTCTGTTATTGAAAGATTGTGTTTGTTAGTTTAGCTTGGTGTCTATGATTTGTTTTCACACTTGCAGTTAACGATATTAATATGTTGTCCAACAACTATAAGGCTGTAATTGAAATGTTTGGATAGTCACATAACCAATATCTACTATAGTTTTATGTTTCCCATTTGTGCCCTCTTCTCCATTTCGCTGTTGGATCTCGTGCAAACTTGCTTTAATCCACATAATGGCATATTAGGTGTTAGCTTAACATTTACCCTGGTGTTGATTATGGCGATGTGCATGCTTCCTTAATCTAATCCTCCCTCCCCCTGATGTATACCTCCTAATGCAAACTTATAGTAACCGAAAACTGAATTTGTCAAGCATGATAATCAAGACGAGTTTTGTGATAGTTAAAAAAAAAAGAGTTGTACAATCAAAAGTCAAAGGATAGTTGATTGGGGAGGAGAATACATTTGAGTTATCTAGCTTGTTCTCTAATCTTCCCTGCCCTCTGCTCTGCACTCTCAGAAGAAGTTGTCCGTCTTCGGTTTTGAATTTTCAACTTTTGAGACTTACTGATTGGGAAATCCACAAGTTCAAGTTCTTTTCTTCAAACTGAGCTGGGGCAATACAAGAATATGCTAAGTAATTTGGATTGAATGATGCAGGTTTACACTACCATCACTGTTGATGAACCTGCACCAGGACTCAAGACAATTTTCAGCTTTGTCGTACCAGACCAGAAGTCTGGAAAGGTACCTTTGCTTTTTACTATATTTCTCTGTAGTTGGCTGGTAGTTTACTGAACTGTGTGATACTAAGCAAAAGTATTATGTTACAGGTAGAGCTTCAGTACTTGCATGAGTATGCTGGGATCAACACTAGCATTGGACTTACAGCAAGTCCTCTTGTCAACTTCTCTGGCGTTGCTGGAAACAATACCGTTGCTTTGGGCACTGATCTATCATTTGACACTGCCACAGGCAATTTCACAAAATGCAATGCTGGTCTGAGTTTTTCTTCGTCTGATCTGATTGCTTCTTTAGCATTGTAAGTATTTACGTGATATCTACCTTGGACATAATGTATTTGTTAGATTCTTCATGGAACAAAATCTGTCTTTTAGCCATTTGTTCTCTTTCTAACCGTCAAATGATACCTTGCAACGTCTTGGTTTTCTGTCTTTCTGCAAGAAATACTTTTGGCATTTGAATTTTTTCATCCTGGCTAAACTAATGAATCATTTGTCTCCTCTACTGATAAGATGCTATATTGAAATGATATGATGGCTGTAAAATTGCATCAAAGTTCTAGAATTTTGCGGAAATTGCGACTTTGGAACAAACATGTTCCATCATCATCTTTGTTGTTTTCTTATCTTTGAACCCTTTTGAACTGAGTACTAATTTTATACAGGAATGACAAGGGTGATACCGTCAGTGCTTCCTACTACCACACCGTGAAGCCAGTGACAAACACAGCTGTTGGTGCAGAGTTGACTCACAGCTTCTCAAGCAATGAGAACACACTCACCATTGGGACACAACATTTGTTGGACCCATTGACCACGGTGAAGGCTCGTGTTAACAGCTATGGTAAGGCAAGTGCTCTCATCCAACACGAGTGGCGACCAAAATCCCTCTTCACAATATCTGGTGAAGTTGACACCAGGGCAATTGAAAAGAGCGCCAAAATCGGGTTGGCTGTAGCCCTCAAGCCATGAGTTCGTTACTACCTTACAGAAAAGTGAGTGAAGCAATGTCATTTTGTATGATCCAGAGTAATAAATTAGGTAGATTTGTTTCAGCGCGTTATCCTTCTGCGCCGGTGAGAAAAACCTTCAGCTGGTAATGCAAACTCATGATTTTCGCTAATACCCATTCTAAATGTTGATTGAGGGGACTGGTTTTTAACCTTTTGCCTGGGCTTCTGGCTTCATCATTCGCATAATTGATTAATCTTTCTTTGATCATTTTTTATGTGTTGGGGTGAGTTGCACAAAAAAGGATCTCTTGAAAGAGAGCTTTAGGCCTTTCTTCTTTTCTTATTCCCTTTTCTTATCAGTTCATCTATCCTCCATCCTTGAAATCACTATTACAAAGTAAGTATAATTCGAACGCTTTGGACCATGCATCGATCTCTCCTAGACTCCTACCTTCACTAACACAATACATGAATCTCTTTCTCCCTTACAGAAATTAAACCATAATGTTCAGCATCATAGCCTAAATATGTTACCTTGAAGCAAACTGTTTCTTATCTCTGTTCAGAAGTCACATCCTCTAGCTCATGAGGAATGAAAACAGCAGATGAATTAGATGAGACACCTATCTCTTTCATTGTATCAAAGTATTGGGTGATCAAAATCATGTCCATGACATCTTTGGTTGATGCCCCTGGAACACTAGTAGAGAAGCCAATCACACTTTCTTTGAGCCCTTCTACGATAGCTTGTCGTTGACGAGCAATTCCTAGCCCTGCTAAGTACTTTGATTCTGCTTCTCCTTCTGCTTGCTTTATCTGCAGAACCTTCTCTCCTTCTGCTCTCTCAAATGCAGCTTCTCTCAATCTTGAAGCTAGTTTCCATGAAATTGTCAACTCACGTTATTAGAGGAATGAAGATTTATGTGGTCCATCAATATGCAAACAAGAATTCAATACATAGTTCACATGGTCCAATACTAATTTTACTTTGTAAAACTGTTGACTCTTTACTAGTGGAGCTTAATGCCAAGAAGATGTGATAAAGAGGGCAAACGTGTTGCATGGAGCACTTCACGTTTATGCAGGGTCGGAGAAGGCCACACCCTTCGTGTAATGTAGTGTAGACTACTTACACTAATGCAAGTACCAATGGTTGTTTTCACGACTTGAACTCGTGGTTTATAGGTAACAAAGACTCACTCCCTAGACCGCATTCCAAGGAGATGCAACAACATTTCACATTTATGCGGGGTCGGGGAAGGCCACACCCCTCTTGAAATGTAATGTAGGCAACCTATACTGATGCAAGTATCAATGATTGATTTTATGACTTGAACCGTGATCTATAGGTATCAAGGACTCTCCGGACTGCATCCCAAGGAGATGCAATGTAAGCAACCTAGCTACCATGATGCAAACATCAGGTGCTGATTTTAAGGTTCAAACCCCTGATTTATAGGTCTCGTGGCAATAACTTTACCGTTGCTCCAATGCTCCCCTTCAATGCCAATATGTGGTCCAAGCACCGAAACTAGTAATCACATGTTGAAACCCAAAAAGTGGTTCTAGTCCAAAAAACAAGAAGTTGGACAACAAGTCTCTGGTAAAAGGCAATACCAACAACTCTATACTTCCATTTAGTGGGGAGAAAAAGAATACTAAGCAATTGAAGTATTAAAGCTGGCCAGGCATACCTGCATTAATCTCATTCATTGAACTTTTCACTTGATCATCTGGTTCAACATCTACAATAAGAGTCTGAACTATCTCATATCCATAAAGTGACATAACCTATGTAATTCCACAAGGAAAATCAGATATGAATTGATTATGTTTCTTCTGTTTGTTTTGCTTAAAAGTTGCAGTAGTACTTATACTAACATAAAGAGAGAGTTACCTTTTCGAGTCGCTCCCCTACTGTTTTCGCTATCTCAGTTTTCTGTTCAAAAACTTTATCCAGCTCCAATGTTGGAACAGTTGCCCTAATAACTAATAAACATCAATAAGAACCTACTCAGCACAGAAGCTTTTGGATTGAAAAAAGAGAACTTAAAATAGTGACATTAAAGCAATGAGAAATATGACAGAAGGCAAAGCAAAATCTCTTTAACTAGTGAGTAGTGACATTCTCTATATATACTCACACCTACTGTTTATACTAAATCAATACTAATTTATCATGATTAAATCATAAATTAAGGTGAGAATGTGTATTAGTTAATTTTAACCGCGGTTTAGTGATTGATGTGCATGTTAATACATGTGTCATTTATTCATTAGGCTGGTGTAAACACCAGGAGTGGGTTTAGTAAGGCTTGCTTGGGCTGCATTAGAAAAATAATGGCATGAATATGCCCTTTCTGTAACGGCAGTTGCATGATTGAGCCCAACTATTAATAAATGACATAAATGAAATTTTTCTCAAAGTTTGATAACATATTTGAGTTTTTTCCCTTACTTTTTTCTTTTCACTCGTAGTGTGGGGAAGAAGTGGACTCCAAACATCCTACTTTTTAGATTGTTTTGCAATACATTTCGATAAAAAAAACTGTTATAGAAGAAGGTCATAACAAGTATGATGTATAAGCATAAGAATTGCATTCTAACCGTCAAAGACATATGCTTGAATCTGCTCCTTTGTGTTGCTTAGTTTATAGAAAGCATCAGCTGCCTTGTCTGCCAAGGCTCTGTATTGGATTGAAGCAACCAAAGTCACAAAAACATTATCCTGAAAATTATAGCTTTCATGAGAAACAACTAAAAACATTTACTTTACAAAGTAGTTAAATGTTGAGACTACCAAAGAGTACTGATTGCACATTATTTGGTACAAAAAGATACATTCTTTAAAACTTCCATCTATTTCAGAAACATCCTCTCTACCCTCATGAGGTAGGGTAAGATCTGCATACACTCTGTCCTCCCCAGACTTCACTTGTGAGATTTCATTGGATATGTTGTTACCCTAGTCATTTCAACTTCTTTTTTAAATAATCAAGAAATCAGTGTGGTGCCAACTCTTAGGATCAACCACATCTTTTCAAAACTCGGGATAATATGCCTGCTCCTTTACCCTTATCCACTTAAATACGAGGCTTAGTTTGCTTTGCCCTGATCTAAGTCATAAGTCCCTCAACCTTTATTCAAACACATGAGCACTTTGGGTGTTAGTTCTTTCAAGGCGTCTGAAATCACTAGGCTGCAACACCTTGTTGTGTCAAGGATGTCCAGAATATGCTATTTAATCACTTCGTTCGTATATCATTTTACTCATATATACGGTATTATTTTCCAACGAAGAGTGTCACACCCCTTGACAATAACATAGCTACCAAAATCAAGACTATAACCTGAATAACTTATCCCACTTCCTATATGAGACAAGCTATCCAAAGTATAGTCTTGATTTTAATACCGATTTTATCTAATACCTTCAATCAAACATGACATAAACTTTATCCCAAAATTTAAATCGAAATAACTCACCTAATCCCTCGAACAAAAAAGGCAAGCTAAGCTAGCCTTTTGAGTAAGATGATAACGAAAAAGAAAAAAAAAAGAATACAAATATGCAAACCTTAGTCTTGGATTCACGTGTAACGTCAAGTTGTTGGACTCTAAGTGAAATATAACCAGCTAATTGGCTTCCAAAACACCAAGGCATGAAGTGAAAACCAGGACCAAGAACATCATCATACTTGCCAAAATTTTCCTTAATAGCAACTGTGGATTGATCCACTTGAATACAACCAAAAGCTTGTCCCATAACTAAAATAATCAATTTAACATATAGTAATAAAGAGGATAATATTATTATTAGAATCTTGGTTTATATTTATTTAGACATGACTAGATCTTAACCATACAAGTGAAGGACAAGATTCACAGAAGGGGTTAATATGTCTACTTGTTTTTTAAAATAATCAGGATTGTTTGAATATTACGGATATTAAATTTTAGTATAATGTTTGGTTGCAAATGTAAGTGTGATATTAGTTATAAATCTTATTTAGTACTATTCTTATACATAGTAACTCATGGTATTAGTAATACGGAGTACTATTTCTATTTTAATATACCTTATTCATTATATACAACAAATTAAATTGTCGATAAAAAATATTATTAGTATTACTTTTACATTATATATTCAATACTATTCTTATATATCCGACCAAGAAGTTCATCCATGTGTAAATTAATGTGAAAGTTGATATCTTCTGTAAGCCACTAACTACTTATGGATAAGAGTGAACAGACAGAAAAGAGTCACTTTCAGCAAGAATTGGTCAACTTATTATCATATCCATCCCTTTATTTTGTGATTTTGTGTTCCAAATTATATTTTGAGCATAATTATAGATTGGTAAAATGATTTATGATCTCGGGTTTTTTTTGATACGGAGGAGAATATTTTTTATTTTTTCATGTTCGATTAGTCAAAATTTTTGGATACTTTTTAGTAAAACAAGTTTTTTGAAAATGACTTTTCTAGTGAAAGTAGAAAAAACGAGTTAAACACCTGACATTCCACAGTAATTGTATCCTTTCCATCCTTCAATACACCTTATTTTCACCCTTATCCTACCCACTCATATAGTATTTGTCTAGATGATATATAAATGTTTTTAAGATTATAGATTTGTTTATGTAATGAACACAAGAAAATAATTAAAAGAAAAGAAGATATTTGTGGTCTAAAATACTCTTTTATCATTGTCTGGCTATAAATCATTTCATTAAGAATAAAATGAAAGTTCTAAAATTAAATTATTGTCAATTATAAAAAAACAAAAACATTCTTTTAAGACGAATTAAAACAAAAAGTGTATGATATATATAAATTGCGACAGAAGGCGTACATATTTCACATTCATGGGTATAAACTTTAGGTGCTGGTAGAGCTGTCAAAAAGGGTCGGCTCAGGCGCTCAGCCCCACCCAGCCCAAGCCTCGCGGGCCAAGGAATTTCAAGGGCTGGGGCAGGTTGGCCCTTCATTTGTAAGGGCCTGAAAATGCTTAACCCAACCCAATCCTAGAAGGGGCAAGGGCTGGGGGGGGGGGTAGCCCCTTTTTTTTTTCTTTTTCAAACTTATAGTTCTATAACATCAAGAAAATGAGAAGATTTTCAAATCAAATATGACAAACAATGGTGTTGTTTTAATAACACTAGCAAAAAGTCTAGTCTAATTAGCATGTATCTTGCATACCAGATAAGAGAGTGACAAGCAAGATTGGAGGGAGGTGAGGGCACGAGATTTGTCTATGCATTCTAGATACATGCGAATCTACTTGGATAGAGTATATCTAGAACATATTAACTTAATATTGAGTCCATATATTCCGAGATACATGTATCTGGACGTACCAAAATCTGGTAAGATTCATAATATTACAACATATTGTGTATTTAAGTAATTAAATTATATACTAGTGAAATTATTGTAAGCTAACCTTATATAAAAAATTTTGGCCCATGGGTCGACCCCGGTCCCACCCCGATCAAGCCTCAAGGGCCAAGGGCTTATATGGGCCGGGCTTATAAGCCCGAGTGTTAAACTGGCTTGAAAAATCCTATCACAACCCTACCTCAATAACGGGTTGGATTGGGCCTGCCCCATGGGCCAAGCCCGTTTTGACGGCTCTAGGTGCGGTAAAGACCTAAAGGTTCCTTTTATATTCACCAACATCAATTTGGGTCATATATTTAACTAAAAATTTGCGTCCTTTATGTCCTCTTCTAAATAAAAATTCTTTCTTTTGATTATTGGATTTTAGAGTAGTGCGATTAAGAACAGACCTTCGAGTAATAATAAAATTGATTGTCAATTTAGACTTAATGAAGGAGACTTAGTAGGGGTGTAACCAAAAATCTAACCAAATCGCAAATTGAGTCAAAAAAAAATAATTTGACTAATGGTTTGGTTTGGTATTAAAAAAAAAATCCCGACTATACTTGGGTTGGTTTGGTTTTAACTAAAGTCAACTCGAGACCAAACCAACCCGACATTATATATACAAATTCTAAAATTTATTCTATACATAAAAATATTTACTTTGATGTAATTTCTAAATATTACTTATACGTTGTCATAATTTTTATCTTTTAACATATTTTTTCAAGTTTTTTGAAACTTAGAATTTTGAATGGTCTAATAAAGGTTATAGTCCATAGATATTACTATAGGGTGTACATGGTTGGGTTGATTCAAAATTTTCAAATATCAAACCAAACCATTTGTGTCGGATTTTTAAATTTATAAACCAAACCAATAAAGCTCAGGTTTTTCAACCTCGGGTATTTTCGGGTTTTTCCGGTAAAGTATTCATACAAACATATAATTTACTTGTACTTCAAATATTTCTTTAGTCCTACCAAAATACAACTATCTAAGGTGTTTCTTAAAAAAATAACACAAAATATGATATGATTAATGACACTAGAATATCCAACAAAAATAATAATAATGAAATCGCGTAAAATAAATATTGCAAATTAACAATTCATAATGAAAATGATCATAATTTAAAAGTACTTAATCATGCTAAAATAAGTTCAATAAGTATTAGTTACATGACTAAATATTAAAGGAAATTAAAATTATATTATGTATTTTAATTGTCTAAACCAATGTAAAACTAAAGAACAAATATTCAATATTATTGTCATTATTAGTATTGAATTGATTTTCTTTTTGCATTAGCATTAATTTGATTTTGATTTAAGCTTTATTATAATTACCAACATATGTGGACTATAATCTTTATTGGAACATTCAGAATTCTAAGTTTCAAACTTGAAATAATATATTAAAAGATAAAAAGTATGAAAAAATATAAGAAATATTTAAAAATTATATCAAAGTAAATATTTTTATGTATAAAATAAAATTTTAAAATTATATATATAATGTCGGGTTGGTTTGGCCTCGGATTTTTTTTTTTTTAGTTTAAACCAAACCAACCCAAATATAGTCGGTTTTTTTTCAATACCAAATCAAGTCAAACCAAACCACTAGTCGGGTTTTTTTTCGGTTTGCGGTTTGGTTCAGTTTTCGGTTCGGTTTTGTACACCCCTAGATATTAGTAACTCTACCAAAGCTCAATTCAAAATTAAATTAATACTAATGCTAACAAAATAATTCATTCAACACTAAAAATGACAATAATGTTGAATATTCGTTCTTTAATTTTACATTGGTTTAAACATTTAAAATATATAACCTAATTTTAATTTTTCTTTAATGTTTAATCATGCAATTAATACTTATTAGACATATTCTAGCTGATTTAATACTTTTACATTATGATCATTTTCATTATGACTTATCAATTTGCTATATTTATTTTACGCAACTTCATTATTATTTTTTGTTGAATATTTTAGTGTCATCACTCATCTCATGTTTTGAATTATTTTTTTAAGAAACACCTTAGATAGTTGAGTTTTGGTTGGAGTTAGACTGAAGAAATATTTAGAGCACAAGTTAATTATATGTCTGTATGAATACTTTACCGGAAAATCCCAAAAAAAATCCGTGGTTTATTAGTTTGGTTTGATTTAAATTTAAAAATTCGACACAAATGGTTTGGTTTGATATTTGAAAAACTAGAGTTTTGTTAGTTTGGCTTATAAATTTAAAATTTTGACACAAATGATTTGGTTTGATATTTGAAAAATCCGAACCACCCGATCATATACGCCCCTAAGACCTAGGAGCAACAATAAGATTTACTCCTGGTTAAGACTTTCGAAATGGATATTGGAGCAATAGTAAAATTGTTCTTGTATACTTTTAAGTCGATAGTTGAAGTCGTAAACCCAACTATTGTTGCTTGTGTCAAGATGGATTGTCTACGTTATGTTCTTAGGGTGCAGACTTTCCCTAGATCATTGTAAACCTGAGACGCTTTGTGCACCAGACTTACGCTTATGGAGTAGGTCAAAGGTGATCAACTTTTGGAGAAAGCATGAGCAAGTAACAAAAAAAATTCCCTTTTATTTGCTAGTTCCACTTATGATGTGGGCTGAAGATAAAATAGGAAGAATGATTTATCTGACACAAATATATTTACTCCATGGTGCTTACACCACACTCTTTTCAAGGAGTTAAGCACTCTCATAGATCACAACATGTAAGATGTGTACTCCTATTCCCCTGTCAATCACCCAAGCATAAATGTTGGCACAACAAAATATATTCATAGAGGGTTGAAGAAAAGAATGGTAAAAACAGATCACTGCAGAATCCAATTCTATGGTTTGCCATTTGGATTTGGCGAATTCTGAGAAAGTTGATGACGGTATGGAGAAGCATGAGAACCATTTGGAATCGATAGGCTTCTTGGTTGTTGTTGTCCATTCCTTGAGAATGATCCTTGCGTTCTAAGGACATTTCTTGTATTTGGGCTTGGGCTTGATCCAACTCGGTCTGCTTGCATCGTCTGGAAATAGTAGGAGGAGCTGGCCATGTCCTTGAGGTTTGGCAAAGGCTTCAAGGCTTCGACCACATCACTCATCATAGGTCTGACTTTGGGATCCCGGCTAAGGCATCGTGCAGCCAACTGTGCAGCTTTCTGCGCGCCTTTTATTGAAAAATGGCCTTCAAGTCTAGGATCTATCAATTTATAAAACCTTCTTCTTTCACCCAAATGTGGCCGTGCCCACTCAACAAGGTTGTGTTCCCCGTTTGGCCGGTTTTTGTCCATGGATCTCCTACCTGTCATCATTTCAAGCAGAACTACACCGAAACTGTAGACATCACTCTTTGATGTCAAATGTCCTGAGACCAAAGAGTGGTACACATTTAATTAAAGTTCCACTCAGCAGATGTGAGAAACATTCAAAAGCTTTTCAACAGTGGTTCAGATCACGGAGTCATACAGAAAAATTGATATAAAGAAAACAAGATTAAAATGATTTGTGAGCAAACTAGCAGCCAACTAGGTTAGACTTGAAGAGACACAGAGAATCTGATAAAGCTGAGCGGGCCGTCCAAGTAGAAATTGGGCAAGCATTGTAGGAAGAAAGAAGCAGCTGAGATCTCAATCTTACCTGTCATCACATACTCTGGAGCTGCATAACCATATGTTCCCATGACACGAGTAGAAACATGGGTCTTGTCGCCCTCTGGAGCATCTTTGGCAAGTCCAAAATCAGAAAGTTTGGCATTGTAATCCTGAGAGAATGCGTTATTAGATGAATGATAAAAATGGGCGAGAGATCAATTTGCCAATGTGTTTGAACACACCGCATCTAGAAGAATGTTGGACGTTTTGAAATCACGGTATATCACTGGTCTTTCTGCTTCCTCGTGAAGAAAAGCAAGACCTTTTGCTGCACCCAATGCTATCTTCATGCGGATGGACCACGGAAGAGGCAGGGACCCTGATAATAAATAAATTATTACAAAGTATCATAAAGGATATGCAAGGGCATGACATCTACAGCAGAAATCACAGATAAGAACATAAAACATTTGTTCTAGAACTTCGTAAGTACTAACATCAATTCGCCAGATACAGACTGCAATACTGAATATCATATTTTGGTTATTCAAGAAATATGCTAAATGCAGAAAACTGGAGCATAAAATGCATACAAGACAAATAAAGGTTAGCCTTTGGTGTAACCATTTGTCTTTCCAAAGAATCACCAAACCCTCCCAACTATGATTGCTAGTAGCCGAACCATAGATCGTACTGACAAGGCTCATGCATTGCATCACTCAGCTGAAAGACACATGAGCTATAACTGCCAAAACGTAGATCAAGGAATACTTGCAAAAGTGTAAGGCAATCCGACATATATGTCAATTGACAATCTTTGTCTACAGCAATCCTATAATATTCCTTAAGAAGCCAATCTCAAATGCCTCATTTTAGGGGGTCTAACAGGGGTTGACCCATGCAGTCTCAACTTAGTTTTTCTCGAGTTCAAGGATGGATCAAGCCTAATGATCAAAATAACCAGTGTCACATCCTTTTATTATGTTTCATAAAATGTTATTGCTCTTCTGAATGGGATGATTAACTTACCATTCTTCCTGAATAGAATGTCCCATCCCACACAAAACCTAAACTTAGCAGTAAACCCTCTTTTTTTTTTTTTTGATGACCGTGGTGTCCGGACCAGCTTTCCTACCTCAACTAATTCCACGGGATGCCTGCCACCTCCCGCCAGCAATGGTATCCAGCAATAGATACCAGGTATTTTTTCCACCAAGGCTAGGACAGACGGGAAGAATCACCTAGTGTTTTTTGTCTCCGCTAGAGTTTTGAACCTGAGACCTCAGGGTTCTCAACCACTTCATTGACCACTAGGCCACGCCCTTGGGAGCTCTCTTCTATTTCTATCTCTAACTGTATCAGCCAAACCCCTTTTTCTCTTTCTCCAACCTACGGTATGGGTGTTCTTCAGACAAACTATTTCTCTCTCTCTCTCTCGCTGACCTACACACAAAAACTCACTCAGACTATATCACCATCCTTTTGTTCATCACTATCATCACAACCTCCAACTCAAATTCTCACTTCCGCACAACCTTGTCTTCACATTGATTCATCTGCATTTTCAGTAATCAGTAGCTGCAAGGTTTTCTGTAATTGATAGAGACAAATTAAATGGTCAACAGGAATAATATAGATTCCACTTAGGAGTGAAAGGATAACATAGATATATATAGCTTAGTTTCGAGCAATAGAAATAGGTCTTGCTGATTTCAATGGACAAATCAATCATTCTTATCATGTGGCTAATATCAACTATGATTAATTTCTTTAACCACTATCTTATTGGTTAATGGGAAATGGATATTTTGTGAAGCAAGCGTTGAGTATCACAGCCAATCAAGCTAAGCTAGACTCGAGGGTGAGCTCCAGTTCTTTTTTTGTTTATGACGGTGGTGTCTGGGCAAACTTGTGCACACCTCAACTAATTCACCAGGTGCCTGCTACTTCCCACCAGCGCAAGTACCGAATAACTCCTGCCCGAAAGAAGGACATTGTCAACAGTCAAATCATGTTTGGACCAGACCTTTTTCAAGATTTTTTGTACCCTCAAGGACATAAGTAATTTTTGTTCTGTTAGCACAAAAAGTACCTTTTCCCATGATATTAAAGAAACTAAACACTAGAAGCGGGAAAAATATTCTCATAAGAAGCTTCTGCATCCTAGCAAATTGACACTGGTCATGAATACAAAGTATGTAATATAGGACTAGAAGAGCTGACGAGATTACCAAAGTAAAATACGAAGACTGCCTATTAAGTTTTTTTCCTCAAACTCATCGGATGCAGATTTTGCACAAGGTCTTCAACTTTCCCATGTTTTTAATCTGTGATGATAACAGAAGAAAGAAAGCAGACTCCCAAAAAGATGGTTGCTTTCTAAATGGAGGAACTCACTCTGGTTTGATCTGGGATCAGGAAACAATGTGAAAAAATCATTTCCCCTGTTGATAGCTTTGCTAATATGGAGAACTCCATCTTCCCATTTCGACCTTAAATTTATGAGGCACTGAATTGTATTATATCTTAGCGAATAAATTTTCTAATTAGTAGTGGAACATAAATTAGTCTCATCTTATCTTCATAGATTGTTAAACAGCAACAAGAGAGCTCAAGTTATACTCCACAGGTAGTGATATGCCATCTGACTAAAGCATTAGTGGTTGCAGAGGAGAGGTCAGCATGATGCATGTTAATTTTAAATGATGTTTAGCTTACCTAAAAATTTACTTGTGTGCAACAAAAGTCTCCGATAATTAATATATACAAAACATCATCTCTTCTCATTTTTTTTGGGGGGGTGGGGGGGGGGGGGAGATGGGGGTGGATAAATTTAACAATACACATATTACAAACTGATCTTCAAATATAATCAAAATTCAAAGAATGCAACATTGTAAAGCATATCAGAAAAGGGTCAATTACATACTCCTGAACAGATGGTTTTCCAAGCTTCCTCGAGGCATAAATTCGTAAACCAGCAACCTCTGATCATCTTCAATACAGTAACCAATTAGTTTAACCAAATTGGGATGAATGAGATCGCCAAGGAAATTTACTTCCGCCTGCCAAATGAGATAGTAAATTAATACAAGCATACATGAAAAAAAAAAAGAAGCAAAAATAAACGATATAACATAAGCTTTTAAATAAGATCAAGAGAGCAGCAAACCAGCCATTCTTTGTGACCCTGAAGTCCATCATGATTTAGAGTTTTCACAGCAACAGTAAGCCCTGTTCCTGGTTTAACAGGTGCCGTTCCATTCTCTTCAATCCAACCCTTAAAGACACAACCAAAACCCCCTTCACCGAGAAGGGATTCTGGTCTAAAGTTTCTTGTAGCCAACTTCAAATCATTGAATGTGAACTTCCGAAGCTGCGAAAAAACTTTTAGTTCCTCTTCGAGTTTGGAGGTGGAAGAATTACTTTCAGCATTACTTGTAGTTGTGGATGAGATAATTGGAGCAACAGGCTGGTCTATGCTTGTATCATTTGTCGATTTACTTTCTGCCAATAATGATACAAGATATTAGGACCACGAGCACTAATTACCATTAAAAGAAATATGTTACTCCCTCCGTTTCAAAAAAACTTGACCTACTTTTTCCTTTTTAGTCTGTTTAAAAAAGAATGACACCTTTTCTTTTTGGCAACACTTTAATTTCAGCTTTCCACGTAACATGTTTATGGCCACAAGATTAAAGGCATTTTGGTACATTTGACATAACTTCAATTTAGGACCACAAGATTGGAAAGTCTTCTTTATTTTCTTAAGTGCCAAGTCAAACTAGGTCATTCTTTTTTAACCGGAAGTAGTATTTAGTTTAATCCTGAAAAACCCTTAAATTTTCCTCTTAGTTAGGAATAGTATAAAGGGTTTGAAAGAGCTACTGAAGCTAGTAAAGGTGCAACTGTATAAGTACTATGTGTGTGTGTGATACAGCATTACTTAAGTCTCCAAAGTGCGTATTTTTTATTGATTTGTTCTCATTGCCAAGTGAACAATGATCCAATGACATCATATTTTTCTTCAATTTTTTGTGTAGTCTGTGCTTGCGTCATTAGTAGATAAAGGTTTAATCAGTTGTTCAAATCTATAACTAGATGACATTAACAATCTAATTTACCATCTCTTCCTTCAGTAAACAAAGAAAATGGCTAAGATATTTTTTTGAGATTCATCAGCACAAAAATTGTGCTAGCAGCCATAATTTCAATTCAGAAATGAATGATTAAAAAACATCCCTATTAATCCTACAAGGCCTCTAAAAATTGTACCGACATTTCAGCTTCATCGCGTGGTGTTCTTTTCACCAAAATTCAGAAGACAAGATAAATTCATCTTGATTTTTTGCACTAAACTACTTCTATCCTCAAAACACCTTGCATTTCTTTTTTTCCACACAGTCCACCATATGTATTTTGGGATGAAATTCCACCATTTATTTTGTCTTACAATACCTCCTATGTTATTCCAGCACCCCACAAGATCACATGTATTCTAGGCATGACCCATCTAAGACCAGACATACTTAAAAGAGCTGCCACATTTGGTCAGTGACTCCACAAAGAAAATGAATAAGATATTAATTCTATCAAATCAAGTGTGTGATTGCAAATTTGAAATCACAAAATGGTGAGAATCCGGTATTCACAAGGCTCAGACAAAATGAAAACTCAAGGACAAGAATGAAGGAGGTGCTAACAAATCCCACAATCTGTCGGAAGTTTTTTCGTTCACCCAAGAGTTATAACCTTGCCATTTAAATCAAATTTTATACTTGGTAATCATATCAGCAGAGTGAGGGTGAATTACAGAAAACAAAGCATTGATTCATCTCTTGCCATTGATTGTTGACTCAAATTAAGTTCATCTTGCAGCTTTACATATCAGAGTTGAATTCGTAATTTGAGAAAATTGCGACACAAGCAAACATAAGTGATAAGGAAAAAAAATACCAATAACAAGAAGAATGATGTGATAAATCTGCACAACACTAATGTCAACATCATTATCCAGAAACACAAACATTGTTACCTAAGTAGCGTGTACTCTTCACTTTCGATGTCACACCCGTGTCAAATTCTCCAAAATAACATGACTTTTGGAGAATCCGACACGCAACGTTGACATTTTTGAATAGTCTGAGCAACAAAGATTGTTCCCCTGACATGACTGTGGCCTTGCAAAAAGGAGCCTTCACAAGTTCCCTAGGTTTGTTCTAGTAATACCTCTTCTAGATGTATCAAAAACAAATTACTTTGATCTATCAAATGAAATAATGCCTCTTACAGAATACAGCTACCCATCTTGAATTTCTTTAAATTGGCTTCATTATTAGTTTCTCTGAGTTAACATCATCAACTTCTACAGAAAGAAGAAACATATGGAAGCTTCTTTCCACATCAAATTTTAAATATTTACCCGCACACCATTTAACTAAACTCAATTCATTTCACTACTTAAGAAATGGAGAATAACACTTCAAAATCACAGCAGCAATCAGTCTCAAGCTAATAACAATAAGGCATGTTCTTAAGGCTCAAATAACCATTTCCAACAACATCAACAACAACAAAAACCCTCTCCGTCTAACCTCTATTCCCCAGCAACTATGAATGTAAGTGACAAAATTCTTTATAAGATAGGATCAATCTTCAACGAAAACCAATTCAAAAATGCAATTAAAATTTGCAAGCATAACAAAACAATGGAGCTTCTTCAATGTGAGTTCGAAATTACCACAGCGAGTACTGATGCCACTGATGGAGGTATCAACTTTAGATCTTGAGGAAATACAGCTACTAATAAACCTCAACTTCATCCAGCAGCCAGTCTCCTCCTCATCCCCTTCTTTTTTCTTCCTTCCCTTTGATTTCTCTGCATCCCAAGACTCCCCCTTTACACCATCACCACCTAATCCCATAGTTTAACAATACCAACAATCAAACTCAAAAATCATCAAACCCCACCCCCACCCCCACCCCCACCCCTCCAAGATACCAACTTCAAATCAACCCCCTCACACAAACCCCAAAAATCTGATCTTTTTCCAAACCCTTAAATTATCAGCAAAACAACTGAACCAAAGTTGCCTAATTAGCACAAACATGACCTAATGGAGACCCAAAAAGGGAATTCCAAATATATACACTTCCTTTAGAGCAAAATCCTCCAACACCCAGATGAAGAAAAAGTATTAAAAAGGGAAAAAAAGACAAAAATAATAAATATACAGATGAAATTGCTCAGACCCAGTTCAAGAATTCAAGAAAATATGACATTGAATCCAAAAAAAACTAATTTTGATTCAGATCAACAACCCCATCTTGACCTTCAAAGAGGAAAACTTGCCCCAAAACACTGTATCAGATAATCCCACTTCAAAAAGTGCCCCCAAAAAATGTCTGCTGGCCCAAAGATACTGAAATCTTAACAAAAGGACTCAAATATGCTGACCATTTCTGTCTCCTCAATCAGAAAAAGATACACATACTAATAAAAATAATTATTTTATAAGTAATTAATAAAATTAGTAGGGGGCGGTTTTGGTTGGGACGGGGTATTATATGTCTAGGTACAGGAATGTATGTCTGTGTGACACCTCGTTCGGTTGAAAACAAATTATCGCAAGACTAACTATCTCAAGATTATTATTTTATCTTAGTGTTTAAAATAACTAATTTCAAATAAGTTATCATATGATTTTATCTCAACTAAATTTGTGATAAACATATTCTAAAATTAATCTCGAGATAAGCTATTTCTTTGTACATCAAATAAACTCTGAATATGTGGATTAAATTATAGTCATGAAATTGTAATTTCTAAACTAACTTATCCTATTGTAAGAGATGAAATAAAATAATTTCAAATCGAATAAGATAAAATGAAATATTCGATAATTGAATCTAAAATAAAATTTATATTGTTAATCAAATAATTTAATATCCTATTTTATCTGCGCACTAAACGAACCTGGATGTATATACAAGCCACAAGGTCAGCTAATCATAAGCTATAATAAAGTTTAGTACTTACTATTTTTTTAATTCTAAAAAAACTTACTTATATATTTATATAAAAAAAATATAAAACATCATGCATATTTTGAAGAACCTGTATAGTTTTAAACTTTTAATAATCTCAGTTAATCTTTTTATTTTAGGTTAGTAAAAGACAAACAGACCTATTAGAATCGACATAAAGGTCTTTGTATGATTGATTGAGTTGATAAGAATTAGGTTGTTCAAAATTGAATCAAATTTGATAATTTAAATAGAAAAAAGTATTATTAGTTTATGAATAATGAATTATTAGTTAACAATTCGATAAGGACTCTGCTTTTATTATTATGGGGTTATCAATTTGATAACAATTAAAAAAAAATTCTAAATGCATTATGCCATAACTCCATAACCGTTGAGGATAAATCTTGAAGGCTCATTATGTTTTACTACTACTATTTTGATGGTGCAAATAATACAAAATCAGTTGGTTCCTTTTATATAAAAAATGTTATGCTTGTAAAAATCTTTACTAAAAAGACTTTGTGTCGATTTTTCTCTCCAACTTCTCACTAATCCCAGACTGCTTCTAACCCAGGTATGGATACCCAAATGAATGACATTAATTGCATCCCCCCTGAGCCTAGTTTTAAAGATAAGTTGTTGGCAAATGAGCTAATAATAGATATAAATATGAATATTTATGAGGCAGAACAACTGCAAAAAGCTCAAATCAGCTTGGAGGAGGAGACTGACATACAAATTAGTGGAATTAACTTCATGCCCCATGGAAATTCTCTCTAATTGTCAAGCTGATGGGAAAAAAGGATAGTCCACTGCTACCTAAAAACAAAAATTCAGGACCTCTGGAAATCATCTGAGAATTTCCTTCTCATCGATTTGGGCTCGGAATACTATATCGTTAAGTTCTCTAAATAGGAGAATATGGTGAATGCACTACAAAAAGCCCCCTGGTTTGTAAACGGCCATTACCCCAAACTTCATACCTGAAGAAGCAAAACTGACACATTCGGTTGTTTGGGTAAGGCTTCCTCAACTCCCAACTGAATTTTATGTTGAAAAAAATTGGAGGGGCAATAGGAAAATTATTAAAGGTCGATGCTTGTACGAGTGCTACACTCAGGGGAAGATATGCACGCTTATGTGTGGAGGTGCCCATGAATGTTCCAGTCACCAATCGTATACAAATAGGATCTCACACACAAGCGATAAAATATGAGGGAGAAGGCTTCCTATGTAAAAATTGTGGACGACTAGGACATGTTCAAGGAAATGTCAATTTACATCAGCCCCCACAACGGAAAAATGACAAAAAGATGACTCTGTCAACCAAGAGAAGCACCCCATTACCAATGTCTGGCAAACAGTATCATTCACGAAGAAGGGGAAGCCACCAGCTTTCAAAAAAGAACAGGGTGTCAATTCTGAACACCAACAAACAAAAGATAACACAAGTATCAATGTCAAAATATTCTCGGCGGAATCAGGTAAGTTTCTCTCAACCCAGAAACTGTTAAGATTTCAAAGATACCTTCGATAGAGAAATGCAGAAATAAAGACGAAGGTGAAAACAGAGAACCCTAGGAATCGTCGAAGTATTTCAAAGCACACGAATGGTACTACCAAGGAAAAATGGGCCTAAGCGAATTGGGCCTCAGGCACTCTTTGACAACAGAAGACATTATAGGCCCAAAGGAATGAAGTCAATGTATCTCCTCAGCCCATGTATATATTTTGGATATCTAGAATTATGTCACTTAGATTACCTATTTTACCCTTTCTCAGTTATTGTGAAGAATAAAAGTTTGTTATAGACTTAGCAAATAGGAGCAGGACACCTGTATAGTTTGTTAGGAATAGAATGTTCTTTGGTTTTCCTTGTAGCTGTATATATACATGTTTAGAGGACGAGATCAATATACAGAAAATTCCCAAACGTTCTCTTTACTGTTTCTTGTAAATCCTACATGGTATCAGAGCAGTAATTAATCACATTAATCAAATACAATCATGAATAACGAAGCTATCAATGTTTCTGAATCAACGCCTGCAACTCTGGCAGCAGGATCATCCTCAGGAACTAAGATTGATATCAATCATGCCTTCTATTTGCACTCTTCAGACTCTCCTGGAATGGGGTTGGTAGGCAGCACTTTTGATGGAAGAGGTTATCAGGGATGGAAGAGATCAGTGCTCATAGCACTCTCTGCAAAGAACAAACTGGGCTTCATCACTGGAACACATCCTTCACCAGCCCCAACATCACCAGATCTGCAGCCTTGGAGCAGGTGTAATGACATGGTAACATCCTGGCTTCTTAATTCCCTTTCAAAAGAAATAGCAGACAGTGTTATATACTCTAGAACGAGAAAAGGACCAAAATTGTCCCTTATCTTTGCCTTAAAACTCAAAATGATCCTTATCCTTTCATATGGAGCACTAATGATCCTTCTTCTTTGTAAAAATGGTACAGCTTTAGTCTTTAAAATATTTTCCGTCTATCACTAACGGAAGTTGATCATATGCACGTGATTGCATTAAATTGATATGACCACTCGCTGACAATGAGACTGCTCATTGAATTAAACACAATCAAAATTAATAACTCAAAGTGACAAAATATGAATATTGACTTATTGATAATGGTTTATTAAATTTATGATTTCGTAAAAATAATAGCTTTCGAAATGAATAATGAAAGGATAGAGTGTGCACGCATCTTATATCTACCTTCTCAAATAAAAAAATTATTTTTGAAAGATTTTTTTCTTGTCTTACCTCTACCTTCTCAGATAAAAATATTATTTTTGAAAGATCAATTTCTTATCTTACCTCTACCTTCTCAGATAATAATATTAATTTTGAAAGATCCACGGTATTCACAATTAATATTCACCTCATATATTAGTTCGATTTATTAATTTATAAATATACTAAATCATTATAGAAAAATTAGGATATGGGTTATTAATGTATTGATTGTCAATTAACTATTAATTTTTTTTTATTAAAATAAACATCGAAACATAATCAAGTTAAATGACAATTCAACAGTATGCAACATCAAGAATATTATATATTATAAAGTTAAATATATCATCAATATCCAAATTAAATATGCATATCCAGAAGTACAAATGAAAAGATTACGATAAACCTAAAAATATATTATATATTATTAATATGTAACTATTGATCTAACAAAGCAAAACATGTAAATTATCCAGAATTTCAGAAAAAAATACGTCTAAATAAGAGCTTGTTATTAACGATTAAGCATAAAATTGTAGTTATAATAATTATTATCAAATTATCTGTTACCCGTCAAGAAAAATCATAAATCATTATAGAATTAACAATTCACAAAAATAATTATAATCTAAACTATTACCGAATTGTAAATTTTTTTGAGCCGTGGATCTTTCAAAATTAATATTATTATCTGAGAAGGTAGAGGTAAGATAAGAAACTGATCTTTCAAAAATAATATTTTTATCTGAGAAGGTAGAGGTAAGACAAGAAAAAAATCTTTCAAAAATAATTTTTTTATTTGAGAAGGTAGATGTAAGATGTGTGCACACTCTACCCTTTCATTATTTATTTCGAAAGCTATTATTTTTACGAAATCATAAATTTAATAAACCATTATCAATAAGACAATATTCATATTTTGTCACTTTGAGTTATTAATTTTGGTTGTGTTTAATTCAATGAGCAGTCTCATTGTCAGCGAGTGGTCATATCAATTTAATGCAATCACGTGCTTATGACCAACTTCCGTTAGTGATAGACGGAAAATACTTTAAAGACTAAAGTTGTACCATTTTTACAAAGAAGAAGGATCATTAGTGCTCCATATGAAAAGGTAAGGATCATTTTGAGTTTTAAGGCAAAGATAAGGGACAATTTTGGTCCTTTTCTCCTCTAGAACTGCTAAAGAACTCTGGATGAGTCTAGAGCACAAATTTGGTCAATCAAATGGTGCTAAACTTTTCCACTTGAAAAAGGAACTTAACAGGTTGGTACAAGGAACTAACAATATTGCAGGATACTTTACTAAACTCAAGAGGCTTTGGGATGAATTAGTTTCTCTAGATTCACAAGATAAGTGCACTTGTGTGTGTATCTGTGAGGGAAAACAGAAATTGGAGAAATCTGTGGAGGCTGAGATGCTTATACAATTTCTTATGGGTCTTAATGACACATATGCTCAAGCAAGGGGTAATATTCTTATGATGAATCCACTACCTAACATAAATGTTGCTTATTCCTTGATCTTACAGGATGAAAACCAAAAGGAAACATACATGAGTCCTATCATTCCTACTGATTCTTCATCTTTCATGGTTAATAACAATGTAAATCAAAACAAAAATGGTAAGCAGGTTCAGAAATTCAGCCCAGGTGCATCAGGATCTGGACCTAAGCCAAACATGGGCTATCCTAGGATGAACAACTACCAACAGGCTCAGCAGGCTCCTAGATATCCAAGACAGAATGCAAGGTTCAAAGGAAAGAAGAAATACAACCCTAATGTTTCTTGTGCTCATTGTGGTAAAATAGGTCATGTCATAGATGATTGCTACAGATTGATAGGTTTTCCTGAGGATTTCAATTTCACAAATGACAAAACCTACTCAACACCAGTGAGAGGAAATTGAGCTATCATGGAGGAGGAAGATCCTAACTACTACATGGATCAAGCCAGTCTGCACATGAGCAAGGAACGATTTGGACAGTTCATTCAAGTTATGAAGCAGATGAAACTGCCAGAATCAACAACAAAAATTGCAGGTCCTGAGATCAATGCCAATGCAGTGGCTGGTACTATTTTGAAGTATTTTGGGACTTGTTTTTCTGTTTTTAATTTTGGAACTTGGATCATAGATTCAGGGGCTTCTGAGCATATGTGTTTCAATTCCGAATCATTTATCTCTCTTTCTACTCTTAGAATTCCTATCAACATAAACCTTCCTAATTCACATTTCATAACTGTTACCCACATAGGAAGTGTTCAAATATTTTCTGACTTGACAATACATAATGTCTTGTATGTGCCAAGTTTCAAATATAATCTCTTATCTGTTCATAAATTCAGTAGTCAATTCAATTATACAGTTCTTTTCAATTCTAACAATTGTATGCTGCAGGGCCATTCAATGAAGAGGCCTCAAGCTTTTGGTGAAGCAAGAGAAGGTCTCTATTTATTGCAGCCCATTCCTAAGAAGCCTAGTGCAAGTCAAAATACTTCTTTAGAGTCTAAAATCTGTAGTAGAATCAGTAGTTCTGATTGTTTTTCTGATTCAGTTTCAGTTCCTTTTCCAGTTTGTTCCAATGTTTCTTCTGATGTAAGGTTATGACATGTAAGATTAGGGCATTTACCCTATGCATCAATGAAGAATATCAGTTTCTTATCTGTTCCTCAACATTCTGATTGTTATTGTGATGTTTGCCCTAAAGCTAGACAGTCTAGATTACCTTTCTCTACTAGCCAAATCACTACCAAGAGTTGTTTTGAACTTATTCACATTGACACTTGGGGACCATACAAGGTGTCTACTTATAACAGTTATAGGTATTTTTTGACTATAGTGGATGATTACAGCAGAGCTACATGGACTTATCTGTTAAGTACTAAATGCAATGCTTTCTCTGTGATCCAGAGTTTCTTATGCATGGTAGAAAGACAATTTAATACCAAAGTAAAGGTGATTAGATTTGATAATGCCACAGAGTTAGGGAAAAGTGAAGCAGCCTCAAAGTTTTTGAGCTCACAAGGAATTATTCATCAGACCTCTTGTGTGGCTACCCCATAACAGAATGGGGTAGCTGAAAGAAAATACAGACATCTACTGGAAATTGCAAGGGCCTTACTGTTTCATTCAAAGGTACCCCTACTCTACTGGGGTGAATGTATTTTGACAGCTACTTTCTTGATAAACAGTTTACCATCTAGAGCTATTAAAGGAAAAACACCTTATGAGGTTTTGTTTGGCAAACCACCCTCTTATCAATTTCTCAGATGCTTTGGTTGTTTGTGTTATGCAAATACTCTAGTCCATGGTAGAAATAAGTTTGATCCAAGAGCTCACAAATGTGTATTTATAGGTTATCCTAGCAATCAAAAGGGGTACAAATTGCTTGATTTAGATTCTAAGAAGGTATTTGTTTCTAGAGATGTTCGCTTTGTTGAAAATCATTTTCCTTTTTCACACTCTTCCCCAGATAATTCTATTTTTCTCACTCCTGACCTTATCGACTACTCTTCTATTCCACTACAGGATCATCCAGAACCTGTAGACTCTAACTCTTCTGCCCATCCTCATCCTAATCCCTCATCAAATATTCCTATTCATTCACCTGGTTTGGACATTCAACCAGAACAATCACCTCTTCCTTCTGAACCTATTGTGTCACAATCACCAGTTCCTGTTAGAAGATCTAGCAGAACTAATATTGGGACTTTGCCATCACATCTCCAGGATTATATTTGTAACACAATTTATCTTAGCAATGTTACAGATTCATGTTTTGCTTCTCCTAGTAGTCCTTCTAGTTTTTCTTTTGCCAATCTCTCAAAATCCAGTCAAATTACTCTACAATCCACTTCCACCATTTCAGAACCTAACAGTTTTCATAAAGCCTGTAGACATGCAGGTTGGCAGAAGGCCATGCAAGATGAAATTGATGCTTTACAATCTAATCATACTTGGGATGTTGTAGTTCTGCCCAAGGGCAGAAAGGCTTTACCTTGTAAATGGGTTTACAAGGTTAAGCAACATGCAAATGGGACCATTGAAAGATTAAAGGCCAGACTGGTTGTAAGAGGGGACATACAGAAAGAAGGGATTGATTATAATAAAACTTTTTCCCCGGTGGTAAAAATGACAACAATTAGGTGCCTACTAGCCATTGCTACTAAGAAGGTTTGGGATGTCTATCAATTTGATGTCAACAATGCTTTCTTGCAAGGAGATTTGCAAGAAGAAGTATACATGAAATTTCCTAATGGTTTAGATCCTCCTCAACCTAATATGGTATGTAAATTGAGAAAATCACTTTATGGGCTTAAGCAAGCCTCCCGACAGTGGTATGCCAGATTTGCAGGAGCTTTGAATTCCAAAGGATATGTGGCTTCCCTAAATGATTATTCACTATTTTTTAAACAATCAGGTGAATTCATTTCAATTGTTGCTGTCTATGTTGATGACATTTTGTCCACAGGGAATGCTACTGATGAAATTCAAGTCTTAAAAGATTTTTTGCATAAAGAGTTCAAAATCAAAGATCTAGGGCTTCTACATTATTTTCTGGGTTTGGAAGTGCTAAGGGAGGAACAAGGCATGATCATCAGTCAGCGGAAGTATACCTTCGAGCTTTTGGAGGAGTTTGATGTTTCTCACCTCTCTGCAGTATCTTCTCCCCTGGATCCTTTCATCAAGCTCTCTGCCGATTCAGGAACACCCCTGTTAGATCCCACCATCTTTCGACATCTTATTGGAAAGATCAATTACTTAACTCACACTAGACCTGACCTATCATTTGCTGTCTTAACACTCAGTCAGTTTATGCATAGTCCTACCACTGATCACTACAGTGCTGGTTTAAGAGTGATTCGTTACCTGAAGAGATTTCCAAGCTATGGCCTTTTCTTTACTGCTTCACCTTGTTTATCTTTGGCCACCTTCTGTGATGCTGATGCTGACTGGGCGTTTTGTCGTGACTCTCGCCGGTCCGTCAGTGGCTGCTTTATCAGCTTAGGTGGATCTCCTATCTCCTGGAAATTAAAGAAACAAAGTTCAGTATCTTTATCATCCGCAGAGGCAGAATACCGTTCAATGAGAAGGCTGGTTGCAGAACTAACTTGGCTTACCCGTTTACTCACCGATCTATCGATCCCTCCACCTTTGCCGGTACCTATTCACTCCGATAGCCAAGCTGCTATCCATATCGCTCGTAACCCTGTATTTCACGAGCGGACGAAACATGTCGAGCTTGACTGCCACTTTGTTCGTTAACAGTATCTCGCCGGTCTGATTTCATTGTCTTTCGTTCCTTCTAGAGACCAGTTAGCTGACATATTTACTAAGCCCCTAGCCGGCCCTTCTCATCTTCACAATATGCGCAAGTTGGGGCTCACCTTGTTCCCCTCCAACTTGAGAGGGGATGTTAAGATTTCAAAGATACCTTCGATAGAGAAATGCAGAAATGAAGACGAAGGTGAAAACAGAGAACCCTAGGAATCGTCGAAGTATTTCAAAGCACACGAATGGTACTACCAAGGAAAAAATGGGCCTAAGCGAATTGGGCCTCAGGCACTCTTTGACAACAGAAGACATTATAGGCCCAAAGGAATGAAGTCAATGTATCTCCTCAGCCCATGTATATATTTTGGATATCTAGAATTATGTCACTTAGATTACCTATTTTACCCTTTCTCAGTTATTGTGAAGAATAAAAGTTTGTTATATACTTAGCAAATAGGAGCAGGACACCTGTATAGTTTGTTAGGAATAGAATGTTCTTTGGTTTTCCTTGTAGCTGTATATATACATGTTTAGAGGATGAGATCAATATACAGAAAATTCCCAAACGTTCTCTTTACTGTTTCTTGTAAATCCTACAGAAACTAGCTTTTCAATCTAATAGTCCCGTTTCATTTAAAGATCTAACTCCTAAAAGGCATTATGAGAGCGAGCAAATCCCAGCTCCATTGGTAACAGGACCTCGTTAAAAAATTAAACAAAAGTGTTAAAATCACCAAAAATCACTCCACTGGAATGCTTAACAAGTTTTCTATCCTTTTCGATAATGTGGAAGTCCACTCGTCTTCCGATCTTGGTAAGCCCCATGAGAAGGCGGCTGGTCAGGAAGCCTCTTTGCATGCCTCATCTGCTTCGATACAGACGAAGGAGCTCCCCAACAAAAAGCGGACACGTGTCTCCAGCGTGTTCCAGAAGCCCTCCACTTCCCACAGTTTTTTACAAAAGCACGATACCTAAAAAAACCTTACTAAAAAAGAAAAATACAAACATTTCTTGGCCACCACTCAGCCGTCCTCCCTAAGAAACAACTTACCAATGGCGGAAGAGTGTAGCCAAGTGGCAATTGTCGATGGACAAGTGGACATGCAAATGAACGGAAACAATCTTTTTCCAAATCTTCCGGCTAGTAACCCTACAACTAATTAGACCAATAATAGTCATTATAAATCTCACTCTATAGATCTTCAATCATCTCACCTAAACTCACTCCATCTCTACTAATATATCTCTTAGTGTTTGCAACAATGCTGAGACCACTAATCCCCTTGAACAAAAGGAAATACCCACAATATACTTCTCATCCTCTCAACCCCACTCGACCAAACATGAACAACTTCTCCAACATTCCCCAACAAGTTGCACAACACCCTATGGTGGTGACAACACAACCAGTTCACCCCCTCTATCAAACACAATCCTGGATGGAATACGGGTTGAAAGATCAAGTTGTCTTCTTTACGATGGACATAAATAGGGTGAACACCATGATAATCATTCAAAACCCCAACTTCTTGGCCCAACTTATCACAGAGGGAATGAAACTGTCCATGGACAATTATGTGAACCATCACTTGATGGAAAATGTGTTGAATCCACTAGCGCGTGCTGTAGCACCAGCTCTCTACCACAACATCCACCCTAGTGGAATCTGCCGCAGCACTTCAACCCCTCTGTGAACATGACTCATTTTCCCCAGCTCCCCTTTTTCACTCCCCAGGAGGTCATAACGGCCAACCCTCTCTTCTTCCCATGGATTCCTGTACCACTACAGGGGCATGCGCAACAAGTTCCCAGTCAAGCTTCGCTGGAAACTCAACAGCCACCTTTATGGCAACCTGGGAGCGGAATGCAAGAAGTAGGACTGAGAGGTTCCTTCACCGAAATCTTGACTCTCAAACACACAGCTCTAATGATATTCCCAGAGAGGGAGGATAAAAAGTATGTTCACATATGTCCAGTGACCTTGGTGACATGCTCATTCGATCTCCGTCCAGCGGTGAACACAACTTTTGCCAAATACGCAGTAGTGATGACCCCAACACTACTTCCTATTCGCTCTCCGGACGAGGACGATCCGCTGATAGTCAACCCCCCAATCACTTACACTCCAATGATCAATCCCACTAGCTTTATTGTGTGTAACATTAGGGGGGAATAATCCTACCTTCAAAAGGAATTTTAGAGAGCTCATCCACAACCATAAGCCTTGCATGGTAGCTCTCTTGGAAACTAGGATGACTAACTATGTTGGACTACGCGATGAGTTTGGTTTTGATGATTTCATGAAGGTTCCGGCAATAGGTAGATCTAGAGGTTTAGTCTTACTTTGGAACACTGTATGGTCACAGTCTCCGGCATTAGGTAATCTGAATAGGAGCTGCATGCAATGATCTATGTATACCCCGACCCTAAGATCTGGTGTTTGAGTATTATTTACGCCAATACAAAAAGTTACAAAAGACACATGTTGTGGGAAAAACCTTGAATCTGTTTTCCATTCCTTCTCATCTCATTGTCCTTCTGATCTTTGGTGCATTGTGGGTGATTTTAATGAGGTTCTTAGACAACATGATAAGTGGGGAGGTAATGTTATTAATCGCTCTAGAAGCTCTCGTTTTTGGTCTTGTATAAATCACTGTAACTTGATTGACTTAGGGTTTAAGGGTAGTCGTTATACCTGGTCCAACCACAGAGGAAGACACAAAGGCCTTATTTTAGAAAGACTAGATAGATGTTTTGTCAATGATAAGTGGCTGGATCATTACCCTAACGTGTCTGTCACTCATCTCCCAAAAACACACTCTGATCACAACCCTCTCCTAATTAATTTAATCCCTAAAGCTCTCACTTCTATTGCCAAATCCTTCAGGTTAGAGAGTTACTGGTTAGGACATCCTGAATTTAAGACTATTGTTTGGAATTGTTAGCTGAACAGGGAATTTGCTACTGCCTCTAGTGTCTTTAAGAATAGAGTCACCCATTGGAGTCGCATCACCTTTGGCAATATTTTTCGAGAAAATAAAAGACTCTTAAGCAGAATAAACGGTATCCAAATTTCTTTTGCCTACCCATTGCTGATATCTAATTTTGGACCTTCACAATATATATTAATCATCGAGCTTCTTAAATTCCAAACGATTTGAAATAATTAACTTTATAAAATTCAAAATATTTTTCAAGTTATTTTAAATAGTTGTCACTTTTTATAATTTTTAAATAATATATATGTTTTAAAGAATCATGTATATAATTAGTATATTTTATGAATATTCGAAATTGTCTCAAAAAGATTTTAGTTTTAGTTAAATATTTTGTCAATTAGTTTGGTTTCAGTAATAGTTTATATCTTTAAATTAATTAGTTTATAATTTAGTTAATTACTTTATTTCGTTAAGACTAAGAAGTTCGTTAATTTATTAATATTAATTTGTTTTATTTAATCTTTAATCAGATTCACTAGTTGAGTCAAATTGGCTAAAATTTAAAGTTAAGTGGACTAAGTTTGCAATTTATTTGGTCATTTTTCTAATTCAAATATAACCATCTTTTTGTCCCACTTCATGGACCTTTTTAGAAAGACCAAGTGTTGGGCCCTCAACCCACTTCTCCAATTCAATTACCCAGCCCATTTCTTTCTCCTTTCCAGAAAACCCAACCCATCAGCAATACAATTTGCAGCAACAACATACAACAACAACATCACCCGATCGACCCCACCTGCATTCAACTTCTTCACGCGTCTTCTTCCCCATAAATCCAGCAGCAAATCGCGGTTGATCAAACCCGAAAATTGCGCCAACAGTACTCTCCCATATGCAAGAATCAGCCTTTTCCCTGATTTTGAGGATTTTGGTACAAATTTTGAATTTCAAATTCATTAAAAAATCTGCCTGTTTCCCCCTCTAATCAAATCCAATTTCTTTTATAAAAACCCATCTTTGCCTTCAGTTTATGGAGGGGTGAGCATATGGAGAGGTTCTGAGTTCGGTTCTTTGGCAATAGATGTTTTGCACTTAAGAATTTTATAGTTAGCCCTCTCTCATTCTAAGTTTCGAGAAGGTCGCCGCTCAGATTTTCTTGGTTTGCCGTTTGTATTCGAATTTTGTGGTGGAAGAATTGCTGCCCTCCTTTGCTCGTTCGTCCCATTTGCTGCTCCAAGAAAAGTAAACCCAGTTCCTCTCTTATCTTTCAAGCTGTTCTGTTTGATTTTGGATATGTATTTAGATTCTTGTATTCTGAAATCTTGCGTGTGTATAATATTATTTCTCCAATTTTGTGGCCATTTGATGAGTTTTCCGTATAATGAAATTAGGCGTTTATGTGTTTATTCCTTGATTTTGGGTATTGTAAACTTAAAAGAGCATATGTTTCTTCCATGGTGATAAACTCCTCTTCCAGTTGAAAACCCCAAAAAGCATGAAATTGTTAATTCTTTCAATTGCTAGCCCATTTGAGATTTTTTTTTAAATCTCTAGAATGGAGGTTTGAAGTGTTTTAACCTCTCTATGTGACTTGTGCACTTCTCCACATTTGTTTAAGTTAATGTTAATTTATTACTAAATTTGAAAAATCCCGCTTATGATTATGTTATCTCTGACCTTCTAAGCTATTTGTTTAATGTGTTTTGATATTATTGTACCAACTAATGACATTGTGATATATATATATATATATATATATTATTTTAGTTGGCTCCACTGCTAATATATATATTTTCTTTAGTTGTGGTTTCCACCCTTATCGATTTTTACAAGTTGTATGTTTTAGTTGAAATCATTTGAGTTGTTTTAAATTTTGTGATATGAGTCTTCATGGACTATTATTATATGATATTTTTAGCAAATCTTGAATAAACTTGCTTAGCTGTAGCACAATTACTAGTGATTTCCTTTCTTAACAAAGTACTAAGAATTACCCTAGTCTACTACTATCTTGGTTTAATTAATTCCGTTGCATCATGACAATTTTCTTTCCATATACAAATAGTACGATTAGTTGAATATCGTCTAAACACACTATCTCATTTTTATTCTTATCATCCAAAGAGTCTCCTATATATGCTAATTCATTTTTTATTTCTTTGCATGACTTCTCTAAATGAGTCCGTTGGACTCTTTTCCTTGCATTTTCGTTGGGCCGAGCCTAATAATTTTCCTCGAGTTAGCCTCGTTGCCAAGCATGAAAGAGAAGCTGATATGTAGCTTGTATACACTAAGTATACACTGATATACACTCAATGTATACACTATATAAGAGCAGCGAAAATGGGCCAAAGGCCCTAAATTTTCCAACAGCTGGTTGAGATATATCTGGGCCAAAATCTCATCCATTTGATACCATTTTTATGTTAGATTTAAGACAGGTTGAGGTAGGCTAAGAGGCCCAAAATCAGAAAGACCCAAATCTCCCTCTCTCACTCTCTCTATTGTATTTATTAATTTGTTTAATTCTTACTTTCTTATTTGCTAATTAATCTTAAGGTTAACTCAATCCAAAATTCCCAAAAGATGAACCACTCTTGTATTCTTTATATACTTAAATATTTTAATCAAAATTTTCTCTTTGATTTAATTAATTCAATTGGTTTAAGTTATTATGTTTGAAATAATACAAATGAATTTTATTAATCCAGTTTTCTTTTCTTAAAATTCTAATCATTTGCAATTCAATTCAAATATTTTAATTATGGCCCCACTTTCTAAAAAATCAAAAAATATCTTTGTTTAACTATTTTTTTTAATTAAATTTTAAAAGTCATTTTTATAATCATTTTTTCTGAAAAATAGTCAAAATATTTAATCTAAGTCGTAGGATAACCGTATATTAGCCGACGCTTCAAATGCCTTAAAACTCTTTTTGAAGCGTAAATAAGAACCTCTTACCCATTTTTATCTAAATTTATAAAGACTTAATCTGTTAGTCTTTTTTAAATTAACTTTTCTTAATTTTAAAAAAAAATTAATTGGCGACTTTTTTCTAAGTATTTTTTCTCAAATTGGTTTATACTTAGAACATTTCAAAAAGTATTTTTTCTAAAGATAATAAAATCACGACATAACAAAAATGACGATTCTGCTGGGGATTTAATATGTTCTAATCATAACAGACTTAGGTTAGTTATTAAGGTTTTTAGCATATGCTTACTTGCTTGCTTTATTTTACATGCCTAATGCTTTATTTTTCATGCTTCTGTGATATAAACTGCTTATTTGTTATTGTTTATCTAAAATGTTTATTTGTTACTGCTTTATATAAATTGTATATTTGTTATTGCTTTATAAACTATCATTCCGTTCATACTTCCTCTAATTCTGGAAAATTCACACAATCACACATACACACGAGGTGTGTTTTGCGCACCCGTAAATTTCTTTTAAAATCTCCAAAAGTTAGGAGAGTTGGCATATGCGCGAGGTATCCGAATCTTTTTCCGTGTGACTGCATAGCCTCCTCGCTCGAGTTGTCCACTCGGGAACCTTGTGTCTAGTAAGCCAAATTTTAGAAAACATAATATATAGCTAAGCCACCCCTCAATTTAAGTCATGCATGCATATAGCTTAGGTGGATTCATCCCGGGTATCGATTCCACATTTAAGAAGTCCACCCTTATGTCTATGGGTTTCACGATCCAACGACCAACAAGCATATTTTGTGCAACATGATAATGATAGACGGATCCAAGCCTAATTTTGACATAGTGAGTTAGGAAATTACGTGTTCATTTTACTTGGTAGGATGAATTCAGTCCCCCAAGTGCCCAAAATTAGGATGGTTGAGGGTTTCCCGTGCAAATTGAAGGCATGGTGGGAAAATTTCACTCCAAGTGAAAAATTGGCAATTGTAAGAAGGTTGGGGTTCCTTCCTATGCTATTCAAGGTTAACCCGGACAAACATGTGATTAAAACATTAATTCAGTTTTGGGATCCAGACCGTGTTGTGTTCACATTCAAAGACTTTGAACTAACACCTAAATTAGTGGAAATATGTTATTTCATCAGTTTGAAGTATCGAGGAAGAGGTCAAATTATTCCACACAGTCATCAAAGAAGAAATTTCTTCGCTACTTAGGACTGAAAAATGAAAAGAAACTTCGATGCTTCGAACATAATTGGGTTTCTCTGGATTACTTATACGAAAGGTATGGACGCTCGGATAGTTACAAATTTTTCTGGAAAGAATTCTCTTGCACTTATGTTCATTGGCAAGCTAGACGTCCTATCGCATTTGTTGTGGCTCTACTAGGGACTTTAGTGTTTCCACGAGAACATGGTCATATTAGCACCTGCATATGTTCTTGGCTCGAATACTTTTTGAAGGTGTTAATGGCGAAGAACTCACTCTGGTTCCCATGATTTTAGCAGAAATATTTTGAGCTCTTGGGAAATGTAAAAAAGGGGAGGCAAACTTCTTTGAAGGTTGCAATCTTTTTTTACAAATGTGGGCAATTGAACATTTTCACCAGCGTAAAAATATGGATGATATATGCTTTAGTAACGCAAATCATATTGACAGTTTTTATGACAGGATGAGAAGGTTTGTGTCTCTGGTTGGTACTGATGACTGGTATGGATATCTGGCCTCCCGCACCAGTAACCAAATTTAGTGGAAATATCCATTACTCTCACATTCCTCGTCCTATATAAGATGCCGAAGGTTTTATTATATCGAGCTTATTGGGTTGAAAGGTCTCCAGCCATATGCTCCGGTGCGCCTGCTTCAACAGTTTGGTCAAACACAAGTAATCCCTCTTCGAGCAAACATGAGGATTTCTGAAATTTCCTTTGGACCAAACTTTGAAGTCCCTAGAGCCAGAGGGATGCTTCATGAATGGAACAATATTCTCACGATAGATATAGGAAATAGGCCAGAAAGAGAAATTCCAGAATATCAGGTGTGGCTTCGAGAAGATCACAATAACATGAGTCTAGAAGGTGAACAAGGTTTTGAGAATATTGGGACGACGATCTGGATAAGACATTCTCATCTTGGAACCAAAGTGGTCACTCTTGAAATGTGGGCTAAAATGGAAAATATAATGCAATATTTGGACAATGCGGGAGCAGGGCCTAGCAACGTGAGAGCGTCATCTTCACTTCCTCCACTAGCGTGATTGATAGCAAGAGTTGGGCAAAGTCTTAGATTTGTTTATTCTCTCTTTGTTGTACTTTTTTATTAGTATTTCATAAAAAAATTGAGGGTCTTTGTTTTCCAAACTCGAGTTGTCACAAATTAATGACTTGGATCAATCTATCATAATCACATTATGTTTGACGTTTAGGCCTACCCTTGGCACAAAAGGGTCACAAATATGTTTAGGACGCGATATTTGTTTGTTTGCTTGTGTACTTTAACTGCTTATGTGATACGTTGCTTGGAATGAGGACATTTTTAGTCCACTCCTTTTCAAAAAAAAATCTCTAAAAATCTCTACAATACCAAATACAAGTCACCACTTCAACATTCGACCAAATACTCTTTGAGTCTTTAGTTTCCCAACAAAATTTGAACTTTACTTTCAAACCCTTACTCTCCCATCTCATAAAAAGGTCAATTTTTCGTCTCAAGTCAAAAAGAAAGTTTGGACTGCGTAGGGCCTGAATTCTCCTTGGGAGATACATAGGCAGCCTTTCAAGGCCCTACCCCTATCTTTTTAAATTTTTCTTTTCCCCTTCATTCTACAAGAAAACGTTGAATTCACACCAACAGGTGCCAAAAGATGCAGCAAGAAGACCTTAGCTCAATGCAATTCAACCTTCGTGGGTCACTAGTCTCAAAATAAAATGAGCAAATTCCTGCTTGTTCAAAATCAGTCCCCGTTACTCGTGGGTTAACATGTCCTCAAACGAAGCAACTTTTATGTGTTTATATGCTTTCTATGTGCTATTTGCACTATTTGTCCTGCATCAAATTAACAGATTTGCTTTTGAGTTGTTTTCTTCTAAAGGTACTTAGAACTGGTCTGTGTCGGTAAGCTAGCCGATCATCCCTACTTCACAAGATCCAAGGCTCCTAAAGGTTTCTTCCCTAGTCAAAACTCACAGAAGGGAAAAGCAGTAATGGGTAACAACAATGAAGAGATTGGCCTTATCGATGTTGTCGTGGCTCAGCCCGTCATTGCTGATCAGAACAAACTAATTATGCAGTTGATGGAATAGATTACCGAGATGAGAGATGAAATGCAGAGAAGACAAGATTTGCCTAATTCGATTTTTGCTTTCAATACTCCAGCAGACGGAAGGTCTCCACTTCACTTTCCTCCTTCGAGTGCGGAACAAGCTCAAAACCCACCCTCCAGTCCTGCTCAAAATCACTCGATCATCAACCTAACCACCCAAAATCCCCATTATGCCTTTGCCTATTACCAGACACCACATCCTCCTCAAAGTACCAACCCTAGGCGCCACTTCCTCCTCAAAATGCCAACCTTCAAGCTTGTCCGCCCTCCCAAAACCAAAACGTTAACAACTTGCACACCTCCCTCCACCACCAAAATCAGTATACCAACGCCCAGACTTTCCCTCAAAACTATCAATCCCCTCAAAATGCCCAGAGTCCCTCCATTGCTCCACCTCTACCTTATAAAACCACTTTCCAAATCCCAGTCCCCAATGAGCCTTACTCCAATTGTTCTGAACTCGACCACTATGAAGAGCAAGAGAGAGAGTGTAGATCAAAGGAAAAGGCCGCCAAGCTAGATATGAAAGAAGAAATCCAAAAAGCCATGAAAGAGTTGCACTGCATTCCTGAAGTCGGCAGTTTGAGTTATGAGGATCTATGCAATCATCCAAATTTGGACCTCCCGGAAGGGTTCAAGGTACCAAAATTTGATGTTTTCGAAGGAATAGGGAACCCCTTAGCACACCTAAGGGCCTACTGTGACCAACTCGTGGGAGTTGAAAGAGATGAAGCTTTATTAATGTGACTTTTTAGCCGAAGTCTCAGTGGAGAGGCCTTGGAATGGTTTACAACTTATGAAATGAGACAATGATCTAGCAAGAACGCTCTGACTAAGGACTTTATCGAACGATTCGCCTACAATGTGGAGATCATTCCTGATCGTTATTTCTTAGAAAAGATGAAACAGAAATCAAATAAAAGTTATAGAGAATTTGCATACAGATGGAGAAAAGAGGCAGCTAGAGTTCGGCCTCCTATGTTTGAGAAAGAAATTGTCGAAGTATTTGTGTGGGTTCAAGAGCTCGATATTATGATAGAATCATGTTGCTCATAGGAGCAAAGTTTTCTGAGATAGTCAAAGTAGGTGAGGCTATCGAATACGGATTAAGAATCAAGAAGATTGCCCATGTTGCCGTCTCGCTCGGATCCTTGGGTTTGTTGAAGAAGGAAAGAGAAGACGTGTCTTCTATCTCTTATGAGGGGGAAAAGACCCCAAAGAAATACTCATCGTACCAAGGTCGTTCTCGACCTTCATAGAGTTCATACCCGACTTGTTATACAAACCAAACTCCACCCTCTCATTATCGAAATGTCTCCCCAAACTGTGAGAATGTCCAAACAAACTACCAAACTCCTCCTCCAGTATATCAAACCCCACCCCCATACTACCACAATACCCTTCCAAATTTCCAAAATCCACAACCAAATTACCAAACCAATTCCTAACCAAGATATCAATCCCCCCACCACAATGCCCCAGATTATCGTCAAATGCCTCCCCCTCAAAAAGGAAATTACGATCCTCGTCCAAGGTTTGAGAAGAAGCCCTCTAGGAATTTCACTTCGCTCATTGAAAGCTGAACAAAGTTATTCGAACGATTGACTGTGAAAGTTTTTATGCATCCAGTGGGGCCCAAGCCTGTTGACACTCGCTCAAGGTCTTACAGACCTGACCAGAGGTGCGCATATCACTCCAACGATGTTGGACATGATACCGAAGACTGTATCAACCTAAAGCACAAAATCCAAGATCTGATCGACCAAAAAATGGTCTCTCTCTAGGCAGTCGCGCCCAATGTCAATAGAAATCCATTGCCAAATCATGGAGGCGTCACTATCAATATGATAGAGATAGATGATGATTGGTGCGTGACAAAGGTAATAGTTCCGATCGCTCCTAACAAACTGGAAATTGTTGTAGCTTCGTTGTGCATTAGAGGGAAGAAAGAGTTTGTGATTCTGACACCCAAGAAGGCTATTGCCTTGGTGCCAAGAGAAACTCCTGCCGGACCAAGGTTTGTGATTGATACGGCTGCTACCCAGGGTATGACTTGATCCGACAGATGTTACACACCAGAAGAGTTAGCTCAGGGAGCACAGAAGAATGATCAATCTAAAAGGCCAATTAGTGAAGTTGAAGCAGAAGAGTTCTGGAGAAAGATTCAACCAAAAGATTACTCGATCGTGAAGCATCTGGAGAAAACACCAGCTCAAATTTTGGTGTGAGCCTTAATGATGAGTTCACAACTGCATAGGCATGCTTTGATGAAGGCTTTGGATACCTTTGTGCCCATGAGTACTAACAGTAATAATCTGGTGGCCATGATAAACCAAGTCATTCGAGGATACCACACCAATTTTTGTGACGAAGAGCTGCCCTTTGAAGGTAGGATGCATAACAAAGCTCTGTACATTACCATTATGTGGTGAGACAAGGTTATAAATCGCATCTTGGTCAATGACGAATCTGGTCGCAATATTTGCCCGTTTTTGACTCTTAAGTAGCTTAACTTCGACTTGAGAAAGGTTCATCGAAACCAAGTCAATGTTAGGGCTTTCGATGGAGTGAAAAGAGACACGTTGGGTGCAGTAAACTTGGATATTCAGATGGGTCCTGCATAATTTAATGTGGAGTTTCAAGTGTTGGATATCAATACTAGTTATAATTTGCTTCTGGGAAGACCATTTATCCACATGACTGGGGCTGTACCTTCTACTCTTCACCAATTGATGAAAATTGTTTGGAAGGACCAGGAATTGGTCATTCATGGTGAAGGGAGCCATTCTAATGGATATGTGTCGATTGTTGATGATGTCTTTCGAGGTTTTTATTTCTACACGGTGGAGCTAGTAAATGCCACCGGTGATGATTTGGCTCCTCAGCCCCCTATGCCTTATGTGTACAAGATGATAGCTACTGTTATGCTCCAGAGTGGTTTCGAACCAGGTTTTGGATTGGGGAAACATTTTCAAGGAATTGTCGAGTCTATTCAAATTCCCGGCAAATGAACAAAGTTTGGTTGGTATGTATCCACATATGATGATGAAGCAGAGGTGTTGAACAAGGGTGTTGATCAAGCATTGGTTAGGCCAATTTCTCATTTGTACCAGTCATTCTGGGTGCGAGAATATGTCAATGATGGTGGTCTCGGGGAAGGAATTTGGGGCCTTTTTGAGGAGATTGATGCGGTCATCGAGGAAGAAGCTGGGACATCAACTATTCGTGATGCTGAGCCAGCAGAACAGTGTCAGAATTGGACCTCCACACTGCTCCTAATTCCCCGTGCAGCGTGGTAGAAAAGACATGTGTTTGTGTTTGTTTTGAAAATTCGGTGGTAGTCCGAAAAAGGCCCGAGACCTACCTTTATGCATATTTTACTTGTTTTAAGTCTTTGAATTCCCTATGTTTCAAAAAGGCTATATGACCCTTGGTCATGACCAAAGTTTGTTCCCAATTTGTCAACTTAAATGAATAGCCTCCCTTATCAAAATCCTATTTATTTATTTATCTGTTTACGTTTACTTTCCTAACTTTGTCTGTTTATGATTTAAGTAATAATAATTTAAAACCTATCAATTTCTTGTCATGTCACGAGTCGAACGAACAAAATAAAGCAGGTGATGATGAATGCGAGGAATATGAAGAAGAAAATGAGGTATCTGACCATGTTGATGAACAGTTCCGACAATTTGAGAATCAACACAAACAAAATTTGGAAGAAACTGAGATTGTGAATCTAGGGGATGAGGATTGTGTTAAAGAAGTAAGAATCAACGTCCATCTGACTGAAGCTCAAAGAAGGGACCTGATTCGTTTGCTCAGAGAATACATCGACGTATTTGCCTGGTCTTATAGAGATATGCCAGGGCTAAGTACGAACATGGTTTCTCATAAATTGTCGATCAATCCAGATTTCAGTCCGATAAAGCAGAAAACCAGTAAAATCAAGCCAGAGCTGTGTTTGAAGATCAAAGAAGAGATTACCAAGCAGATTGAGTCTAGAGTGGTGGAAGTGACACAATATCCCACTTGGTTAGCCAATGTTGTTCCAGTGGCCAAGAAAGATGGATAGATCAGAATTTGTGTCGACTACAGAGATCTCAACAAAGCTAGCCCCAATGATAACTTTCCATTGCCGAACATTCATATTCTCATTGATAACTGTGCTAAACATGAGGTGCAGTTGTTTGTAGATTGTTATGTGGGTTATCACCATATCCTGATGGATGAACAAGATGTGGAAAAGACAACCTTTATTACGCCTTGGGGTGTATATCATTATCGGGTGATGCCTTTTGGTCTCAAGAACGTCGTTGCTACTTATATGAGGGCTTTGACAACTATCTTTCATGACATGATTCACAAAGATATTGAGGTGTATGTAGATGATGTCATAATCAAATCCTGCAAGAGTTTGGATCACTTGACTCACTTGAGGAAATTCTTTGATCAACTGCGTCGTTACAATTTGAAGCTAAATCCCGCCAAATGTGCTTTTGGAGTGCTAGCTAGCAAGTTATTGGGATTTATAGTCAGTAGAAGGGGCATTGAGCGTGACCCTTCCAAGATCAAAATGATTCAAGAGTTACCTCCTCCGAAGACCAAGAAAGAGGCGATGAGTTTCCTGGGAAGGTTGAGCTACATCAGCCGGTTGATAGCCGAATCTACCGTGGTGTGTGATCCCATGTTTAAGTTGTTGAAAAAAGATGCCTTGACCAAGTGTACTGGAGAATGTCAAACTGCTTTTGATGCCATCAAGAATTATTTGTCCAATCCGCTGGTGTTGGTCCCTCCACGAGAAAGAAGTTCATTGTTGCTATATTTTTCCGTCTCGGATAACGCATTTGGATGGGTGCTCGGTCAATATGAAGAAACTGGGAAGAAGGAGCGAGCCATCTACTACTTGAGCAAGAAATTCACTTTATATGAGGCCCGTTACACTATTTTGGAGAGGACATGTTATGCTTTGACCTGGATTGCTCAGAAGTTGAGACATTATTTATCTTCGTATACCACATATCTTATCTCCAGAATGGACCCATTGAAGTATATTTTTTCAGAAAGCAATGCCAACCGGAAAGTTGGCACTATCACATCAATGATTAAAGATCCATATACAAGTTACATTGATCATTTGGATATAGAGGTAAAAGAGCAGCCTGTTCATTGTTCACATGTTGAAGTAGAGCTAGATGGTTTGCCTTGGTACTTTGACATAAATAAGTATTTCAAGACTGGACTTATTCTGAGAATGCAACGTTTAACTAGAAGAAATCAATACGCCGTATGGCTAACAATTTCTTTACAAGTGGGGAAATCCTTTATAGGAGGACTCCAAATTTAGGTCTTCTCAGATGTGTTAATGCTAGTGAAGCTGCGAAGCTTCTGGAACATATACATGTTAGAGTTTGCGGTTCTCACATGAATGGACTCACTTTGGCTAGGAAGTTCCTCCGAGCTGGTTATTTTTGGATGATTGTGGAGCATGATTGTTGCAAGTTTGTGCAGAAATGTCATAAATGTCAAGTGGATGGTGATTTGATTCGAGTGCCACCTCATGAACTCAATGCTATGAGTTCACCTTGGTTGTTTGTAGTTTGGGTAATGGATGTCATCGTTCCAATAGAGCCAACCGCCTCTAACGGACACAGATTCATTTTGGTTGCCATTGACTACTTTACCAATTGGGTGGAAGCAGCTTCCTATAAGTCGGTGACCAAGAAAGTTGTAACTGATTTCGTCCGTAACAATCTGATATGTAGATTTGGAGTATCTGAATCCATCATTACTGATAATGGAGCAAATCTCAACAGTCATTTGATAAGAGAGATATGCGAACAATTCAAGATTACTCATCGAAACTCAACCGCTTATCGTCCCCAAATGAATGAAGCTGTAGAAGCTGCCAACAAAAACATAAAGAAGATTCTGAGGAAATGATTGACAATCACAGAGGTTGGCATGAGATGTTGCCATATGTTTTGTTGGGATACAGAACGACAATCATAACGCCAATAGGAGCTACTCCATACTTGTTGGTATATGGAACAGAAGCAGTTATACCTACCGAAGTTGAGATACCTTCACTGAGAACAATCCAAGAAGCTGAATTGAGTAATCCTGATTAGGTTCGCAAGTGGATTGATCAGTTAACATTGATTGATGAGAAGAGAATGATTGCTGTTTGTCATGGCCAATTGTATCAACAGAGAATGATTCGTACTTTGAACAAAAAAATGAGATCTCGAACATTCGAAGAAGGACAATTGGTCCTCAAACGCATCTTCCCCTATCAAAATGAGTATAAGGGAAAATTTGCATCAAATTGGCAAGGACCATACATGGTTCGTAAAGTGTTATCTGGAGGTGCCTTGATCCTGTCGGAGATGGATGGCCAGGAGTGGCCAAAACCAATCAACTCAAATGCTGTCAAGAGATACTAAGTCTGAAAATTAGTTTTTCTCTCATCACTTTCCTTGTAATCGTATCATTTGCTTGTAATTGCTTATGTCAAGTTTTAATATCCTAGTAATGAACTACGTTTGACCTGAATTCTTAAGAATGAGATACGTAGGCGGTCTATGTCAGCCTCAATCGTTTCCTTATCAAAATTTCATATTTTTTAATCCTCGAGAGGAGAACTACGTTTGACTTGATTCCTACCTCAACGGGATACGTATGCGCCATAACGGCCCGGTCATATCTCCCATAAGATTTCTATTTGTTTTCCTTTATAATAGAAACCAGGACATAATTTTTGAGAGGAACTCAAAAATTCTCAAGAAGAAGATCTCTCCAACAAGTCAAGACTAAAGCAACGTTGAGAATTGTAACTGAGACAGAATTTTTTGAGAAGATCTCAAAAATTCTGTGATTTGCTCACCAATAGTTCAAGATACGCCAAGACAGTTAGCTGGGACAATTTTTTTTGAGGATGACCTCATAAATTTCAATAAGGTTCATCGGCAATTTAGAACAATTTTGAATACTTCCCAACAAGTAATCAGATAGGTCTCGAGGCATCAACTTCAAAGACGTTCACTAAGCTTGACGTGACATGACACTTGACATTGACCTTTTCCAAATATTACTTTATGAAAATCTATTTTCCATAAAACTCTTCTTTTGTGTTTCAATTATTTTTGCATACAAATGTCTTGTCTTATCTACCAAGAAATGGGAGATTGGAGAAATCAACCGGAGATAACCAGACAAGGAGCAGACAACCAAAGGAAACGACACAGATCAATTCACTTTAAACTAACAATTTTTCTGTGGATGCAGGTCTATAAGTTTGCCTCAAGATCATCATATTCCTCCATTCAACGAACATGGAGAAGTCAAAAGGCGAGGAGCTCCCCGAAATTGATAATTTTTCTATGGATGCAGGAAAAGTTTTAAGCTTCTTATACCAAAGAATCGGGGATATGAGTAACATTATTTCATTCAAATTCTCTGCAAAGCAAGGTCCATAATGAACACACGATTATGTTCGAAGATGAAGCAAATGGAATCCCCGAAGAGAGAAATTATATTGTTTTCCAACAACTAAAAATACTCAGAGGAAGTAATCTGCATCATATTTTCAGATATGATAATATTCCTATCCGAAGAGTCATATATATCGTATTGTCAAATGAGACGATACCACTACTTCGAGGGTCATTTTTATTGTATTGTCAAAAAGACAAGGCCGCCACCATAAGATACATAGAAGATCACCTACATTGTTCGGTGAAACATTATCTTCGTTTGATATCGGAGGCATCATCACTATCTTCATGCACAGCAAGAGGAAGAACTCATGCATAGCAAGAGAAAGAGCCATGCATCACGGGAAAAGTCATGCATCGCGGGAAAGATTCATGCATAGTGGGAAAAGATTCATGCATCGCGGGAAAGATTCATGCATCGTGGGAAAAGTCATGCATTGCGGGGAAAAGATTCATGCATCGCGGGAGAAGTCATGGATCGCTAGAAAAGATTCATGCATCGCAGGCAAAAATAAAAAAAATAAAAATTCATGCATCACGGGAAAGAAGTCATGCATCGCCGGAAAAGTCATCCTCAACTACGGTTTTCGAGGAAACATCACCTATATTTTTCAAGGAAACATTATCTTCATGCATCGCGGGAGAATTTGTGCATCGCAAGAAAATCAACATCAGCTGCATCATTTTCATTGCAAGAACAACATCAGGAGAACCATCAACAATGACGTCAAGAGAACTATCAACATATTACATACACCTATTTTATTACTTCGACATCAAAAGAAGAGTACATTGAATAGTATTTTGCAAACGAAATACAAGCTTATTTGCTCTACGCCAAATTGGGAGAAGGTGATGTCAAATGTTCAAGGAGAGTAATTAAGTGTCAACACGGTAAAAGACACTATCTCCCCATTTGAATTGCATTTTTATGCTAATGAATTTTATCTCAGTCTTTGTCGAGAGCATCAGAGAGGATGAATTCTCAAAAACAAACCACAGGTGCGGACAATGTGAAACTTTTTCTTAGCAGCGAACTAAGACATAGTCCAAAGAGGAATACCAAACTCTTAGGACGCGAGCTGAGGAGAGACTTCCACCACAATTAAACCACACCCCTATCAGAAGGCATGTGGGTTTTTCTTAGGTTTATCGGTGTCAGTTTTGTATTCGGAAAATTTAGGCGTTCACCGGAGGCATCTTCCCAATCCGAGTGACAATGCACCAGGAGCTTTGGAAAATATGTCCGTGTAAGTTCTTAATGGGTGTGAAGTGCACCACATTCATGACTAAGAGGTTGCAAACCTCTTTTTCATACTCGACTTACTTTGTCACTCTTCCCAACCGAAGGCTATCTTAGCATAAGAGATTTCCTTTTTCAACCGATCGAGTCGAACTATAAGTAGCCTGATTCTCTAAGTTGAGGGATATGTAGGCTGTTTGAATGTTGAAAACTCGGTTGTATTCCAACATTCTCTCTTAAAACCTTATTCCCAAGCATTCTTGTCTCTTCATAATTCGATATCATGATAGCTTTTGAATTCTTTCAAAATGGTGCGTTAAATCAAGCTTATCGAACTACAAGTGGCTTGAATTCTCATATAACCTGAGATATGTAGGCGACCCGATTCTGGAGTTCGGCCATAATTCCTAAAGCCCGTACCAAAATCCCTTCCGGGAAGGATGAAGATGTGGACAGTCAAAAATGGATTTGTCAATTTCATTTGCCTCAGATTTCTTTCATCAATCCAAGTCAAACGAGGGATAGTTGTTGACACCCAATTTTGGACCTCCACAATATATATTAATCATCGAGCTTCTTAAATTCCAAACGATTTGAAATAATTAACTTTATAAAATTCAAAATATTTTTCAAGATATTTTAAATAGTTTTGTCACTTTTTATAATTTTTAAATAATCATGTATATAATTAGTATATTTTATGAATATTCGAAATTATCTCAAAAAGATTTTAGTTTTAGTTAAATATTTTGTCAATTAGTTTGGTTTAAGTAATAGTTTATATCTTTAAATTAATTAGTTTATAATTTAGTTAATTATTTTATTTCGTTAAAACACAAATGAGTTGGCATATAATAAAATATCTAATCTTTCATTAAGATAATTTTTAATTTCATTTGGAAATAAGAAATATAATAGTGTACATGTTCCACCCCAATAATTATATAAAGTCTAAATAAGTAGTATCTATTTAGTTGTAATCTAGACACATTTTTTTTATATAATCAGAGAACATATTTAACTAAAAAGGAATAAGAAAATAATACATTATAAAAGAACATTTAAAACTAATACAAAAAATCATTTACAAATGGTCATCACTATAAGCACTTTACATAAAATAGTACAAATAATTCATTATATTGGTTGCAATTCATACAACATGATAAAAAAAATTATTTCATTCCAAACATTCTTTACAATTAATTAATCAATCAACCATAACGCCTCCGATCCAAATACAACAATAATGTTATTGCCCTTAACATTTCTACAAAGATTGATGACAACTTTTCTTTTGCGGTCTATGACTATGACCATAAAGGAAATCAAAAAAGAAGAAAGAAATGATATACCAAAGATGAGAAAGGATCTTAATTTATAAGAGAATGACATTAACATACTTTAGTAAGAAGATCAGGCATGAGATTTGTAAATTCATTTCCCTTTCTAGGTGACTTTAAATAGTAAAAACTTAGGTGAGGGGAAATGAAAGGAACAAATAAAAGAGGCCCATCAGTTTCCTACTTAATTATGTAACCTTTGGTCTTCGCCTTAATTCATTGAACAATTTAATTAGAAGTCTTTTTGTCTTCTTGATAATAATTACTTATAACAATTTAGTATTAATTCACCATACACCATGAATAAATTGTAACGGAAAGAATTTGATAAATTTGATATTGGCTTAATCTGCAACATCTCTCCCTTATAGTAACTAAAATTTACTATTTAATATTTAATTAACAATTTATTAGATGATTAATAGTATTTGTATTTGATATATGGACAAAATGATAATCTAACTTTTGTCTAACATTCTTCCCACTTTTAGTATAAATATATGAAATATGATAATATAATAATAATATATAGTATGATATATGATATGATGTTAATATAATAATAATATATAATATGATATATGATATGATGTTTAAATTTCAGTATACATATAGATTATAGATGATAACTATTATTAAATTAGATATTTTAATTTGAAATTAATATAAGGAAGTGCAAAAGTCGTTAACATTTTTATTAAAATGATACAATTTAATATTTAAATTAAATAGTTAAATGTTTTTATAACATTTTAGTTTATAGTAGTGGTAAAACCGTAATTCAATTTTTAACTTTTTTTGTTCCCACTTATAGTAATATATGATTAATTTGTTTAATTCTTACTTGCTTATTTGCTAATTAATCTTAAGGTTAACTCAATCCAAAATTCTCAAAAGATGAACCACTTCTTTGTGTTGTTCTGTTTTCAACAAATTTTATTTTATCAACTCTTGTATTGTTTATATACTTAAATATTTTAATCAAAATTTTCACTTTGATTTAATTAATTCAATTGGCTTAAGTTATTATCTTTGAAATAATACAAATGAATTTTAATTAATCCAGTTTTCTTTTCTAAAAATTCTAATCATTTGCAATTCAATTCAAATATTTTAATTAAGGTCCCCTTTCTAAAAAATAAAAAATTATCTTTGTTTAACTACTTTTTTTAAAGTAAATATTAAAAGCCATTTTTATAATCATTTTTCTGAAAAATAGTCAAAATATTTAATCTAAGTCGTTGGATAACCGCATATTAGCGGGCGCTTCAAATACCTTAAAAACCTTTTGAAGCGTAAATAAGTACCTCTTACCCATTTTCTCTAAATTTATAAAAACTTAATCTGTTAGAGTCTCTTTTTAAATTAAGTTTTCCTAATTTCTTTAAAAAATTAAGTTTTCTTAATTTCTTTTAAAAATTAAGTGACGACTCTTCTCTAAGTATTTTTCTCAAATTGGTTTATACTTAGAACATTTCAAAAAGTGATTTTTCAAAAGATAGTAAATCACGGCATAACACCCATATAGCAATTTTCTTCATCAATTAGAGCAAGATCTCATTATTGATTACAACAATCTGCTAAAGATCGAAGAAGATCATTGGAAAATCCGCTCTAGAATTAACTGGCTTAAACGAAGGCGATGCTAACACTAAGTTTTTTCATCTTTCTGTCATCAATCAGAGAAGAAGAATTAAGATCTCTTTCTTTAAGGATGATCTAGGAAACTGGATTAATGATCCTAATCAAATTATCCAACACACCTCCTCCTAGTTTCAACAAGTCTTTGCGTCAGATCACGTTTATTCAAATCTGCAGGGAGTCTATGGTTTCACCAAAAGCTTCCATAAAATTGATATTTCTTCCCTGTATAGATCCCTCCAAAATCAGGAAGTGATCCAAGCTATCTTCTCCTTTAAGCCTTACAAAGCTCCGAGTCCCGATGGTTTCCACCCCATCTTCTATCAAAAGCACTGGGACATGGTCGGAAACTTGGTTCTTAAGTACTGCCACGACATTTTTGAATCCGAGGCTATTACTCCACCCCTCAATGACACCTTGTTATGTCTGATCCCTAAGTTCAAAAATGCTAATCAATTAAATTTTTTTAGGCCTATAGGTCTATGCAATACTATCTATAAAGTGGTCACAAAAATCATTGTTAATCGTATTAAGCCCTTCCTGGATAAGCTCAGTGGTCTGCAACAAACTAGTTTTCTTAAAGGAAGACGTGCTAGTGATAATGCGATTCTTATACAGGAAATTCTTCGTCACTTGAACCGCACTAAAAGCTCCAAAGGAAGCTTCATTCTTAAAATCGATCTTGGAAAGGCATTTGATCGCATAGAATGGTCATTTGTTTATCAGGCGCTTTTATATTTCAAATTTCCTCCGAAAATTATCAACCTTATCATGAGCTGCATCACTACTAGCAGAATAACTTTCCTAGTGAATTGTACGAAAACATAATATTTCTCCCCCTCCAGGGGAATCCGCCAAGGAGACCCTGTGTCTCCATACATTTTTATTCTTTGCATGAATTTATTATCCAATTATATTAATTACCAAGTTGATATCCTCAACTGGGTATTAAACTCTTGAAGAATGGGCTTGCTTTCTTTCATTTATTTTTTGCAGACGACTTAACTTTGATTGTCCAAGCTAACCCCAAACCATTCAGACCATTCATCGGGTGCTATCCTCCTTTTGTAGCCTTTCCGGAGAAAAAATTAACTCCCTCAAATCTAAGGATTTCTATTCCAAATCATGCAGGGATGATACTCGAAATTTTATCCGCCAATTACTTAATATTACTCAAGCTGAGAGCTTCAGAAAATATTTAGTTTTCCCCATTCTCAATAAAAACCCTTCATCCTCCAACTTTATTCATATCCTCGATAACATGAAGACTAAACTCTCTAATTAGAAGCTAAATTTCCTTAGCTAGGCTAGTCGTTTGACCCTCATTAGATCGACCCTTGACGCTATTCCAGCTTATACTATGCAATACTTTATCTTGCCTAAAAAGATCTGTAAGGACATTGACAAGATTCAAAGAGACTTCTTTTGGGGATCTACTACCCAAAAGAGGAAATTACACTATCTTAGTTGGGATACGGTAACCAGGCCCAAACACAAAGACGGGCTTGGCCTCTCAAAAGCTATTGATAAAAACCTCTCCATCGTTGCAAGTCTCTCATGGAGACTTCTCACTAACCCTAACTCTATGTGGGCTAGTACGCTCCTTAATAAATATAATTCTAAAACCTTGATTTCATCCTCTTCTTTTACCTGGCAGAATATTTTGAAAGGAGGGAAACTGTGTGCACAAGGGTTAGCTTGGGTAGCGGGCACCGACAAACCCATAGACCTATGGAACCATAGTTGGATCCCCCATACTCCTCCCCTTCGTAACCTTATTCATGGACCCTTACAATGCAACGAGTATACTCTTAAGGTGTCCAATATTTGGGAGCGAGACAAGTGGAACTGGGGAAAACTCTCTATAGTCATTCCTGATGACATTGTTAATGAGGCCAATTCTGTTACGCTAAAAAATCACACTAGGGACATCCCTTATTAGTCCCTTCAATCTGATGGCATGTTCTCTACTAAATCAGCTCGCCGTCTACTAGATTCTACAAATACTGCAGAATATACTTTCCAATGGATCTGGTCGCTGAACACGCTCAACAAGATCAAATTCTTTCTCTGGATTTGCTCTTATAACAGACTTCCTACTCATGCGTACCTCCATCACATAGGGATGATCACTGATCCCACTTTCCCTCTATGCCATAGTGCTATAGAAACTATTGAACATATCCTCTTAGATTGTTTTTTGGTTAGGAAATTTTGGCTAGACATAGGGTTGAAAATGCATCATATTATCAACACTCCAACTCACTGGTTGCAAAATATTCATGGCCTTGATGTTCCCCTTCGTGACACAACAACTCTGCAATGGAAAGACTTCTACCCCTTTGCGCTATGACATATTTGGTTGCAACGTAATCAACAGGTTTTTCGTCCCAACACTTCGTCCACTCCTACTATCTCTCTTCCCTTCACTCTCATGAGAGCTAAAGAGTTCACTTTGTTGGGTTTTAGCAAGGTGTGAATGGGAAATAAGAAGAGAAGATTGAAATGTGGGGGAACCAATTTTGGAGGGAAAATGAAAAGTCATTGCAAATGAAAAGTCATTTCTCCCATATTGGTAAAAGAAAGGAAAATTGTTGTCCTTATATTAGGAAACACCTTCTTTAGTTCTTAAAAAGTTAAGAAGAAGGTGCCCCCTTGCGTCGTTGCTCGGTCGGCTTCGAATTTGGATTTGGATTTGGCAAGTGATTGATTGATAATATTTTTGGACAAAATTTATTTAATTAATCTCATTAATTGATTTCCTTTCTCTTATAAATTAATTCAGAATGTTAGTTAATTAACATAATTAATTTTGCGTAACAAAATTTATTTGAAATTCACGTGTAACAGTAAAGACGTTCTGAAGGGACCTGTTCCTTCCGAAAAGGTGTTACTTTTCCCAAAAAGACACAACGTTCTGGAAAGACACCATTGTCCGAACATACGCGTTCCTTGCTGCAAATGGCTATAAATAAGAGGTCTTTTTCATTTTTCGTCTTCTGAAATTTTTTCCTCTCTGCATACATTTCTTACAAAAATAAATTGTCGATCGATAGAGTCAGTGTGTGCTCTCGTTACTGTTCTTGCTTTCACTGAAATTAGTGAAGTTTAAAGTATCGCTACTTCTCTAATAGTTAATCCGGGTTATCTTGGGAGGAATTAATCTATGACCTCGGGTACTTGAGGGGATTAAATTTCTTAAGGAAACACAGTGGGTTCTATGGACTCAGATTCTATTTTTCTGTTTGTTTCATTTTTTTTTTTCTGTTTTTTGCTAACCTTAATATAGGAGATAACAAGCTTAAGAAATTTAATAGTTTATGTATTTGAGGTTTCTGGAGAATAAAACCTTTATGGTTTTCTACTCTGTTTGAAATTTTAAAATTCATTCGATTAACAATTAAAAGAACATAAAAACTTTATCCTTAAATCAGAAACAGGCTGTGTATGGATTTATTCTTTACTGTTAGTATTTCACATACTAAAATTGTCTACCATTTGTGACAGAAAAATGACAAATTCAAGTCAAGTAAATGTTGGAACAGTGAGTGCTACAACAACATCGGTTGCACACAATCGTTCAACTGCTTCCCTTGCACCGGTTGAGAAACCTGCAAAGTTTTCTGGTGTCGACTTCAAGAGATGGCAGCAGAAGATGTTCTTCTATCTGACTACGTTGAGTCTGCAGAGGTTCATTAATGAGAATGTTCCTGTTATGTCGGATGAAACTCCGGCTGAAGAACGATTCTTTGTGACAGAAACATGTACACATTCAAATTTTTTGTGTAAAAATTATATTCTGAGTGGCCTGCAAGATGATCTGTACAATGTGTACAATAGTCTCAAGACCTCAAAAGAACTCTGGGATGCTTTAGAAAAGAAGTACAAAGCAGAGGATGTCGGAATGAAGAAGTTCATTGTGGCAAAGTTTTTGTACTATAAGATGATAGACAGTAAGACCGTCGTCACCTAAGTTCAAGAACTGCAAGTCATAATCCATGATCTCCTTGTTGAAGGTATACATTTATTTAATGCCTATGTTTAATATATTAAGTCTATTCTTAATACTCACATAATCTTTAATGTAAGATTGATTGTGAATGATGCCTTTTAAGTGGCGGCCATTATTGAGAAGTTATCTCCGTTGTGGAAGGACTTCAAAAACTACTTGAAACATAAACGCAAGGAGATGACTGTTGAAGATCTAATGGTAAGGCTGAGAATCGAAGAGGATAACAAAGCCGCAGAAAAAAGGTCGCGTGGCAATTCAACAATATCTGGAGTTAATATTGTTGAAGAAGATCCCACAAAATCAAAGAAAAGAAAGAACGCATCGGGTCCAAAGAGCAATCCTCATAAGAAGAAGTTCAATGGAAACTGCTTCAATTGTGCAAACATGGTCATAGGGCTATTGAATGTCAGGGTCCCAAGAAGGACAAGAAGAAGGATCAAGGAAATTTGGCTGAATCCAGAGAAGAGATGGACGATCTCTGTGCAATGCTTTTAGAATGCAACTTGGTTGGAAATCCAAGAGTATGGTGGATAGATTCTGGTGCCTCATGCCATGTTTGTGCCAACAAAGAATTATTTACATCATATACTCCAGCACCAGCAGATGAGAAGTTATTTATGGTGAACTCCGCTGTTGCAAAGGTTGAAGGAACTGGCAAGGTCCACTTGAAGATGACATCGGGCAAGGTGGTGACTTTGAACAGGGTCTTGTATGTTCCAGAATTGCGAAAGAACTTAGTTTCTATACCAGTTCTTACCAAGAATGGATTCAAATGTGTATTTGTTTCTAATAAAGTTGTAGTAAGTACGAATGAGATGTATGTAGGAAAAGGTTACCTCACTGAGGCCTCTTCAAACTTAATGTAATTGCAGTTGATATGAATAAAGATTATGCTTCTTCTTACTTTCTTGAGTCTAAATGTTTATGGCATGAACGTTTGGGACACATTAATAACAATACCTTGCGAAAATTGATTAACTTAATTATTTTGCCTAAATTTGAGTGTAATAAATCAAAATGCCAAGTTTGCATTGAATCTAAGTATGCTAAGCATCCTTATAAGTCTGTTGAAAGGAATTCCTATCCTTTAGAACTGATTCACACGGACATTTGTGACATTAAGTCAACACCAACACGTGGTGGGAAAAAATATTTCATAACTTTTATTGACGATTGACTAGATATTGTTATGTCTATTTGCTAAATGGTAAGGATGAAGCAATAGATGCATTTAGGCAATATAAAACTGAAGTTGAAAATCAGTTGGATAAAAAGATCAAAATGATCAGAAGTGATAGAGGTGGAGAATATGAATCTCCATTTGCAGAAATATGTTTGGAAAATGGAATTATCCATCAAACTAATGCTCCTTACTCTCCTCAATCTAATAGAATTGCGGAAAGGAAAATCCAAAATTTAAAGGAAATGATGAATGCCTTACTTATAAGTTCAGGTTCACCACAAAACTTGTGGGGGGAAGCTATCCTTACAGGAAGTCAAATACTTAATAGAGTGCCTCATAGCGAGACACATGTTATTCCATATGAGAAATGGAAAGGTAGAAAACCCAACTTGAAATATTTCTCAGTGTGGGGGTGTCTAGCCAAAGTCCAGGTTCCTATACCTAAGAGGGTGAAAATAGGACCTAAAACTGTGGATTGGATATGCCACAACTAGTAAGGCATGCTGATTTTTGGTTCATAAGTCTGAACACCTGGATATTCATGACAATACGGTAATGTAATCAGATAATGCTGAATTCTTTGAACATATCTATCCGTATAAAACTAGACTTGAGTCATCTAGTGGGGGGGGGGGGGTTCTAAATGACCTCGAGAAGAACCAAAAGAAAATGAGCCTAATGAAGAGAGTCCAAGGCGCAGTAAACGTCAAAGGACAGCTATTTCATTTGCATCTGATTTTGTAACATTCCTTCTTGAAAGTGAGCCTCAAACATTCAAGGAAGCTATGTTGTCTAGCGACTCAACCTCTTGGAAGGAGGCTGTCAATAGTGAGATTGAATCAATCTTAAGCAATCATACCTGAGGGTTGGTTGATCTTCCTCCAGGGAACAAACCCTTGGGTTCAAAATGGATCTTCAAAAGGAAGATGAAAGATGATGGAATTATTGACAAATTTAAAGCAAGACTTGTTGTCAAAGGTTTTAGATAGAAAGAATGTCTTTATTTTTTTGACACATACTCGCCAGTGACTAGGATTACATTAATTCGGATGTTAATTGCCCTAGCTGCTGTATACGGTCTTGAAATCCATCAAATGGATGTGAAATCCGTCTTTTAAATGGAGAGCTAGAGAAAGAGATTTACATAGAACAACCTGAGGGCTTTGTAGTTCCTAGTAAATAAAAGAAAGTATGCAAACTTGTTAAGTCACTTTATGGACTAAAACAAGCATCGAAACAATGGCATGCGAAGTTTGATCAAACCATGTTGTCAAATGGATTTAAGATCAGTAAATGTGATATATGCGTCTACATTAAAGACACTCCGAATTAGGAGGTCATTGTATGTCTATATGTGGATGACATGCTGATAATGAGCAAGGACATTGTTAATGTAAAAACTACTAAGTGTATGCTCGCTAGTAAGTTTGATATGAAAGATCTAGGAGTTGCCGATTTGATATTGAGAATTAAGATTCATAAAACTCTTAACGATCTAGCATTGTCTCAATCTCATTTTATTCAAAAGGTACTTGAAAAGTTCAAGTATTTGAATTTCAAAAGGGCATAAACCCCAATTGATGTGAACCTTAATTTTGCTAAGAATAAAGGTGAAAGTCAATCTCAATTGGAATATGCCAGAGTATTGGGAGGTTTAGTGTATGTCATGAATTGTACACGACCAGACATAGCTTGCGCTATAAGTAAATTGAGTCGATACACAAGTAATCCTAATCAAAATCATTGGATGGCAATGGAGAGAGCCTTGGGATACTTAGATGACACTCAAAACTATGCTTTGCATCACAACAAATATCCAGTAGTTCATGAAGGATATAGTGATGCAAATTGGATTACTGGTTCAACTAAAATGAAATCCATGAGTGGATATGTTTTCATTATTGGTGGATGAGCAATATCTTGTAAATCATCCAAACAAACATCCATAGCTCGCTCTACAATGGAGTCTGAATTCATCGCCTTACACAAGGCAGGTGAAGAAGCTGAATGGCTCCAGAATTTCTTAGAAGATATTCCATTTTGGCCCAAACCAATGGCCCCTATATGCATACACTGCGATAGTCAAGCTGCAATAGGAAGGGCTGGAAGCGTTATGTATAACGGGAAGTCTCGTCACATACAACGAAGACACAACTCTGTTAGACAACTACTCTCTAGTGGAATATCACAATTAACTATGTAAAGTCAAAGGATAATGTATCAGATCCTCTTACAAAAGGCCTAACTAGAGAGGGAGTTGAGAGATCATCGACGGGAATGGGACTATGGCCGAGAACAAGTCATCGTGGCGGTAGCTTTACCTAGAAGACTAGATCCCAAGATCTATGTTCAAGAAGATCAAATAAAGTCATAGATGACGGTTCAACATTGTCAAAATTTATTTTATGGTCCATTCTCATGATGAGACAATGTTTAGTAACCAGGATAAAGGCATAAGGACTTTTTAATGGTTTCTAAGTTTGATACATGGTATATCAAATAATGTATCACGGGATAAAATAGTTAGAAACCACCTATGTAAGTGTGAAGTGTAAGCCGCTTCAAGGAGAATCCGGTAAGGCCAGTTCTCTAAGCACTTATTAACCGAGATGTGTTCATGGCTGAAACGAACAAAACAATGAGAACCAAAAATAGTTCAAGGGTTGATTGTGTGACTTATGTTGTCTAGGTATACACCAAAGCTCGACGGTTCAAAGATATCAAATCTACCGACGAACGAGTATATCCGATATATGTTCACTACAGAAAGTTTAAAGGGAAGCCTACTTATCCAGATGCGATTAACCCTTACTTACGAGACATACAAGTTTTTCATGCATATGTTTTAACAATAGCCATTCCAAATTCATGTGGGGGATCGATTGTTGGGTTTTAGCAAGGTGTGAATGGGAAATAAGAAGAGAAAATGGAAATGCGGGGGAACCAATTTTGGAGGGAAAATGAAAAGGCATTGCAAATTGCAAAAGAAAAGTCATTTCTCCCATATTAGTAGAAGAAAGGAAAATTGTTGTCATTATATTAGGGAACACTTGCTTTAGTTCTTAAAGGGTTGAGAAGAAGGTGCCCCTTGCGCTGTCGTCGTTGCTCGCGCAACTTCGGCTTCGGATTCGGATTTGGCAAATGATTGATTGATAATATTTTTGGAAAAAATTTATTTAATCAATCTCATTAATTAATTTCCTTTCTCTTATAAATTAATTCAAAATGTTAGTTAATTAACAGACGTGTTCCTTGCTGCAAATGGCTATAAATAAGAGGTTTTTTTCATTTTTCATTTACTGAAATTTTTTCCTCTCTACATACATTTTCTTACAAAAATAAATTGTCGATGGACAGAGTCGGTGTGTGCTCTCGTTAATGTTCTTGCGTTCGCTAAAATTAGTGAAGTTTGAGGTACCGCTACTTCTCTAATAGTTTATCCGTTTTATCTTGGGAGAAATTAATCTGTAACCTCGGGTACTTGAGGTGATTAAATTTCTTAAGCAAACACAGTGGGTTCTGTGGACTCGGATTATATTTTTCTGTCTGTTTCATCTTTTTTTTCTGTTTCTGTTTTTTGCTAAACTTAATACAGGAGATAACACATTTTCATGACCAATTCCTCATTATCAACAGACATCAAAAAAGAAATCCCAGTTCGCTGGTTTCCCCCGGCTCCTAATGTATTCAAGTTAAATACGGATGGGACTTTCGTCCACACAAAACACATGGGTGGAATTGGTGGTGTTATTAGAGACTCGTTGGTAATTGGGTTATTGGTTTTAGCAAAGCAATCTATGCCTATAGCCTTGTAATGGCGGAACTGCAAGCTCTCCACACTGGACTGACTCTGGCCCTTGAGAAGCAAACCCTTCCAATTGAAGTCGAAATTGGCTCCACTGAGGTAATTGAACTCTTCCAATATGCTCATCCTAACTTCCAGTCTACTATTGAATCTTGCATGTCTCTATTGAAGAAGTTGAGGAATCCAGTGGTACGCCACAATATCCGGCAAGGGAATAGACTAGCAGACTTTTTAGCAAAGGAAGGAAGTATATTAAGTATGAATAATAATTCTCCCATCCTGGCAGCAACTCCAGCAGACGCCAGATCTATTTTGCAAGCTGACAAAGATGGAGTGGCAATTACCAGAAGAATGTCACTGGCTACATGTTCCAAACTATCTATGCTGGGGAACCTAAATGTTCTTTTTGATGTATCTAGTAGTGATGCTAATATTATAGCTCATAGAGCTCCTAATATCATAGCTACTGATAGTAATGCTAATATTATACCTCATAGAGATGCTAATATTATAGCTACTACTTCCTTTGTAATGCCTTAATATATATAAAATATCCCTGTTTTTACCAAAAAAAATAAAATGTTATGCTTGTTATTTTCTACTTGCAATTAATCTTTCTAATATTGTTTGCACTTTGTTATTAATAATATTTATTTTAAATAAGTAGATCATATTAAACTTAATGAAACTTGATTTTTAGGCGTAAATTACTTAATAATTTTTGGAATATTCTATTAGAGTTCGTTTATCATATTGCATGTCAGTGATATTCAATAAAGAAATTTTTTAATGTTGATATTAATGGTTAATCTGATAACCAAGATAATGATTATTAACTGATTATTCAATGATCCACTAACTGATATCTTAATAATTCTTTAACGGTTTACCATATCTACTAATCGATAATCAATATTCTTCTGAATCGAATTGGCCATTACATAACCTAGTAAAAAGTAGTTGATGGTTACGGAAGAAAACAAATTGGACCAAATATGTATTCATACTAGTATTTATGGGAATTGATAACTCAAAAGGTCACACGAGAATATTTTTTAGTAAAGTCCTTCAATTTTATTTTACATCAATAGTGTTATAAAAATTAGAATATTTTTCTTATAAAATTACTTAACCAAATTTGTCATAAAAAAACTGTCATGACAAAATAAATTATTTTTTCTATATAATATGAATATGGACCCAACAATTTTTTCCTACTCATCAAGTAACTAGTGTATTTGTCCGTGTTTCACACATTTATAGAAAATGTAAGATCAATAACTTAATTCATTAAACGTTTGGTTTGTAATTAGTAGACTTCCAACAAAGCATAAATTACTATTTTGAATCAAAGAAATTAAATACTCACGACAATCAATAATTCATATAAAATACAAAATAAAGAGAAGTCATAGAGAAAACATACAAAATAAATAATTAATGCAACATCATCCTTACAACTTTAATCATTAAAAAATAGAAGAAAAAAAATATAAAATCAATGTACAATCTTTTGAGCTCTTGTCAGCATTCATTTCCACAAGTCGGTCACCATTCAATAGCATTCATCTTATTCTTCAAGTCATACTAAAACATGAGTATAATACGCACAAAAAATATAACAATTTAAAAGTTTAATGTAATTATTTTTGCAAAGTCTTACAATATATTTATCATAAGGACTAAAATATGAAATACCAAATAATGTCATAAATATGACTACTAATTATATTAGGGATTATGATAATAAAAAGTTGTGAATCAAAATAAAAAACATTAAGTTTTACATTAAAGAAATGATATTTTAGTTTTTTAACATTGCATATTTAATCTAATTAAGAGAGTTAAATAAGTGAGTTTTTTAAATTTCTCTAATATAACACATAATTGAGGAAAAAATAGGAGGAGAAAAACAAACAAAAAAATAATAATATATACTTCGACCAAAAAAAAGGGCCACATTTAGGGGTGACAAATAGTTGGATTTGGTTGGATTTGAATGGGTGTAAAATGGTTTGAACAAAAATGGGTAATTATCCATTCCGCTCATATTCTATATGGGTAAATATGGTTTGGATAATTAATGGACGGATTGGATATGAGTTTATCCATAAGGCCATATTTCATCCAGTATATATTTGCTTATCCACGTAATTTTCCCTTTTATAATTGTTGTGTCCGTGATAGAGATAGTGATATTATATAGGGGAAATAGTGATTTAATCCCTATATTATTGCATAATTCCAGTTTTAGTTAATGTGTTTATTGACTATGTACATTTAACCTTTAATTATTTGAAATGCATGATTTTGGTCCTTGAAGTTAACAAAAATTAACTATTTAACAAAATGATTATTTTAAAATATATAAAATAAAATAAATTGAAGGGTTGGTGATTCTAAATGCTTGAAGAATTATGTGTATAAAAAAATTAATTGAATTTAATAAAATTAAAAGTTAAAATTTTTTAAGTCCGAAAGTTGTTTAGACACCATTGATAACCTTAATTAGGAGCCTGACCACCTACTAAACCCTTTCAAATGTAATCGTATTTGACCTTGATTAGTAACCATTGAAAAAGAGAGGAAGAATGAGTTGCTAATGAATAAAAAACAGAGTAAACAAAGAACCAAATGAGATCAATTTATATATTTAAAATAATAATTTTTTAATTCTAATTGACTATTTTTTAAAAATATATAAAATATAATTTTAATTTTATATGCACAATTCATCAAGCATTTAGAATCATCAACCCTTTATTTTATTTTATATATTTTCAAATAATCCTTTTGTTAAATAGTCAACTTTTGTTAGCTTCAAGGGCCAAAATTGCACACTTAAATAAAATAATCCATTTATACGCACTTTACAAATCTTTACCATAATCTTAGTTGATGTTAAAGTCTTAATATTATGATATTATCCAATATAAAATAATGTTCTTGAATAGTGCAAAAGTCTATCAACATTTTAGAGAGTTGTTCATCTTTGCACATTTAGCGTTTTAAAATTTGTGATTTTATAGTAATAAAAATAAGTAGATGTATATAAACAGATAGATACAAATAGTACTAAGCTGAATTAGTAAGACTAATTATTTTTTTGTTTACCTAAATTCAGTCAAAGCATATTTTAGAAAAGAAAAAACAAGAAAATAAAAGGATTCAAAAATAGGCATAGATTTTCCGAATTCCATTCCCAATTAAGTCATGTAATAATTTCATTTTCCTATAAATAAATTAGATTAATCCCAATATCATTTAACTCCCAACTTCAAAAATTTCTCAGTCAAACATGTCAAAACATCCCTGTTCCGCTACACATATATTACTGATTGTTGATTCTCACTTGAACCAAGAACAACAAACACATGAAATGTCCAGAAAGACTAAGCTACAAATATAGATTAGTTATAATTTTATTTGTTATTCGTTTAAGATTTCTAATAATGTTTTTGATAAAGAAATCAAAGAAGGGGATTTGTGAATGACATGTCTGGATCGCTTCTTGATAATAGAGTTGATGAAATCAATGAGGGGGAGAAGGCGGATGAGGAGGAGATAGAACAGAAAAATGTAGACGAAAGATGGAGATGAAGATGCTGAAGAAGATGAAGAAAGAAATGATAAAGAATAAGCTGAAGAGCAAAATGAAGAAAAAGAGGAACAAAATAAAATAGAAGATGAGGAAAAAGAGGAAGATAAGGGGGAGAGAAAAAAAATATGTTTAAATAGCTATTACTCTGGCTTATAATCTTAAATAATTTTATATTGATATTATAATCCATGGCTAGCGCTATCTCGCTCCTTATATATAATTATCATCTTAATTTATTCTCATTTAATGTTTCTCTTGATTTTCTTTAAAATATTCTAATATAATTATAGTGGTGTTTATCAAGTGTGAAATTATTAATGGAAAAGATCATCTCGAGGGGGAGTGTCACGCCCCGAGGCTAGCCTCTAGACGTAACACGAGAGCTAGGGTCACAAGTAACCCCAAGCTAATCCTGAATATGGCATATCACAAGTATACTGAAATAACTCTAACCAAGTGGAAGCATAACTGAATAATGAATATAATATAAAGAAATTCAACCGAGAATATCTGAAAGAAATAACTGAGTTCAAAGTAGAACAACCCAAATCAATTGAGTTTGACTTTATGTCTGAAAGCCTCTAATACCGATGAGCTGCTGGGACAAGTCCCCAGTTAACTCTAAAATGATGAAACTAACAACGAACTAACAAAATCAAAAAGCATAAAGAAACTTCCTCGGATGATGAGGACTCACTCCCGACTATCGTTGATGTGGCGCCGGTATGAGCTAATCACGTGGCTGAACCTACATCATAGAGTATGCGTCAGTACTTCGAATGTGCTGAGCATGAGGGATATGCAAAGTTGACGAAATATATAAACATGCTAAAAATACTGGTCAAGTCTGTAAACTGAATTGAACTAAAGTACATAGGCCCAAGATACAATAAAAACCAAAATGCAAGAGTAAATTGGAGGCATGCTGAAAAACTGAGAATACATACACCTACGGGCTTGAAGTACCTTACTGAAGATAATACTGTGGGAGAGTCTATTAATCGACATAAACCACATGAGCTAACCGTGGAGTTCGATGTATACGCCTCATCGAGATGACCCAATTTACTTGCCAGGGTATAAAGGCATGACTGTGGCGTGATCACTAAAACTGATGCCCAACAAAGGGGACTTATAAACCTACGATGACATATAGTTCTGTGACTTGATGGTATGCTAAACCCTAGTCCAACTCGGTACTAAAAACTAATCCCAAACTGGATACTAGTAGCTCACTTTAAATTGTGGTCCTGAATTCACGAGACAGAACTAAACTGATCTGAAAACAATTACTGAGAAAAGTTGTGGACAGAAAACTGACTAAATTCTATTTAAAACTAAATGCTAACACCCTAAGCTAAATTTATGTGAAAATACTACAATAACAAGCTAAGTTCTTTTCCTTTGAAATCTCTATAAGAATTCATGCAAACTCATTTAAATAAGTATAGGATCGAGTAGAAATCACAAGAATCAATTTTATAAAAAATCGCATAGTTGGGCAAAAACCCTAGTTTCATAAAACCATAATAATCGAAAAATCAGTCTGAAGTTTTGGGCATAAGGGTGAATGAAACCCTTACTGAATACCCACATACCTGGAGAGGAAAACTACGGGGAAATCCTTTGGATTTTGGGGCTGAACTTGAAGGAGAGCTTTGCTTGTTTTGGAGAGAAAATTGTCGCCTTTTTCTCTCTTTTTTTTCTAAGTTTGATGATTTAAGGAGAATGAATATTTTAGGTAGTTTTTGACTAATTAATTATGCTTAGATGAAGTAAAACAATGTAGCTTAGGCCTTAAAATAGAAATGAAAAGTCTGGAATACCCCTAAGAAATTTAAAAGAACTCTGCTTCAAATCGTGACTCAGGGCTCACAACTTGGTTGACGGATGATTCGTGGTCCTACCCAGGGTCACTGGGTGCTTCACAGACGCCTTCACGGTTCGTGTGAAGCTTCACAAGCCGTCTAAGGTGTCATCTGGGTGACCCCTGCCAAGGCAGTCTTGGATGGTAACGATGCCCTTAACGGGTCGTGGACCCCTAAATGTACCGTCTATGGTGCCATGAAGGGTCTATGGTCCAATTTGAGTTTATGGACTTGCCCATTTTCCCTTTTTACCGCTTTCTCGAAGTCTTAGATGTTATAGGGAGGGAGAAGAAAATTATTGATATAAGAGAGCAAAAGGAAGCGAAAGGAAAATGTTAAGTCTACAGATTTATTAGTATAACTGATTATACAAATTATAAGGGATGCCAAAAAATATTTAGAATTTGATTATCTGTACGTTTAAATTTATTTAAAACATTAAATATGTTTTAAATAAGGTTTATACAGATGATAAAGAGTGACATAAAACATTCAGAATATGCTTATCTAGTTATTTTATTTTTTAGGTAAATGATTATTTTATCACCAAGGCAAATATTTACAATCAAACCAAAACCTTACAAAATGTCCTAACATATCTAACTACTTTACAATCAAACCAAAATCTAATTGCACCATTCCTCTAGCTAATTGCCTATTATTACATCCTCAATAGTGTATTGCTTATACTCTTTGTGACTTAGCTCATCCACATGTCTTTTCTTTTCTTGAAATACCTGTTGATTTCTTCCTTGTCACACAAAATACGCAAATTCACAGCAAAGAAAAAATGTTCAATTGACTTTGCACTTTTTCACATATGGGACAATTAGTGACATTTGTGATTTTCCATTTAGCAAACCTATCACATGTGTATAATCTTCCATTTACTATCCACTTGGAACATTCATAGTTGTTGCACACAATTCTTCTTCAAGGTTTTTTCTGAAAGTGGCCGCTCATTGTTACGTTGATATACCTTCTAAATAGAAAATGTCTTCATGTTCATGGTAACCTCATAGGTAAAGACAACTTGTTTTAGTGTCACCTTTGCTTTGAAGATTTTTATAATCAACCATAATACTTGAGTTGGATAAATATCCTAGATATGCCTATTTTTATATAAAAATATGCATGATCTTTTTGGGAATATAATGATGAAAGAGTTGGTTTGGTCCTTGTGGAATCAAACTTAATGGAAGATGAATTAATATAAGATTTGTTTAGGAAGATAATTAGTACAAAGTAAAAGGTCAAGATAGTACCTTGGTAGGTGAAATTTAGGTAAACCATAAATGGTTTCACATGTTTAACCTTGACATTTTTGACACATAGTGATGTCATGGAAGACATCAATAGGAAGAATTCATTCCAATAAATAGGTAGCTCTTAATTCATTTTCAAAACATCCTCTCACTTGCCTTCTCACCTTCTAAGGCATTTGATGTTCTCTCTTGTAGTATTTCACTTGTATTCTTTGTAGAGTGAAATAAATTATGGTGCAGTTGTTCTTTGGTAGACGTAGGATCATTTTGATCCGAACCACGTTAAATATTGTTGTTCTTCCTTGTTCTTTAATTTCACGTTTTCGCTAACAATTGATATCAGAGCCAATGTTCTGTTTGAGTATGCTCTGTGATTGCAGCACAGTCTGAACTTTCACATAAAAAAAGAATTACTTTGGTTTTCTGTAGTTCCAAATCCATTTTAGTAGAAGAGAAAGAACAAGTAACGATGAGTTCCATGAAGTTTTAAATTGATAGATTTAGTGGGCGCAACAACTTCAATATTTGGAAGATCCAGATGATGGCATTACTGCAGAGGGAAGGTTCAAACCATGCTATTGACGGAAAGTACCCCGATAAGATATCGGATTCCGACAAGGAAAAGATTGAAGGAGATGCATTGAGTGTAATTTAACTGTCCCTTGCACCTAACGTACTTTGTGAAGTGAGTACAAGTACCGAGGAGACGACCAAAGAGTTATGGAAAAGGCTGGAAATGCTTTACCAGGACCAGTCAGTGACAACAAGGATGTTGTTACAACGACTTCTTCACACATTTAAGATGGATTCAAGTACTTTGTTGTAGGACCATCTAGATGCGTTCAATAAACTTGTGATGGACTTACAGACTGTTGAAATTAAAAAGGATGAGGAGACGCTTACATGTGCTTTGCTATTTTCATTGACTTCAAAATATCGTGATATTGAGAATCCAATGATGTATAGAAAAACACCTATCACTCTTGAGAAAGTGCAGCAAACACTTAATTCTTGTGATGTGCGGATGCATTTTGAAGGAGACAAAGGTGTCGAAGCTAGTGGGCTCTTTGTAAGAGGTCGTATTAGCCAACATGGAAGCAAATCAAAGTACAGATCAAAGTCTCGTGTGAACAAGAAGAATGTGGAATGTTGGGGCAGTCACAAAAAGGGGCACTTTGAACGAGATTGCCCTATGTCAAAGTCCAAAGAAAAGGCGAGTGCATCCATTGTTGAGCAAGTACATGATTCTGATGATGATTATGTACTAACAACATCATGCAATAGTGGAGTCTATAACAACAAATGGGTCTTAGACTCTGGTTGTACTCTACATATGACATTCCGAAGAGATTGATTCAGCATATATGAAACAAGTAGAGGAACCGTATTAATGGGCAATAATGCAACTTGTAAAATAGTTGGCATTGGTTCAATACATGTTCGCTGCCAAGATGGAACCGTGAGGACTATTACAGAAGTCCTTCATGTTCCTGATCTGAAGAAAAAATTAATCTCCTTAGGTACTTTGGATAAACAAGGCTATAAGTACATGAGTGAAGGAGGAACTATGAAAGTGACTAAAGGGTCTTTAGTCATGTTGAAGGCCAAGCTTGAGGATGGCCTCTGCACACTTGCAGGAAGCACCATTATTGGCTCTTTAAATGCATCTATAGTGTAGTTATCTAATGATGACAATGCAAAATTATGGCACATGAAACTAAGTCATATGAGCGTACGCGGATTGGAGATGTTGAGCAACCGCAACCTTTTGAATGGTGAGTAGATCAACACACTTGAATTTTATAAGCACTGCGTCTTAGGTAAGCAGAGAAAGGTCAGCTTCAACATTGGCAAGCACAAGACGGGAGGGGTGCTAGACTACATCCATTTAGATTTATGGGGTCCCTCTAAACTTCCATCAAAGGGAGGAAAGATGTATCTTCTCACATTCATTGATGATTTTTCACGAAAAGTTTGGGTGCGTTTCTCGAAGGCAAAAGGTGATGCTTTTGAAGCATTTAAAGAGTGGAAGATTTTGGTTGAAAATCAAATGGAGAGAAAAATCAAGTATCTTCACATAGACAATGGCTTGGAGTTTTGTAGTGAAAAGTTCAATGATTTCTGCAAGGTTCATGGGAGTGCAAGACATAAAACGGTCAGGCACACACCATAGTAGAATGGAGTTGCCGAAAGAATGAACATAACTCTTCTTGAGAAAGCTCGATGTATGCTCTTACAAGACAAGATGTCCAAAGTATTTTGGGCTGAAGCAGTTCATACTGCTTCTCATATTGTCAATCGATCTCTAGCATCAACGATTTACTTTAAGACTCCAGAATGAGGTATGGTCAGGTGAACCCTCTAACTATTTATACTTGCGAGTATTTGGGTGTCCAACTTATTATCATGTTAATGAAGGAAAGCTTGAATCAAGGGCTAGGAATGCCATATTCATAGGGTATGTAGATGGAGTAAAAGGGTACAAACTTTGGTATTTGTCCTTACTTAAATTTGTAGTTAGTAGAGATGTTACCTTTTATGAATCCTCTATACTTGATCCTCGTAAAGTTTCTGTGGAGTTATCAAGAAATGAGAACAACGAGCAGGTGGAGCTACCGGTGGAGCTTACCAAGGAAAATGATCAAGAGACTCAAGTTGATAAGTCAAAAGATGCAGATCTTGAAGAACTTGCTGTCAAAGAACTATACACAATTGCGAAGGGAAGGGATAAAAGGCAAATACGGAAACCGAAACATCTTATAGAGTAAGAAAATCTGATTGCATATGCGTTTGTAGCTGCAGAAGAAGAGATTAAGGATCTCGAGCCCTCATCATATGTTGAAGCAACTTCTTGTAAGGATGCTGCACAATGACAGTTGGCCATGATGGAAGCGATTGAGTCTCTTCACAAAAATGAGACATGAGCCTTAGTTAAAAGGCCAAAGGGGAAGAGGACAGTTGGATGAAAAGAGGGTATTCCAGAAGTGGAAGATGCTAGGTTCAAGGTGAGATTGGTTGCAAAGGGTTTCAGCCAGAAGGAGGGAATTGACTACAATGAGATCTTCTCTCCAGTCATGAAACATAGTTCAATTCGCGTGCTACTAGCATTGGTTGCACAATTTGATTTAGAGCTTCAACAACTTGATGTCAAAACTGCTTTCTTACATGGTGATCTAGAAGTCAGCCTGAAGGTTTCCTAGCTGAAGGAAAAGAAGATCATGTATGCCAACTGAAGAAGTCTTGTATGGTTTGAAGCAATCCCCTAAACAGTGGTACACAAAGTTTGATGCATTTATGACTACACATGGATTTTCGAGGAATGCATTTGATAACTGTGTATCATAACAAGATGTATGGTAACTCTATGATTTATCTATTGTTGTATGTTGATGATATGCTTATTGTTGCTAACAACATCACATAAATAAATATTTTGAAGAAACTGTTGAACAAGGAATTTGACATGAAGGATTTGGGAGATGCAAAGAAACTCCTTGGAATGGAGATTTCATGAGAAGACGGTGTTGTACATCTTTCTCAGAAGAAGTACATCGAAAAGGTTCTGGAGAGATTTAATATGCATATCAGCAAGCGTATAAGTACACCGTTAGCTTCTCATTTCAAGCTTTCAGAGTTACAAATGCCCTAGTCTATGGGTGAGGTGGAGCATATGTCAAAGGTTCCTTATGCAAGCGCAGTTGGCAATATTATGTATGCTATGGTGTGCACACGTCCATATACTGCTCAATCTGTAAATGTGGTAAGAAGGTATATGGCAAATCCAGGAAAAAGGCATTGGGAAGCTGTTAAGTGGCTATTGAGATATCTCAAAGGAGCTCCTGATGCTGGCCTAACCTTTCGGAAAGGTGAAGGTATTTCAGTTCTAGGTTATGTAGATTCTAACTATGCAGGGGATCTTGATAGAAGGAGGTCCACAACTGGATACATCTTTACTTTCGTTGGCAGTGCCGTTAGTTGGAATCAACTTTACAAACGATTGTCGCTTTGTCTACAACAGAGGCAGAATATATGGCAGCAATGGAGGCAGTGAAAGAAGCTATCTGGTTGAAAGGTTTGGTGGCAGAATTGAGTTTGGTTCAGCTGGAATCAATTCTAAGATGTGATAGTCAAAGTGCTATTCATTTGATTAAAAAGATTTCATGAGCGCACCAAACACATTGATGTCAGATTTCATTTTATTTGAGATGTCGTTGAAGAGGGAGCTATCAAGGTTGAGAAGGTTGTTACAGACGATAAAGCTGCAAACATGTTGACCAAGATAGTCCCACTTGCCAAGTTTGCACACTGCAAGGACTTGGCGGGAGTACTATTCATCAATGGATGCAAATCTGAGAGAACAACTGCTAGGTGGAGGTAGTATGTTCAACAAAGGTTTGATTCTTCTTGTTTCTTACAATGGGAATGCCCAGTAAGCTTAGAAGTTTTTGCCTAAGTTGTTTATACACATGCTCGGAACGCCAACCAAGGTGGAGATTGAAAGAGTTGGTTTGGTCCTTGTGGAATCAAACTTAATGGAAGATGAATTAATATGAAGATTTGGTAGAAAGATAATTAGTACAAAATAAAAGGTCAAGATAGTACCTTGGTAGGTGAAATTTAGGTAAACCATAAAATTATTTCACATGTTTAACCTTGATATTTTTAACACATAGTGATGTCATAGATGACATCTATTGGAATGTATGGGCCCACCAGTGATCTCGTGACCAGGTCCCTTGACAGAATAAAAGTGCAGAAGTAAAAATGCGGAAAATAAATAGCACAATGTAAATCAGGCACAAGAGTTTTACGTGGAAACCTCCTTGCTCAATGGAGTAAAACCACGACCTGTCACACAAGACTTTTCAAACTATTTTCATTAATCTTCTCAAAGCAAAAGTAAAAACCAGTTTACAACCACACATAGAGATTAACCTCCTAATCTCTAAACTAAGTAATACAACGATTACTTAACTTTGCCTAAGCTATGCCTGCATTGCCCACTACACTAATCCTCAACAATTAATGTAGATTTTTACAGTAAGACACAAAGTTACCCCTAACTATGTTCTTACAAAGACTCTCACAAGTTTTGAAACGTTTCTAACACAAGTGAAACAAATCCTACAAGTTAAGCTCAAATACAAACAATCAAGAACAACAACAGATACGAAAAGCTCTCCTTCAGTTGATCAGGTCCTTGTTGTAGGTGTTCTTGTGCTTGAGTTCTTCCTTGAAAATGGCCTTCTTTTCAAGCTTATGAATTTTCAGAGAAAATTCAAGTTTTTGTTTGCCAAATCTTGAGTTTGTGTTTTGTTGGAAGATACTATATTAAAATGAATACAAACTCCTTGGGACCGCCCATTGGATGAGAGCCTGTCTCTCTGGAAGGACGTGCACCTATCACATCAGAAGTGACAGCTTTTCTGACAGCTGTCTTGTCGTCCTTTCACATACACAGTCTTGCAGGGACCAGGTCCCTTGCAAAATTTTCTTGGTGATTTCTTGAGAAGACTTGCTGGCTCTCTCTCCTTTTGAATGAATGACTTAATTTGTTGTTTGTCATGTTGACTAAGTCAACCATAAAGAGTTATTGACCGTTGGACAAACAATTTCGTCCATTCTGATTGGTGTAGTACGCTGACGCCTCACCAATCTCTGACATGACGACTTTACAACTGTACCCCATTATAGATCTGGACGAGAGAACTTATCGAGGGACCAGGTCCTTGCATTTGTGAGGATCATCAAAATACCTAGAATATAACATTTTCCCCGTTTTTGATGATTACACACAAATATTCCTCACACTGAGTTTATTCATTTATTTCACTGTTATCAGTCCCAATAACAAAGATCTGGTTCCTTGTTAGATCTCTAAGTTTGTTAAATCATCAAAACTTAACATTAGCTTCAAAATAACATTTGTTAAATCATCAAAACTTAACATTAGCTTCAAAATAACATTTTCCCCTTTTTTTGATGATAGCAGACTTATTCACCAGATCCCCCTATCATCAAGAACTCTTCAGGTAACTGGTGTTTCATCATCCCCGAAGTTTGTCAAATCATCAAAACTTCAAAATAGCATTTTCCCCCTTTTTTATGATGAAAAACAACTTCTTTCCCCTATCGGCATGACCATGTCCTCTTTAAGTAGGTAGCATTGATTCCCCCTATCGGCATGACCATGTTCTCTTCAAGTAGCTAGAATTTATTCCCCCTAACATCATTGATCTCATACCTTAACAATTTTCCCCTTTTTGACATCATATAAAAGGGTTAAAGCAGTAAACCAAGTTGACAGAAATGCAGTTCAAGCAAATTCATGGCCACTTGGGCAACAATGAGCATGATAAAAAATGCATAAGGTAATGAGACAAGTCAGTAGAAACAAGACATTTTTCATCCATAAATAAAAGATCAGCCATCAAAGTATTGCAAATATGATTACGAATGAAAACCAGAACAATGCCCAAAAAGAGGAATGAGGACTGACATAGAAAGTTAGGAAGAGAAGGGACGACTTAGAGGCAAGGGATTAAAAGAATAGAATTAGTAGAACATATCCCTTAGCATGGTATTTTCAGAAGCCTTTTTTGAAGTTCGACATGCTTTGCTGCCCAGGCTTCATGTTGAACCTTCAGGGCTGCCATTTTTGTTTTCAACCTGGTCCCTCTGATAGTGTTGTTTCAGAAGTGGAGCCTTTAGGCAAACCATTTCAGTATCCTTGTTAGCAATAGCAACTATCATAGCTTTTAACGCAAGCCTGAGTTTCTCATGACATAAATATTAGAAGAAATCAAACTTACTCAAGGCCTCCGAGATGAATAGATCAATAATTAAGGAACCAATTTTTTTTTTCATTTTTTTCAGACACACTCCTATACAGAATACTTTGAGTTTTCAGAATATCAACCTTTTCCTTTTTGAACATCATCTTTTCCACTTCTTCATTTTTCTTGGTGGACCTGGTCCCTCTCCACACTTAAAAACATCTTCATCATAAAATTCTCCAGTAAGAACAAAGGGTTTAACCATTTGAAGTTTTTTTGAGAGAGGAGAAAATAAGGTTTTAAAAATTTCTAATTTTGGAAGGGGATTTGAAAAGATATATGGAGTATAAAGGAAGTGAAAGGGTGTATTAAGTGAAAGAAGGTGTCATTTTGGTATTCAAAAAATGGGACAACAATCAGATGCCTGAATGACAGCCATGTGGCAATTGTAACGGTTCACATGCATAATTCAAACCGCAATGTTAAGAATACTAACCTTTGAGAACGGATCGGGTCCCTCTCTGTAGTTTGAATGTGATTGCCTAGATCTGTCCTGACCTCTCTTTTCCTTCAGCCTTTTTCCATGTGTGTATACCCACAAAAGGTATGAGACTGAATTTGCTAAAACATACATAACTGAAAAGCAAAGATACCTGCTCCCTTCGCATAGTCATGAGAGAGTTGATTGCTTCAGGCGGGATCAATTCAAGAAGATTTTAGCATTCCTAAATCAGTATGATTATCTCAGCCAGGTCTTCAAGAGCTTCAAGATGCTGCTTAATGCACAGGAGTTGAGCACATCAAGCTACACTTGCTATATTCTCTACCTCAGTTGCTGAAAAGAGATCAACCTATAACATAAGCCACTCTTAAGGCACTCTTTCCATCAACTTGATACCCAGCATAAATAACATCACATGTTCCTCCAAATAAAAAAGTCTCCTAATGGACAGAATAGAACCAGGTCCCTGTTTTCTTCAAGTGTCTCCAGTTTCTCTTAGCAGCCCTCAAATGTGATTCCTTTGTACAAGAATTGAGTCTCTGAACCAGGTTCATCAGCATCCAACTTCAAGTTAGTTCCCATGAGAGTATGAATTGTCTAGGCACCTATAACATGAAACTTTTTCAGTAGCTTCTCTGAACTAGTACCAGGTCCCTGTCTTTGATCAAACATCATTTGCCCTGAACGTTGTGCTATCTTTTTCCCTGTAGCTAAGTCAGTGAGTACGTACATGTTCTTGACAAGCTGGTCCTTGCTTAGGCCTTGGGTGAAGATGTCAGCCATTTGATCTTCCATTTTGCAAAACTCATGATGACATTACCCCTTTTTAACATTGTCTTGACTTCAAGCAGCTCATTGATGTACTTTCCTGGACAACCAAGGGTACTTTTAGAGGTTTGCTGAATCTGTAGCTCTAAGAAGAAATCTTCCATCGTGCTCATTTAGAACTCACTACCCATGGATACGACAAACTCTCTTTTGAAGTCATTGTTGAAGAGAAATTTGGACAAGCGTTCATACCAAGCTCTAGTAGCTTGTTTCAACCCATACAGAGCCTTGTCCAACTTCAGCACATGATTTGACAGTTCTGCATCTTCAAAGCCTGGGGGATGTTTCACATACATTTCTTTCTTTAGATTCCCATTCAAGAAGGCACTCTTGACATCCATTTGAAAGAGCTTAAATTCCATATGAGCATCAAATGCTATCAAGATTCTGATGGCTTCCATTCTGGCTACAAGAGCAAAGGTCTCATCATTGTCCATCCCTACCTCTTGGTTATACCGCTGCACTACAAGCCTTGACTTGTTTCTAGTAATGGTTCCATGCTCGTCAAGCTTGTTTATGAAGACCCATCTTGTTCCAATCGCAGTTTTATTAGGAGGTATGGGGACCATGTGCCAAACTTTGCTCCTCTCAAACTGATGGAGTTCCTCCTACATAGATGTTACCTAATCAACATCCTGTAAAGCTTCCTTGATGTTATTTGGTTCAATAGATGACATAAAGGCTGAATAGGCAACTAGATTTCTTGTCCTGGATCTAGTTTGAATTCCAGAGACAAGTGGAGAGATCAAATTGTCCAATGGATGTGAAGATTTCCATCCTGACTTTCTGACTGACTCTACTTCAATTTCAGTATCAGATTCAGCATCATCATCTTCATGATTTTGGAGTGAACCTCCTGAGTAGTATCGGAGGGACCAGGTACTCCTGTGAGATCTGCAACAACTTCCTTTGCGACCTGTTTGATTCCAGCGTTTAGGCTGTCCTTTTCTTCCCTTTCCTTGATCAACTCCTCAATCTCAATGTCTCCATTGTGATCATCACTTTTCTCAGATTCATTAAAGGTCGCATGAATGCTCTCTTTAACACATAGAGTTCTTTTGTTAAACACTCTGTAATCTTTGCTAGGGGAGGAGTATCCCACAAACACACCTTCATCACTTATGACATCAAACTTACCCAAATCATCCTTTCCATTATTTAGCACAAAGCATTTACACCCAAATGGCTTAAGGTGGGCAATTGAAGGCTTTCTGTTGTTCAACAATATATAAGGTGTCTTCTTTATCATAGACCTGATAAGGCACCTATTAGTAACATAACATGCTGTGTTGACTGATTCTGCCCAGAAGTTCATAGCCAACCCCGAGTCAATCAACATAGTCCTTGCAATATCAACCAGAGTTCTGTTCTTTCTCTCAACCACTCCATTTTGTTGAGGAGTTCTTGGTGCAGAAAAAATATGATTGATTCCATTTTCAGCACAAAAACTTTCAATTTGAGAGTTCTTAAACTCTGTCCCATGGTCAGATCTAATACTAGCAATCTTGCAGTTGATCTTCAGTTGAATTGCTTTTGCAAAAGTAATCAAAATTCCAGCAGTTTCATCCTTTTTCCGCAGAAACATATTCCAGGTGTACCTGGAAGAAATCATCAACAATCACAAGAATATATTTTTTACCTCATCTACTTTGAATTCTGACAGGTCCACACAGATCCATGTGGAGAAGTTCCAAAGGTCTGGTAGTGCTCACACCCTTCTTTGCCTTGAAAGAAGACCTTGTTTGTTTGCCTTTTGCACAGGCGTCACATACTTTGTCATTGAAGAACTTCAGCTTTGGTAGTCCGCGGACCAGGTCCTCTGCAACAAGCTTGTTAAGTAAAGAGGTACTTACATGACCCAGTCGTCTATGCCAAAGATTTGCATCATCAGTTTGAGCACTCAGACAGGACAAACTGTCCCCTTCAATAGAATCAAGATCAGCAACATAATATTCTTACTCTTTTTGCAGACATCACAATTTTCTTAGTTGCACAGATTGTAACCACACACCCTTTAGACATGAACTTGACTTCATTTCCCTTGTCGCAAATTTGAGACACACTTAAGAGATTAAACTTAAGACCATCCTGATAGTGTACAATGTCCATGGAATGATCATCAGTTCTTCCTATCTTGCCAATACCAAGAATAAAGCCTTTCTTTCCACCGCTAAATGACACACCACCACCTTGGTGTGCTTCCAAAGAGAGGAAGTTTAGAGTATTTCCAGTCATATGCCTTGATCATCCACTATCCATATTTTAGCATTGACTGCTCCCTCTCTTTTGCACAAGAATCACTTATTAGACTTAGGAACCCAGTTCAAACGGAGTTCCCAAAAACTGTCAAAAGGCTTAATGAGAAACCAATCTGTCCATGGAGGTAAAATGTTCTTGCTAAAATGGTAACTAGGACCAGGTACCCATTCTTTTTTCTCAACAACTTTTCTGGATTTAAGAAACCTCTCCTGACTTTCTTTTACTCTCATTAGCTTCTCACACTTCTCTTTCAGATGACCATCTTTGCCACAGTGGGTACACAGTAAATTATTTGAAACTGACACATATTTACTATGTGGGTTGTAAGGAGGCTCTATTTGTCTACAACTTATCCCTTTCCTGCTGTTGAACTGTTGGTTTGCTAAGTTAGTGAGGATCTTAGAGGAGTCAGTCCATTTGAGAGAGTGATTCAGTTCCTCCTTCATCTTAATTAAGTCTTTCATTAGTTGAGATTTTCTTTTTAGGGAGGCAACTAACTTAGACTCAGAAGCCTTAAGTTTCTCTTCTAGTTCAATCTCAAAGTTACTGAGTTGTCGTTTCCCACCTTTAAAGGTACCAGGTTCCTCATTGGGTTCCAGACTCTCAGTCTCAAGGATACTTAACCTGACAGTCAATTCAGACATTTGAGAGTTGAGAGCTAAGTTTTCGTTCTCACATAGACTCAACATTTCATTAGTCGTCAGATTTTCAGTGGTTAGTTCATCAACAAAGTCAATCAATAGAGAATCAAGTTTTCTCAATCTATTGATAGGAAGAGTATCTAGGTCATTTTTGAGGTCAAGAAGAGTTACCTTATTTATATCCCCTTCATTATCAGATTTTACCATTAGAGAGAACATGGAGTTGTAAATGGTCTCATAATCCTCCACAACCATTATTGAGACATCCTCCAGACTGTCTATGTTTTCCTTAGGCTCACTTAATGTGTTACCCCACACTGCTAGAGCTTTCTTCACCAGTTGATCGGTATGAGCTTTACTCTTGGCATAGTCTGGGACCTGGTCCCTTCGGTGAGGTCTGAACTCCTGAGTTTCCTGCTTCTGACTGGGGCAATCTCTCATAAAGTGACCAGGTTTGCCGCATTTGTGACAAAGATCATTTGCATTGGCAGTTCTATTGGTTGAAGCTTTCTTTTGAAAACTTCCATGTTTCTTGATGATCTTCTGAAACCTTCTTGTGATGTAAGCCATTTCATCATCCTCCTCAGTTACATCATTTTGAGAAGTTTTCAAAGTGATGGATTTCTCCTTCTTTCCTTCCTTCACAGTCGTACCCTATTTCTTGTTCAGCTCATAGGTCTGAAGATTTTTGATCAGTTCGTCTATGGGCAAAGTTATTAGATATTTGGCCTCTGTTATAGCATCAACCTTGCCTTCCCAAGACTTTGGAAGAACCTTGATAATCTTTAGAACTTGTTTGCTTATAGGGATAGGCTCACCCAAGCACCTAAGTTCATTGATTATGGAAGTGAATCTTGAGTTCATCTCAAAGATAGTTTCACCTTTCTTCATGCAGAAGTTCTCGTACTGAGTCATAAGCATATCGACCTTAGACTCCTTTACTAGTTGTGTTCCTTCGTGGGATGTTTGAAGACGGTCCCATATCTCCTTGGCAGTCTTACAAGCTGAGATTTTGTTGTATTCGTCTGCTCCAATTCCACACACCAGAATCTTCTTTGCTTTGTAGTTCTTTTCTATCTTCTTCCTATCTACTTCATTGTACTATTTTCTGGTTTTGACAGTTGTAATGATGAGCTCGCCATCCTTCACTTCCTTTGTAGGAATATATGGTCCATCAAGAATGATGTCCCACAGCTCAGTGTCCTCAACGTTGATGTAGTCATGCATTCGATTCTTCCACCAGCCATAGTATTGACCATTAAAATGTGGCGGCCTAGTAGATGACTGACCTTCCTCTATTTGGGTGGAACAATCATTCCTTCTCGATCTTTTCTTTTCTTGGTGTTAACCAAATTGAAAAGTGAAGCTCTGATACCACTTGTTGGAATGTATACGCCCAGCAGTGATCTCAGGACCAGGTCCCTCGATAGAATAACAATGTAGAAATAAAAGTGTGGAAAATAAATAGCACAAAGTAAATCAGGTACAAGAGTTTTATGTGGAAACCTCTTTGCTCAAGGGAGTAAAACCACGACCTGTCACACAGGACTTTTCAAACTGTTTTCAGTAATCTTCTCAAAGCAAAAGTAAAAACCAATTTACAACCACACATAGAGATTAACCTCTTAATTTCTAAACTAAGTAATACAACGATTACTTAACCAAGCCTAAGCAATGCCTGCATTGCCCACTACACTAATCCTCAACAATTAATGTAGATTTTTACAGTAAAACATAAAGTTACCCCTAACTATGTTCTTACAAAGACTCTCACAAGTTTTGAAACGTTTCTAACACAAGTGAAACAAATCCTACAAGTTAAGCTCAAATACAAACAATCAAGAACAACAACAGATACGAAAAGCTCTCCTTCAGTTGATCAGGTCCTTGTTGTAGGTGTTCTTGTGCTTGAGTTCTTCCTTGAAAATGGCCTTCTTTTCAAGCTTATGAATTTTCAGAGAAAATTCAAGTTTTTGTTTGCCAAATCTTGAGTTTGTGTTTTGTTGGAAGATACTATATTAAAATGAATACAAACTCCTTGGGACCGCCCATTGGATGAGAGCCTGCCTCTCTGGAAGGACGTGCACCTATCACATCAGAAGTGACAGCTTTTCTGACAGCTGTCTTGTCGTCCTTTCACATACACAGTCTTGCAGGGACCAGGTCCCTTGCAAAATTTTCTTGGTGATTTCTTGAGAAGACTTGCTGGCTCTCTCTCCTTTTGAATGAATGACTTAGTTTGTTGTTTGTCATGTTGACTAAGTCAACCATAAAGAGTTATTGACCGTTGGACAAACAATTTCGTCCATTCTGATTGGTGTAGTACGCTGACGCCTCACCAATCTCTGACATGACGACTTTACAACTGTACCCCATTATAGATCTGGACGAGAGAACTTATCGAGGGACCAGGTCCTTGCATTTGTGAGGATCATCAAAATACCTAGAATATAACATTTTCCCCGTTTTTGATGATTACACACAAATATTCCTCACACTGAGTTTATTCATTTATTTCACTGTTATCAGTCCCAATAACAAAGATCTGGTTCCTTGTTAGATCTCTAAGTTTGTTAAATCATCAAAACTTAACATTAGCTTCAAAATAACATTTGTTAAATCATCAAAACTTAACATTAGCTTCAAAATAACATTTTCCCCTTTTTTTGATGATAGCAGACTTATTCACCAGATCCCCCTATCATCAAGAACTCTTCAGGTAACTGGTGTTTCATCATCCCCGAAGTTTGTCAAATCATCAAAACTTCAAAATAGCATTTTCCCCCTTTTTTATGATGAAAAACAACTTCTTTCCCCTATCGGCATGACCATGTCCTCTTTAAGTAGGTAGCATTGATTCCCCCTATCGGCATGACCATGTTCTCTTCAAGTAGCTAGAATTTATTCCCCCTAACATCATTGATCTCATACCTTAACAATTTTCCCCTTTTTGACATCATATAAAAGGGTTAAAGCAGTAAACCAAGTTGACAGAAATGCAGTTCAAGCAAATTCATGGCCACTTGGGCAACAATGAGCATGATAAAAAATGCATAAGGTAATGAGACAAGTCAGTAGAAACAAGACATTTTTCATCCATAAATAAAAGATCAGCCATCAAAGTATTGCAAATATGATTACGAATGAAAACCAGAACAATGCCCAAAAAGAGGAATGAGGACTGACATAGAAAGTTAGGAAGAGAAGGGACGACTTAGAGGCAAGGGATTAAAAGAATAGAATTAGTAGAACATATCCCTTAGCATGGTATTTTCAGAAGCCTTTTTTGAAGTTCGACATGCTTTGCTGCCCAGGCTTCATGTTGAACCTTCAGGGCTGCCATTTTTGTTTTCAACCTGGTCCCTCTGATAGTGTTGTTTCAGAAGTGGAGCCTTTAGGCAAACCATTTCAGTATCCTTGTTAGCAATAGCAACTATCATAGCTTTTAACGCAAGCCTGAGTTTCTCATGACATAAATATTAGAAGAAATCAAACTTACTCAAGGCCTCCGAGATGAATAGATCAATAATTAAGGAACCAATTTTTTTTTTCATTTTTTTCAGACACACTCCTATACAGAATACTTTGAGTTTTCAGAATATCAACCTTTTCCTTTTTGAACATCATCTTTTCCACTTCTTCATTTTTCTTGGTGGACCTGGTCCCTCTCCACACTTAAAAACATCTTCATCATAAAATTCTCCAGTAAGAACAAAGGGTTTAACCATTTGAAGTTTTTTTGAGAGAGGAGAAAATAAGGTTTTAAAAATTTCTAATTTTGGAAGGGGATTTGAAAAGATATATGGAGTATAAAGGAAGTGAAAGGGTGTATTAAGTGAAAGAAGGTGTCATTTTGGTATTCAAAAAATGGGACAACAATCAGATGCCTGAATGACAGCCATGTGGCAATTGTAACGGTTCACATGCATAATTCAAACCGCAATGTTAAGAATGCTAACCTTTGAGAACGGATCGGGTCCCTCTCTGTAGTTTGAATGTGATTGCCTAGATCTGTCCTGACCTCTCTTTTCCTTCAGCCTTTTTCCATGTGTGTATACCCACAAAAGGTATGAGACTGAATTTGCTAAAACATACATAACTGAAAAGCAAAGATACCTGCTCCCTTCGCATAGTCATGAGAGAGTTGATTGCTTCAGGCGGGATCAATTCAAGAAGATTTTAGCATTCCTAAATCAGTATGATTATCTCAGCCAGGTCTTCAAGAGCTTCAAGATGCTGCTTAATGCACAGGAGTTGAGCACATCAAGCTACACTTGCTATATTCTCTACCTCAGTTGCTGAAAAGAGATCAACCTATAACATAAGCCACTCTTAAGGCACTCTTTCCATCAACATGATACCCAGCATAAATAACATCACATGTTCCTCCAAATAAAAAAGTCTCCTAATGGACAGAATAGAACCAGGTCCCTGTTTTCTTCAAGTGTCTCCAGTTTCTCTTAGCAGCCCTCAAATGTGATTCCTTTGTACAAGAATTGAGTCTCTGAACCAGGTTCATCAGCATCCAACTTCAAGTTAGTTCCCATGAGAGTATGAATTGTCTAGGCACCTATAACATGAAACTTTTTCAGTAGCTTCTCTGAACTAGTACCAGGTCCCTGTCTTTGATCAAACATCATTTGCCCTGAACGTTGTGCTATCTTTTTCCCTGTAGCTAAGTCAGTGAGTACGTACATGTTCTTGACAAGCTGGTCCTTGCTTAGGCCTTGGGTGAAGATGTCAGCCATTTGATCTTCCATTTTGCAAAACTCATGATGACATTACCCCTTTTTAACATTGTCTTGACTTCAAGCAGCTCATTGATGTACTTTCCTGGACAACCAAGGGTACTTTTAGAGGTTTGCTGAATCTGTAGCTCTAAGAAGAAATCTTCCATCGTGCTCATTTAGAACTCACTACCCATGGATACGACAAACTCTCTTTTGAAGTCATTGTTGAAGAGAAATTTGGACAAGCGTTCATACCAAGCTCTAGTAGCTTGTTTCAACCCATACAGAGCCTTGTCCAACTTCAGCACATGATTTGACAGTTCTGCATCTTCAAAGCCTGGGGGATGTTTCACATACATTTCTTTCTTTAGATTCCCATTCAAGAAGGCACTCTTGACATCCATTTGAAAGAGCTTAAATTCCATATGAGCATCAAATGCTATCAAGATTCTGATGGCTTCCATTCTGGCTACAAGAGCAAAGGTCTCATCATTGTCCATCCCTACCTCTTGGTTATACCGCTGCACTACAAGCCTTGACTTGTTTCTAGTAATGGTTCCATGCTCGTCAAGCTTGTTTATGAAGACCCATCTTGTTCCAATCACAGTTTTATTAGGAGGTATGGGGACCATGTGCCAAACTTTGCTCCTCTCAAACTGATGGAGTTCCTCCTACATAGATGTTACCTAATCAACATCCTGTAAAGCTTCCTTGATGTTATTTGGTTCAATAGATGACATAAAGGCTGAATAGGCAACTAGATTTCTTGTCCTGGATCTAGTTTGAATTCCAGAGACAAGTGGAGAGATCAAATTGTCCAATGGATGTGAAGATTTCCATCCTGACTTTCTGACTGACTCTACTTCAATTTCAGTATCAGATTCAGCATCATCATCTTCATGATTTTGGAGTGAACCTCCTGAGTAGTATCGGAGGGACCAGGTACTCCTGTGAGATCTGCAACAACTTCCTTTGCGACCTGTTTGATTCCAGCGTTTAGGCTGTCCTTTTCTTCCCTTTCCTTGATCAACTCCTCAATCTCAATGTCTCCATTGTGATCATCACTTTTCTCAGATTCATTAAAGGTCGCATGAATGCTCTCTTTAACACATAGAGTTCTTTTGTTAAACACTCTGTAATCTTTGCTAGGGGAGGAGTATCCCACAAACACACCTTCATCACTTATGACATCAAACTTACCCAAATCATCCTTTCCATTATTTAGCACAAAGCATTTACACCCAAATGGCTTAAGGTGGGCAATTGAAGGCTTTCTGTTGTTCAACAATATATAAGGTGTCTTCTTTATCATAGACCTGATAAGGCACCTATTAGTAACATAACATGCTGTGTTGACTGATTCTGCCCAGAAGTTCATAGCCAACCCCGAGTCAATCAACATAGTCCTTGCAATATCAACCAGAGTTCTGTTCTTTCTCTCAACCACTCCATTTTGTTGAGGAGTTCTTGGTGCAGAAAAAATATGATTGATTCCATTTTCAGCACAAAAACTTTCAATTTGAGAGTTCTTAAACTCTGTCCCATGGTCAGATCTAATACTAGCAATCTTGCAGTTGATCTTCAGTTGAATTGCTTTTGCAAAAGTAATCAAAATTCCAGCAGTTTCATCCTTTTTCCGCAGAAACATATTCCAGGTGTACCTGGAAGAAATCATCAACAATCACAAGAATATATTTTTTACCTCATCTACTTTGAATTCTGACAGGTCCACACAGATCCATGTGGAGAAGTTCCAAAGGTCTGGTAGTGCTCACACCCTTCTTTGCCTTGAAAGAAGACCTTGTTTGTTTGCCTTTTGCACAGGCGTCACATACTTTGTCATTGAAGAACTTCAGCTTTGGTAGTCCGCGGACCAGGTCCTCTGCAACAAGCTTGTTAAGTAAAGAGGTACTTACATGACCCAGTCGTCTATGCCAAAGATTTGCATCATCAGTTTGAGCACTCAGACAGGACAAACTGTCCCCTTCAATAGAATCAAGATCAGCAACATAATATTCTTACTCTTTTTGCAGACATCACAATTTTCTTAGTTGCACAGATTGTAACCACACACCCTTTAGACATGAACTTGACTTCATTTCCCTTGTCGCAAATTTGAGACACACTTAAGAGATTAAACTTAAGACCATCCTGATAGTGTACAATGTCCATGGAATGATCATCAGTTCTTCCTATCTTGCCAATACCAAGAATAAAGCCTTTCTTTCCACCGCTAAATGACACACCACCACCTTGGTGTGCTTCCAAAGAGAGGAAGTTTAGAGTATTTCCAGTCATATGCCTTGATCATCCACTATCCATATTTTAGCATTGACTGCTCCCTCTCTTTTGCACAAGAATCACTTATTAGACTTAGGAACCCAGTTCAAACGGAGTTCCCAAAAACTGTCAAAAGGCTTAATGAGAAACCAATCTGTCCATGGAGGTAAAATGTTCTTGCTAAAATGGTAACTAGGACCAGGTACCCATTCTTTTTTCTCAACAACTTTTCTGGATTTAAGAAACCTCTCCTGACTTTCTTTTACTCTCATTAGCTTCTCACACTTCTCTTTCAGATGACCATCTTTGCCACAGTGGGTACACAGTAAATTATTTGAAACTGACACATATTTACTATGTGGGTTGTAAGGAGGCTCTATTTGTCTACAACTTATCCCTTTCCTGCTGTTGAACTGTTGGTTTGCTAAGTTAGTGAGGATCTTAGAGGAGTCAGTCCATTTGAGAGAGTGATTCAGTTCCTCCTTCATCTTAATTAAGTCTTTCATTAGTTGAGATTTTCTTTTTAGGGAGGCAACTAACTTAGACTCAGAAGCCTTAAGTTTCTCTTCTAGTTCAATCTCAAAGTTACTGAGTTGTCGTTTCCCACCTTTAAAGGTACCAGGTTCCTCATTGGGTTCCAGACTCTCAGTCTCAAGGATACTTAACCTGACAGTCAATTCAGACATTTGAGAGTTGAGAGCTAAGTTTTCGTTCTCACATAGACTCAACATTTCATTAGTCGTCAGATTTTCAGTGGTTAGTTCATCAACAAAGTCAATCAATAGAGAATCAAGTTTTCTCAATCTATTGATAGGAAGAGTATCTAGGTCATTTTTGAGGTCAAGAAGAGTTACCTTATTTATATCCCCTTCATTATCAGATTTTACCATTAGAGAGAACATGGAGTTGTAAATGGTCTCATAATCCTCCACAACCATTATTGAGACATCCTCCAGACTGTCTATGTTTTCCTTAGGCTCACTTAATGTGTTACCCCACACTGCTAGAGCTTTCTTCACCAGTTGATCGGTATGAGCTTTACTCTTGGCATAGTCTGGGACCTGGTCCCTTCGGTGAGGTCTGAACTCCTGAGTTTCCTGCTTCTGACTGGGGCAATCTCTCATAAAGTGACCAGGTTTGCCGCATTTGTGACAAAGATCATTTGCATTGGCAGTTCTATTGGTTGAAGCTTTCTTTTGAAAACTTCCATGTTTCTTGATGATCTTCTGAAACCTTCTTGTGATGTAAGCCATTTCATCATCCTCCTCAGTTACATCATTTTGAGAAGTTTTCAAAGTGATGGATTTCTCCTTCTTTCCTTCCTTCACAGTCGTACCCTATTTCTTGTTCAGCTCATAGGTCTGAAGATTTTTGATCAGTTCGTCTATGGGCAAAGTTATTAGATATTTGGCCTCTGTTATAGCATCAACCTTGCCTTCCCAAGACTTTGGAAGAACCTTGATAATCTTTAGAACTTGTTTGCTTATAGGGATAGGCTCACCCAAGCACCTAAGTTCATTGATTATGGAAGTGAATCTTGAGTTCATCTCAAAGATAGTTTCACCTTTCTTCATGCAGAAGTTCTCGTACTGAGTCATAAGCATATCGACCTTAAACTCCTTTACTAGTTGTGTTCCTTCGTGGGATGTTTGAAGACGGTCCCATATCTCCTTGGCAGTCTTACAAGCTGAGATTTTGTTGTATTCGTCTGCTCCAATTCCACACACCAGAATCTTCTTTGCTTTGTAGTTCTTTTCTATCTTCTTCCTATCTACTTCATTGTACTATTTTCTGGTTTTGACAGTTGTAATGATGAGCTCGCCATCCTTCACTTCCTTTGTAGGAATATATGGTCCATCAAGAATGATGTCCCACAGCTCAGTGTCCTCAACGTTGATGTAGTCATGCATTCGATTCTTCCACCAGCCATAGTATTGACCATTAAAATGTGGCGGCCTAGTAGATGACTGACCTTCCTCTATTTGGGTGGAACAATCATTCCTTCTCGATCTTTTCTTTTCTTGGTGTTAACCAAATTGAAAAGTGAAGCTCTGATACCACTTGTTGGAATGTATACGCCCAGCAGTGATCTCAGGACCAGGTCCCTCGATAGAATAACAATGTAGAAATAAAAGTGTGGAAAATAAATAGCACAAAGTAAATCAGGCACAAGAGTTTTATGTGGAAACCTCTTTGCTCAAGGGAGTAAAACCACGACCTGTCACACAGGACTTTTCAAACTGTTTTCAGTAATCTTCTCAAAGCAAAAGTAAAAACCAATTTACAACCACACATAGAGATTAACCTCTTAATTTCTAAACTAAGTAATACAACGATTACTTAACCAAGCCTAAGCAATGCCTGCATTGCCCACTACACTAATCCTCAACAATTAATGTAGATTTTTACAGTAAAACATAAAGTTACCCCTAACTATGTTCTTACAAAGACTCTCACAAGTTTTGAAACGTTTCTAACACAAGTGAAACAAATCCTACAAGTTAAGCTCAAATACAAACAATCAAGAACAACAACAGATACGAAAAGCTCTCCTTCAGTTGATCAGGTCCTTGTTGTAGGTGTTCTTGTGCTTGAGTTCTTCCTTGAAAATGGCCTTCTTTTCAAGCTTATGAATTTTCAGAGAAAATTCAAGTTTTTGTTTGCCAAATCTTGAGTTTGTGTTTTGTTGGAAGATACTATATTAAAATGAATACAAACTCCTTGGGACCGCCCATTGGATGAGAGCCTGCCTCTCTGGAAGGACGTGCACCTATCACATCAGAAGTGACAGCTTTTCTGACAGCTGTCTTGTCGTCCTTTCACATACACAGTCTTGCAGGGACCAGGTCCCTTGCAAAATTTTCTTGGTGATTTCTTGAGAAGACTTGCTGGCTCTCTCTCCTTTTGAATGAATGACTTAATTTGTTGTTTGTCATGTTGACTAAGTCAACCATAAAGAGTTATTGACCGTTGGACAAACAATTTCGTCCATTCTGATTGGTGTAGTACGCTGACGCCTCACCAATCTCTGACATGACGACTTTACAACTGTACCCCATTATAGATCTGGACGAGAGAACTTATCGAGGGACCAGGTCCTTGCATTTGTGAGGATCATCAAAATACCTAGAATATAACATTTTCCCCGTTTTTGATGATTACACACAAATATTCCTCACACTGAGTTTATTCATTTATTTCACTGTTATCAGTCCCAATAACAAAGATCTGGTTCCTTGTTAGATCTCTAAGTTTGTTAAATCATCAAAACTTAACATTAGCTTCAAAATAACAACATCAATAGGAAGAATTCATTCCAATAAATAGGTAGCTCTTAAGTCATTTTCAAAACATCCTCTCACTTGCTTTCTCACCTTCTAAGGAATTTGATGTTCTCTCTTGTAGTATTTCACTTGTATTTTTTGTAGAGTGAAATAAATATTAGTGTAGTTGTTCTTTGGTGGATGTAGGATCATTTTGATCCAAACCACGTTAAATATTATTGTTCTTTCCTTGTTCTTTAATTTCACGTTTCCACTAACGAATGAAAACTTGTATAAAAAATAAGACACTTTTGATCAGCCACAAACAACCTACATATGATAAGAGCCTAGTTATCCATATGGTTATCTTTTACATCATTTTACCAAGGAGTGGTTTACATTAAGATGTTGATAATGTTTTTGTATTCAAAGATACAACCTCCTCAAAATACACAACACTCTTACTATTATCGACAGCCAAACTAGAAGCCTTCACGTATATAACATTTTGATTAACTCTGGATCTACCCTACTGAACATAAGTAGATCAACAATCTATAGGTTTTTACATCTAGGATGATAAGTAAAATCAGAATTATGATTATCTGTAACAACGAGTACACAAATTATAAAAACTATTTTAAAAGTAGTAGAATTAAGACTTCATCTGATTGAATATGTCAATTAGAGTATCATTACTTTATCTAAAATTGGGGCAAAAGAGAAATCTAGTTTAATAATCAAGTAAAGAGTATGCTGGCTTTTAGAGAATGAGAAACAGAGTCCATTGATAGATAGAGAAATCTTCACGAGTCTCATCATGTCTCTCAACCACAAGTTGATGCATTGAACTATCAATCTTGAATACTATATATCTGTGGTTCCTTTTCATTTTCAACTCCGAAAATTTCAGCTTGCATTCATCACTCACTGCTATCCCTGAGGCTGAATTCGCCTATGCAAATGCCATAAATTTAGACAAAAAATATAATTTCTCTTGTTCTGGTATATATAGCCCTATAATGTATGGACATATTTGCCTCCCTATCTCATGTTCAATATGCACCGGAAATGTACCTCACGTTCAACAATGTGGTCTAGTGATCACGAGGTCTCAAGTTCAAATTCCAATAGAGACAAAAAAAAAGCACTAGATGAATTCTTCCTATCTACATTGAAAGGTACTAGCGATTTCAATTCTTCCTATCTACATTGAAATCTCTTTAGTAAGGCGGAACTAACAAAACCTCTTTAGTTGCCGTCTGATCTTAAATAATAAACAAACTGATGATACTATTAAAGCTGCTTTGAAAGGTACTAGGGATATTGAAAAATATCAAGCTGATGTGAGGGAAATATTAAATGAAAAAAGAAGGGTTGTAGGTGTTGATCAAAGTAATGCTACTGCTTTAGATGACAATTGGTTGCTGTCACTTTTGAGCAAAATCGTGTAGCTAAATGGATGTTTGTACATGTAATATTGGTCATCAAAAAGCTGCTGGAAACAGAGATGTTTTAGATGATCGAGAGTTAGCTTATGTCCTAAACCTAGAGAGATAGCAACAAAAAATTGTGAATGCTTCAGGTGTTTGAAATAATCAGTAAGTTGCTACTAATGAGGTGCAATCAAGAGAATTTGGACTAAAATTGCAAGTTGAAAACGAAAGAGCAACTGAATGTAACTGGAAATTGCAAGTTTTAAACGAGAATGCAACTGAAAATTGAAAATGAGAATGCTACTGAAAATTGCAAGATGACATAGGTCCTGAGATATTATGTCGTTCCATATTGAAGGAAAATGAATGATATGTTTTTGCTTTAAAATCCCCAAGTCTAACTTGGACGGCTGGGGGTTGACATTAATAAAACATAACACTAAAATCATCCTCGGTAAATAAATTTGTATTGGCATATACTTTTATTTAGATACTAATTTGATACTAAATGATGCTTAATATCCAGATGCAATAAAAATAACACACGAACTACAAAGAATTCTAAAACAGAAAGAGACTTAATTTCTACATAACTAGTCTTTCTATGTAACTATGAATGCCGCTGATGCGGTGGTTCGTAGGAAGCCCCTTTATTTCTAATTTTCTCCAACTTTGTCTTGTGATATCGTAACACGAGCATAAAGCACCCGACTCTAAGTTGAGGATGAATAAAATCTGCCCATCACAAAACATGCATGATAATATGATTTGGGGTATGATTTTTGGTGGTATGTGCTTCCACATTGAAGGATAGTGAATGATATGACTCTCCCATTCTTCTTCTTTTTGAATTTGTCCTAAAACCCGCAAGTGGAAATATTCACATGACCATTTTGGACAATTAATGATTGCTAGCTTACCCTTCACCTCTATCAACTCGTAATACCACCACTTAGATGAATTCTTCAATACAATAAGTTTGAAATTTCAGTTTTAAGATCAAATGCATCTAAAGCAAGTGTTTCTCCATGGTAAACAAACCTATAGATAACTCCATTGATGCAAACCCCGGGCTTGTACATAACAGATCTGGGAATCCTTTGAGTATTTCTCCATGATTTGTCTATGCCTAATGTGAAAACACATTGTTTTATGTACAATCCGCGACCATCTCGTGTCAAAAGAACTTTATACTTGTTTTCTTCTGGCTCAAAACCTAACCAATAGTAAAGGAGAGACTGATCATCATTTAGTTTGGGAAGATATCTTACTTCTCCTGTACTTAGGTTTAAAATTGCAGCAGGTTTCTGAATGCAAAATAAACCGTTAACGCAACTGATATCAGAACCTACAGGGATATAGAAGGGGAATTCATCAAAACTCCAAAGGCTGGAAGCAGAGATTTTTCCATCTCCAAATTCATAAACTTCCCTTCTGTCCAAGAAGTATTTTGTTTCACTCTGACGGATCATAGATTGAGATGTATGGATATCCGTAAAATATGATTCAAAAACAAGAGAATTAAAGAATTTAGTAACGCACTTGAAATGCATTAGTGATTTGACAGGAAGCCATGTGAATATTTGAATGACTATTTCTTCAGGAATTGATGGATTCATCTACTTGTACACAAGTTGGACGCTTTTTTTTTAAGGTCTAAAACCCTACTCTTATGGAGCATATATTTATGAGTTGATTCGTCAAGTTGGACGCCTTTTTTTAATGAGTTAGGACTTTTATTTTTCTGTGTCCAAAATAACAAAATTATTTTCTAAAAATAGGTCCCATAGAACGATGTATTACTAATTTTCCCCCTTTTCTCCTAATTCTAATAGAAAAGTGTACTATTTTTTATATTTTTATTTTCGTAGAGGCAAAAAGAGAATCCTAAAGTCATTAAACCTCATACAAATCAACCGATAAATATACGCTCCATGGAAGGTTTTAGACCTTAAACAAAAAAAATAATCCAACTATGAATCAGAAGAACATGAATTTATCAATTCCAAATGAAATTATGTTTGAAATATTCTCATGGCTTTTGGTCAAATCTTTATTGCGTTTCAAGTGTATTACAAAATTTGGTCAGTCTCTTGTCTCGGAATCAAATTTTGTGAATATCCATACTTGTCTTTCTATGACTCGTCGTGGCGGAACAAAATTCTTACTGCGCGAAAGAGAATCAATTTTTTTCCACTGCTGAGCAAAGATAAAGAAAAGACTCTGCTCCCTTTTTGCAAATTGCGAGATTTATTGACCTCTACCTCCCTGACCTTTCATATTGTCCATTGAATTGCGTTAATGGTTTATTTTGCGTTTGGGACCCATTCACTACACGATCTGCTGCAATTTTCAATCCGAGTACAAGAGAATTAAGATTTCTTCCTAACATAGATGAATCTGTTTTTCCTGGTAACTATTCATTAGGATTTGAGTTGGAAGAAAAGAAGTTCAAAGTTTTTTTGACATCATATCATGAACGGAACAATCAAAGACAGTGGGTTTTAACTTTAGGAATAGACAAATCTTGGAGAGAGACTAAAAGCATTTCCTTTCCTATTCTCTATTTTAAGCATAGTGTTTGAATTAGTGGAGTTATCTACCAGTTTATTTATGGTGATGCTATAGCTGCAATTGATGTTAAAACTGAAAAATCTGAAACTATTGCATTGTGGAATGATGAGTCACGTGTACTATTACGAGTTGATAGAGGTGAATGGTAAATTAGAGGTCATAGATTACAGAAAATGGGTAAGTGGATACTTTGACTTGTGGATTTTAGAGCAGACTCCACAAAGAAAATGGGAGAGACATATCATTGGTGTTCACTCAATATGGAATGCTTTAAAGCCTAGATTTGTATCATCCTTCATTGCCCATGATGGGGAGATTGTATTCGTCGTCATCTTAAAATATGGTGCTTGTTTGTGTTATGATGTCACAAGAAAGAGTTGGAGGTAATTAAAAATCATGGGATTTCCTAAGGAAAACTACATCAGAGGCATTTATAGTTATGCCGAAACTCTCGTTCCTTAGGGTCAATAAATGAATTTGACCCGCCAACAAAAATTGGAACACATTGAGTCTTTAAAAAAATTTCAATATAGACAATGGACTTCAGACAGAAATCTTCCGCCGTGAAGTAGGAATTTGGCTTAATTTCACTTAAAAATTGTGAAACAAAATAATTGTCAATTAATATTCAAATTAAAATAAAGGAATCACAAAAACCTTCTTTTTCAAATATGTATACCTAGCAAATAGTGTCGTACACCTTGTTTCTTAGTGTGTGTGATCTTGTTGGTCACTATTTCAAGTCCCTTATACACTTTGATTTTATCTAAGTTGATTATTTCTCCTCGAAAATGGGTGGCAAGGTTAACAGAGAGATGGGATTTTCCCATTCCTGTTGCTCCCATTCTGAACACCAATTTATTCTTGTTGAACTTGTTGTTGTTGATGATGAAAGTATTCATTATAGCTACACATAAAATAAAATTATATTAATAATTAGTTTAAAATAGTAAATAATCTCATGAAAACCACTCATGCATACACTCATACATTAAATAATCTTATTAATATAAGGTTAATAAGTAGAAACCTTGCTTGAGATGTAATAAACTTTGTAAAATAATATATTTTTCTTGATGTTGATTCTGAAACAGATTGCATTGAGCATTTATAGTAAAATGTATTTTGTGGACTTATTAATTATCATACAATATTCAGAAATACTGATATCTTTTAGGATAAGATCAATACCTTTTGAAAAATGTATAGATATGTCAACTGGAATTTTGGTAATGACAAGTAAATAATATTAGGATAAAGTTGACAAATGCACATTCTTTGAAGATCGCATATAACTGGGCATTTATAGTAAAAATGTGATTATGAACTTATGAATTGGTCTATTTCAAATTTTAAAAAAAATTCATATCTTTTAGGATATGAATATTATTGAAAAAAACCTAAAGATACGTCAGCTTGAATTTTGGTTATTAGGGTTAAATAATTTTAGAATGAAGTTTCTAGATACACATTTTTATGAGGTCACATGTCAGATTGACGAAAATATGGTTTTCAAAAGGATTGTAAAAAGAACTCAATAATATTTCTGAAGGAATACATTCAAGTGATACTGCATCAATTCATACACAATTTAACAACACGTCATACGTGCTAAGTCTAATTCAATTAGAAGGGAAGGAACAATTATCGATAACAATTTCAATTACAATTATTTATATTTCCTTGTGCAGCATGTAATAATAGCTAACTGTTTTATTAAATGAAGCATCCATCATCGTGATTGAATTAGGTAGAATATATTTCCTTAAATGATCCTTACCAATAGATTGCAAATTTTTTTTATTTTCTCTTCTTGGTATATGCAACAATTTTAAATTTGGAGTTAAGAATGTTAATCTTTAAAATTCTTTAAGGTTAGAATCTTCCCAAACATTTATAGTCATTTATTTTTTCACTTTATTATCTTGACATTAAGAATAATCTCATCTAATATTGTAAGAACGTCTTTATATTAATATATATTAAATATCATAGACTTGGACTAGGACTTGGCGCTTGGGATTCGATCGGACCTTAAAATAAATATTTTTATAAAGCTGAAATATATACTCTATAAATAACAATGATTTTACAAACAAGAAGAGTATATATATCTGTAGTTTGATACAAACTGTACAAAATATATGAAACATTACAGTGACCAAGAGAAAAAATAACACAAGATAGAGATAATGATAGTTTATGTACACTCAATACTAATATTGTGATCATCATTTTAGAGAAATCTTTCCACAATATCTAGAGATGGTTGCAAAACAGTATTCCTCCATTCTTCGTCAACAACTTCTTTTCTCTCTTCTTTGAAAACGTCAGCAGCAATAATATGATGCACCGACCACATTTTCTCATTTATTAATCGTTGAATCTTGTCAAGTTGGTTACAAATTAATATACGAGTATTACGCTTGATACTTGAAATTGAAGCTTGAAGAATCATCTTCTTTGATTCATCATCTCCGTCTATATTTTTTTCTTCCCTTAAATATTTGGCCATTTCAGGGACACCAATGGACCGTCGGATTCCTTTGGTGTAATCTGCATCTGGAATGTAAAATTGCCGCACCTCATCCACCAGCCCTGCATGCAGCATAAATTTAAGAATAGTTTTATTTAGGTGAACATATATTTGAAAACCGAAAGTATTATTAAGAAAACTATATAAGAAAAGTTTTAGTTAGAGTCATTATTATATTTTGATTCATATATAAAATAACTACAAAAACTACCTGCATTGACCATTTCATCAACCCTCGTGTCAACTCTACGGTTCAAGACTGATTGCTCTACATCAATCCAAATAAAGCAACTGTCATACTTATGTTTGAACATGAATACAGGGTCTTCCACAAGTTTTTCAATAAACGAATTTGACCCTCCAACAATAATTGGAACACATTGAGTCTTCAAAATTTTTTCTATGTATTCAATGCTCTTCAGACAGAAATCTTCGGCCATGAAGTTGGAATCTGGCTCAATTTCACCTAAAAAATTATGAAACAAAATAATTGCCAATTAATATTCACATTAAAATAAAGGAATCACAAAAAAATGTCTTTTTCAAATATGTATACCTAGCAAATAGTGTCGTACACCTTGTTTCTCAGCGTGTGTGATCTTGTTGGTCACGATTTCAAGTCCCTCATAAACTTGCATTTTGTCCGAGTTGATTATTTCTCCTCGAAAATGTGTGGCAAGGTCAACAGAGAGACGAGATTTTCCCGTTCCTGTTGCTCCCATTATGAACACCACTTTCTTCTTGTTGAACTTGTTATTGTTGATGATGAAAGTATTCATTTTAGCTACACATAAAATAAAATTATAATAATAATTAGTTTAAAATAGTAAATAATCTCATGAAAACCACTCATGCATACACTCATACATTAAAAAATCTTTTAAATATAAGGTTAATAAGTAGAAACCTTGCTTGAGATGTAATAAACAATGTAAAATAATATATTTTTCTTGATGGTGGTTATGAAAGAGATTGCATTGAGCATTTATAGTAAAATGTATTTGTGGACTTATTAATTATCATACCATATTCAGAAATATTGATATCTTTTAGGATAAGGTCAATGACTTTTGAAAAATGTATAGATATGTCAACTTGAATTTTGGTAATGACAAGTAAATAATTTTAGGATAAACTTAACAAATGTACATTGTTTGGAGATCGCATATAACTGGGCAATTATAGGAAAAATGTGATTATGAACTTATGAATTGGCATATACCAAATTTAAAAAAAAATCATATCTTATAGGATAAGAATAATTCTTGTAAAAAGCCTACAGATACGTCAGCTTGAATTTGGGTGATTAGGCTTAAATAATTTTAGGATGAAGTTTCTAGATGCGCATTGTTATGAGATCACATACAAGATTGACGAAAATATGGATTTCAAAAGTATTGTAAAAAGAACTCAATATTATTTCTGAAGGAATACATTCAAGTGATAATGCGTCAATTCATACACTATTTAACAACACGTCATAAGTGCTAAGTCTAATTCAATCAGAAGGGAAGGAACAATTATCGATAACTATTTCAATTACAATTATTTATATTTCCTTGTGCAGCATGTAATAATAGATAACTGTTTTATTGAATGAAGCATCCATCATCGTGATTGAATTAGGTAGAATATATTTCTTCAAATGATCCTTACCGATAGATTGCAAATTTATTATTTTCTCTTCTTTGTCTATGCAACAATTTTAAATTTGGAGTTAAGAATGTTATTCTTTAAAATTCTTTAAGGTTAGAATCTTCCCAAACATTTATAGTCATTTATTTTTTCACTCTATTATCTTGACATTAAGAATGATCTCATGTAATTGTGTAAGTACGAATTTATATTAATATATATTAAATATCAAAGACTTGGATTTGGACTTGGACTTGGCGCTTGGGCTTGGATCGGACCTTAAAATAAATATTTTTATAAAGCTTAAATATATACTCTATAAATAACAATGATTTTACAAATAAGAATAGTATATATATATCTGTAGTTTGATACAAACGGTACAAAATAGGTCAAAAATTAAAGTGACCAAGAGAAAAAATAATACAAGATAGAGATAATGATAGTTTATGTACACTCAATACTAATATTGTGATCATCATTTTTGAGAAATCTTTCCACAATATCTAGGCATGGTTGCAAAACAGTATTCCTCCATGCTTCGTCAACAACTTCTTTTCTATCTTCTTTGAAAACGTCAGTAGCAATAATATGATGCACCGACCACATTTTCTCATTTATTAATCGTTGAATCTTGTCAAGTTGGTTACAAATTAATATACGAGTATTACGCTTGATACTTGAAATTGAAGCTTGAAGAATCATCTTCTTTGATTCATCATCTCCGTCTATATTTTTTTCTTCCCTTAAATATTTGGCCATTTCAGGGACACCAATAAGGCTGGGCACCGGAACGGGTTGTACCGGTACCATTCCGGTCCGTTCCGGTCCGGTAGTATTCGGGACGGGATGGGATACATTGAACCGGTACACGGAACGGAACGGTACCATGATTTGGTACCGGTATACCGGTACCGGTTCATCCCGGTTCATTCCGGTTCCGTTCCGGTCCGGTCCGGTCCCGGTATATCATTTTTAATTAAAATAAAAAATAATATTTTTGTCATTATTTACTTTTATTAGCATTTCTTTTATGTTTTTTTTTTTTTTTTTAAAATTACAAACTTAAGTTATTTAACTTACAAGTTATAAGTATAACTTAATAACTTATAAACTTCAAAAGATTCAAATCTTTAAAACTTATAACTACATAAGCTCAAAAACTAAAAAAAAAAACTTTATTAAACTTAACTTACAAACTTATATACGTAAAAATTAAAAAAAAAATCTTTAAAATAAACTTAAGTAAAATTATTATAAAATTTAAAACTTAAATACTATAAACTAATATAACTTAGAAAAATAAATAAAAAATTCAAATATTCGTAATTCAAAATAACTCAAAAAAAAAAATTATTTTTTGAAATAGCTATATGTGCCGTCCCGTTTATCCCATCCCGTTCCGTTCCGGTCCATTCCGGTCCGTCCCGGTTCTATCCCGGTATATAGTGGGACGGGACGGAACTAAGCCTCCATCCCGGTAGTTCCGATTCGGTTCATCCCGGTACCGGTCAACAACCCGGTCAAACCGTCCCGTTCCGGTCCGGTACCGGTTCGTTCCGGTCCGGTGGTCCCATTCCGGTCCGGTGCCCAGCCTTAGACACCAATGGACCGTCGGATTCCTTTGGTGTAATCTGCATCTGGAATGTAAAATTGCCGCACCTCATCCACCAGCCCTGCATGCAGCATAAATTTAAGAATAGTTTTATTTAGGTGAACATATATTTGAAAACCGAAAGTATTATTAAGAAAACTATATAAGAAAAGTTTTAGTTAGAGTCATTATTATATTTTGATTCATATATAAAATAACTACAAAAACTACCTGCATTGACCATTTCATCAACCCTCGTGTCAACTCTACGGTTCAAGACTGATTGCTCTACATCAATCCAAATAAAGCAACTGTCATACTTATGTTTGAACATGAATACAGGGTCTTCCACAAGTTTTTCAATAAACGAATTTGACCCTCCAACAATAATTGGAACACATTGAGTCTTCAAATTTTTTTCTATGTATTCAATGCACTTCAGACAGAAATCTTTGGCCGTGAAGTTGGAATCTGGCTCAATTTCACCTAAAAAATTAAAAATTGTGAAACAAAATAATTGCCAATTAATATTCACATTAAAATAAAGGAATCACAAAAAAATGTCTTTTTCAAATATGTATACCTAGCAAATAGTGTTGTACACCTTGTTTCTCAGCGTGTGTGATCTTGTTGGTCACGATTTCAAGTCCCTCATAAACTTGCACTTTATCCGAGTTGATTATTTCTCCTCGAAAATGGGTGGCAAGGTCAACCGAGAGACGATATTTTCCCGTTCCTGTTGCTCCCATTATGAACACCACTTTCTCCTTGTTGAACTTGTTGTTGTTGATGATGAAAGTATTCATTTTAGCTACACATAAAATAAAATTATAATAATAATTAGTTTAAAATAGTAAATAATCTCATGAAAACCACTCATGCATACACTCATACATTAAAAAATCTTTTAAATATAAGGCTAATAAGTAGAAACCTTGCTTGAGATGTAATAAACAATGTAAAATAATATATTTTTCTTGATGGTGGTTATGAAAGAGATTGCATTGAGCATTTATAGTAAAATGTATTTGTGGACTTATTAATTATCATACCATATTCAGAAATATTGATATCTTTTAGGATAAGGTCAATGACTTTTGAAAAATGTATAGATATGTCAACTTGAATTTTGGTAATGACAAGTAAATAATTTTAGGATAAACTTAACAAATGTACATTGTTTGGAGATCGCATATAACTGGGCAATTATAGGAAAAATGTGATTATGAACTTATGAATTGGCATATACCAAATTTAAAAAAAAATCATATCTTATAGGATAAGAATAATTCTTGTAAAAAGCCTACAGATACGTCAGCTTGAATTTGGGTGATTAGGCTTAAATAATTTTAGGATGAAGTTTCTAGATGCGCATTGTTATGAGATCACATACAAGATTGACGAAAATATGGATTTCAAAAGTATTGTAAAAAGAACTCAATATTATTTCTGAAGGAATACATTCAAGTGATAATGCGTCAATTCATACACTATTTAACAACACGTCATAAGTGCTAAGTCTAATTCAATCAGAAGGGAAGGAACAATTATCGATAACTATTTCAATTACAATTATTTATATTTCCTTGTGCAGCATGTAATAATAGATAACTGTTTTATTGAATGAAGCATCCATCATCGTGATTGAATTAGGTAGAATATATTTCTTCAAATGATCCTTACCGATAGATTGCAAATTTATTATTTTCTCTTCTTTGTCTATGCAACAATTTTAAATTTGGAGTTAAGAATGTTATTCTTTAAAATTCTTTAAGGTTAGAATCTTCCCAAACATTTATAGTCATTTATTTTTTCACTCTATTATCTTGACATTAAGAATGATCTCATGTAATTGTGTAAGTACGAATTTATATTAATATATATTAAATATCAAAGACTTGGATTTGGACTTGGACTTGGCGCTTGGGCTTGGATCGGACCTTAAAATAAATATTTTTATAAAGCTTAAATATATACTCTATAAATAACAATGATTTTACAAATAAGAATAGTATATATATATCTGTAGTTTGATACAAACGGTACAAAATAGGTCAAAAATTAAAGTGACCAAGAGAAAAAATAACACAAGATAGAGATAATGATAGTTTATGTACACTCAATACTAATATTGTGATCATCATTTTTGAGAAATCTTTCCACAATATCTAGGCATGGTTGCAAAACAGTATTCCTCCATGCTTCGTGTAATGACTTGAAAAGTTGACTTTGGTAAACCTTCTTGGAAGACGTGCTCAGATGAAAATTCTGACAGCTAGATTAGCTTTGGAAGATCGATTTTGGTCTAGAATGACCTTTGTTCACTTCCCGAGTCTTTAGATGGCAATTGTGGAATCTGGTTGAAAACGATACTGGGTGTGGGACCCACTTTTCATCAAAGCGAGCTCCAAATGGAAATTCCATCTTCACCGTTGAGTTCGAAATATCATTTCCAATCAGATTCCATATAAGGTTTCTATTTTTCCGACTTCGAACGAGTCCGAAACATCGAAACTTAAGTTTGAAGGGTTGAAGAATTTTGACGCGGCGGTGACGTGGCAGATGAGTGAAATCTGGAAATTTCCAGAATTTAAGACGAAATTCGTCCATTTTTTTTCCTTCAACTTCAACTTGAGATTGCTCCTCCATTTTGAGTCCAAATTAAGTGATTCAAAAGGCAAACTTCAAGAGAATTTCGAGGGGAATCTAGCGGTGGTCTCAGAAACGTGAGGGGAGACTTCATTTGAGGTAAGAAATCGATTTTTAGCCACTGCTAGGGTGATTTCCGGATGGTTTTGTTGTTGAATTTTGAAATGTGAGATCTTGATCATCGTAAGTCCGTTTTGAGTCATTCTTGAGGCTAACTTGTAGAGTTTTTCGCAAGGATCGTCGTGGTATAATCTGTTTGGGTTGAAAGGGCCTCGTTTTTCCGGAAATTGGTGAACTAGGGGCTGCTACTTTTAATTGTTGTGGCTGATTTGCGGTGTTTTAAGCATCTGTTTGTGCTATAATTTTGGGGTATTAGTTTAGTAAGGTATTTGGGACGTTTCCACGGATTCGATTTCGAGATTCTAATTGTGGGCCCCACAATTCCGTTTTAGACCCGATTTTGGGTCCGTCTCCGAAAAATATAATTTTAGTGTCAATATATTCGTAATGACGAGGTGATTAACCTTTTGTTAGTGGGGAAGCATTTGGAGACCGTTCAGAGGGGAAAAGATCCGGTACCGTGAGTTGGAGCACGCGTGATCGGCTTTCAGGTAGGCTATGGTTTTCTCTCGTGAGATTGAGCATGTTTAGGCATTTGTTTATTAATTTGCTTGAGTATGGAGGGGTTCGGGTATCGAGCATGCTAAATTTCTATAATTCCTGCCTTAGACCTTATTTCGGGAAAGTGTTGGATTATGACAGCATGTCTCTTGATATTTTGGAATATCCATATCTGGTGGTGTATATGATAATATTGATTTGAAGTATGTTTGGCCTTAGTCTAGGCTTAGACTAGTGTTGCCATAGACTTGCGAGGTTTCGGATGTCGTTGGGCAGTAGAACTTTGTCCGACGTCGTTTCGGACGGTCAGCTCCTTGTAGACTGATATAGCAGACTTGAGTCTGATAGTCGGTAACTCAGCTTATGACCTTGTATCCATAATGCCCTGCTTTTCTATTGGCTATAGTACCCGGTTAGAGTCCATGGTCCAGCTTACTTATGTCCAGGCTTAGCTACAGTACCCGGTTAGAGTCCGTGGTCCAGCTTACCTGTGATCTGGTTTTGGCTACAGTACCCGGTTAGAGTCCATGGTCCAGCTTACTTATGTCCAGGCTTAGCTACAGTACCCGGTTAGAGTCCGTGGTCCAGCTTACCTGTGATCTGGTTTTGGCTACAGTACCCGGTTAGAGTCCGTGGTCCAGTCCACCCGTGCCCGACCTTTGGCTGCAGCACCCGGTTCGAGTCCGTGGTCCAGCCCATATAGGTTGACTCATTAGCTATAGTACCCGGTTCGAGTCCGTGGTCCAGCTTGCACGTGGTGTATTCCTAATTTCTCACTAAAGCTTCAGTTTAGTCTTGATTACTCTCATCTGTAGGTTGAGGTTTTGGAGGTTGGAGAGATTCCGATTAAAGTCCGGGACGTAATGAGATCCTGGAATATGATTGGGAATGGTTCAGTTAAAAGTCCGGAAATTGGTAATATTGTGATAGACCTTCTAGCTCATTATTTTACTTCAACTGTCAGTGCATCTGCCGGGCTTATGGGGGTCCGTGCAGGTGGTTTCTTTTATTGTGCACGAGCGTACCCGTCGGGTTTATGGGAGCCCGGCGGAGTTAGTTAGATTGCTTGTCTTTGTTGCCTGTACGCTCGTGTACATACCCCCATTTACTACTTTTTGCACTTGATGTGACCCTTTATTTGCATTTCAGTTTACTTTTGCTTATCTTGCTCAGTCGGCCGATGATGCCTACTGGGTACCTGTTGTTTTGGTACTTATGCTACGCTCTGCATCTATTTTGTGATGCAGGTCCGAGCACTAGTAGCCAGCGTTGATCGAGCTTGGAGTAGACTTATCCGGAGACGGGGGTGAGCACACGGCGTTTTGTACTATTTCAGTCTCCATCTGTATATATAGACTTGTCTTTTTCCTTTCGAGACAGTCCAGTCTCTGTTGTCCAGTTTTGGGACTTGTACTCATTTAGTAGTAGCTCTGTACTAGTGACTTCCAGGTTCTGGGATGGATCTTTATTTGTATATATGTTTTTGGTTTGCGTCCGCCTGTTTGTATTGTTATTTGCCTATTCTTGTTTAATTTCTACCCTCAGACCCATTACTTGTTGTTCCGGGTTACGGGTTGGCTTACCTGCTGGTGGGTTATAGTAGGTGCCATCATGACTTGATAAATCGGGTCGTGACAAATTGGTATCAGAGCCCAGATTCGTCGGTCTCACTTGTACAGAGATAACGTCTAGTAGAGTCCTGCAGATCGGTACGGAGACGTCCGTTACTTATCTTCGGGAGGCTACATGATGTCTTTAGGAACGTGTCGCTTTTGTATCACTGTCGTGCATTGCATGTCTTATCGGTTTCTGAAATTTTACTTGTACCACTCTTTTATAGGGCTGGCTCGCACGCGTGGTAGGGCCCCAACTATGGGTAGAGACCGACCTCGTGGTCGTGCCAGAGCTACAGCACCAGCCCAGGACCTAGAGCAAACTCCGGAGCCGGTGATAGAGCCACCGCCCGAGCCTGTGGCAGCTCCAGATATACAGGCGATGCTCGTACAGATACTAGTTGCCATTGGGGGTATGCAGCAGGCACCAGCTCCAGCCGTTCCAGTACCGCAGGGCCAGCCTACACCAGCGGTACCGGTTGTTCAGCAGCTAGCGGCACCGGTTGTTCAGCCTGACGATTTGGAGGGCGTCATGCCACTACGGGAGCAGAAGATGCTCGGGGTGTTCCTTAGACTATCACCGCCGAGGTTTTCTAGGGCAGTGGGGGAGGATGCCCACGAGTTTCTAGTTACTTGCCGCGAACGGCTACAGACGTTGGGTTTAGTGGAGTCGAGAGGGGCAGACTTCACCGCTTACTAGTTAGACGGTCCCGCCAGGCAGTGGTGGCGTACATACTTAGAGACCAGGCCAGCTGGGTCTCCATCGGTCACATGGACTGAGTTTTCAGAGGCCTTCTTGGCCCGATTTATTTCCAGGAGCATCAGAGATCAGCTTAGAGATCAGTTTGCTCGGTTAGAGCAGGGCTCCATGACAGTATCAGAGTATGAGGCCCGATTCCACGAGCTCTCCAGGCATGCCGCCATGATATTACCTACTGAGGAGGAGAGGGTTCGTTGTTTTGTTCGAGGTTTTAGACTACAGTTGCGGATTGAGACTCAGTCTTTAGTCTCAGCGGGCCGCTCATTTCTGGATGTAGTGGACCATGCCCGCACTATCGAGCAGCTCCGTCGCGAGGCCCAAGGGGGCAGCGGTAAGAGAGCTAGACAGGAGGATAGCCATGATAGGCGCCGTTTCAGACCCCGAGAGTCTTATGATAGATCCCAGCAGAGGTTTCAGTCGGGTCAGTCTAGTAGCCCCTTCCAAGCTGCTCTCCAGGCATCAGAGGGTGATCAGCACCATATTGGTTTTAGTGCCGGTCGTAGTCGGGGCCGAGATAGTTCACAGAAGGGTTCTTCTGGCCGGGGTAGCCGACCTCCAGCTCTCAGTCGACAGTCCCAGGGGTGTTATGAGTGTGGGGATTTAGATCATTGGGCCCGCAAGTGTCCCCATCGCAGGTTAGCCTTACCCGCTCCACAGGCAGTTAGGCATGCGCCAGCACTCCAGCAACTCCAGCTAGAGGCAGAGGCCAGGGACAGGACCGTAGGGGTGGTCACCAGCGGTATACGGGGTGGTCCCCGAGGAGGCAGATTAGGGGGCAGAGCCGATGCACAGGGTAGGGGAGTCCAGGCCCACTTTTATGCAGCTCCAGCTAGAGTAGATGCGGAGTCCTCGGACGATGTGATCACAGGTACAATGTTATTATGCCAGCAGCCCGCCTTGGCTTTATTTGATCCAGGCACTACTTTTTCGTATGTTTCTGTCTACTATGCCTCTCGATTGAGTTTGATGTCTGAGCCTCTGGTAGCGCCGTTGCGTGTGTCGACCCCCGTGGGTGATTCTTTAGTAGTGGATCAGGTATTTCGATCTTGCTTAGTTACTATCCAGGGGTGTGACACCCGGGCTGACCTTATATTGCTTGACATGGTTGATTTTGATGTGATTCTGGGCATGGATTGGTTATCCCCTTATCGCGCTGTTTTAGATTGCTTTTCTAAGACTGTTACCTTAGCTATTCCCGGTATTCCTCCGGTGGTGTGGCAGGGATCTCGTGGTAGCACACCAGTTGGGGTTATCTCATTTTATTCGTGCTAGGAGGCTAGTGGCTAGCGGATGCTTATCATATTTGGCCTATGTACGTGATGTGAGTAGGGAGGTTCCTCCAGTTGAGTCAGTTCCTGTTGTTCGTGACTTCATAGATGTGTTTCCTACTGATCTACCTGGCCTACCCCCAGAGCGTGATGTTGATTTTCCGATTGAGCTTGAGCCAGGTACTCGCCCTATTTCTATTCCGCCATATCGGATGGCTCCTGCAGAGCTCAAGGAGCTCAGTGTTCAGCTTCAGGATCTCTTGGGTAAGGGATTCATTCGGCCTAGTGTATCGCCTTGGGGTGCCCCAGTCCTCTTCGTGAAGAAGAAGGACGGTACTATGCGATTGTGTATTGACTACAGGCAGCTGAACAAGGTGACGGTGAAGAACCGTTACCCCATGCCTCGTATTGATGATTTGTTTGATCAGCTTCAGGGTGCCGTGGTATTTTCTAAGATTGATTTAAGATCCGGCTACCACCAGTTGAGGATTAGGGCAGCGGACGTCCCTAAGACCGCATTTAGGACTCGTTATGGCCATTATGAGTTCTTGGTGATGTCGTTTGGGTTGACTAATGCCCCTGCCGCCTTCATGGACTTGATGACACGTGTGTTCAGGCCATACCTTGATTTATTTGTCATTGTCTTCATTGATGACATAATGGTATACTCGCGGAGCCGGAGTGAGCATGAGCAACATTTGAGGATAGTGCTCCAGACTTTGAGAGGTCAACGACTTTATGCCAAATTCTCAAAGTGCGAGTTTTGGCTTGAGTCTGTAGCCTTCTTGGGGCACGTGGTGTCCAAGGAGGTATTAGGGTTGATCCGGCGAAGATTGAGGCTATTCGTGATTGGCACAGGCCCACCTCTGTGACTGAGATTCGTAGCTTCGTCGGATTGGCAGGCTACTATAGGCGTTTTGTTGAGGGATTTTCTACTATAGCAGTGCCTTTGACTCGGTTGACTAGCCAGGATGTTCCCTTTGTTTGGTCAGAGGAGTGTGAGGCGAGCTTTTTGAGTCTCAAGGAGTTATTGACCACCGCTCCTATATTGACTCTTCCAGTTGAGGGCGAGGGCTTCACGGTATATTGTGACGCATCCGGCGTTGGTTTGGGTTGTGTATTGATGCAGCAGGGCCGGGTTATTGCTTATGCGTCGAGGCAGCTTAAGATTCACGAGCGCAACTACCCCACTCATGACTTAGAGTTGGCGGCGGTGGTTTTTGCGCTTAAGATTTGGAGGCATTACCTGTATGGAGTTCGATGCGAGATCTATACTGATCACAGGAGTCTTAGTACATTATGAGCTAGAGAGATCTTAATTCGAGACAGCGTCGTTGGATTGAGCTCCTGAAGGACTATGACCTCTCTATTCTCTACCATCCGGGCAAGGCAAATGTAGTAGCGGACGCCTTGAGTCGGAAGGCAGTGAGTATGGGTAGTCTAGCTTTTCTTTCTACTACGGAGCGACCATTAGCTTTGGACATCCAGTCCTTAGCTAACCGGATGGTACGACTTGATATCTCTGATTCCCGGTGTGTACTAGCTTATGTGGATGCTCAGTCATCTCTGCTGGATCGGATTCACAGCCGTCAGTTTGAGATACATTGAGGAGCCAGTTGCCATTCTAGCCAGAGATGTGAGGAGATTGCGCTCGAGAGCCATTCTTGTTGTTAAGGTCCGTTGGAGACATCGTCCAGTTGAGGAGGCTACCTGGGAGATCGAACATGAGGTGCGGGTACAGTTCCCCGACTTATTTGAGCATTCAGGTACTTCTTGACTCTTACTTTCGCCGACGAAAGTTCGTTTAGTAGTGGATATTGTAATGACTTGAAAAGTTGACTTTGGTCAACCTTCTTGGAAGACGTGCTCAGATGAAAATTCTGACAGCTAGGTTAGCTTCGGAAGATCGATTTTGGTCTAGAACGACCTTTGTTCACTTCCCGAGGCTTTAGATGGCAATTGTGGAATCTGGTTCAAAACGATACTGGGTGTGGGACCCACTTTTCATCGAAGCGAGCTCCAAATGGAAATTCCGCCTTCACCGTTGAGTCCGAAATATCATTTCCAATCAGATTCCATATAAGGTTTGTATTTTTCCGACTCCGAACGAGTCCGAAACATCGAAACTTAAGTTTGAAGGGTTGTAGAATTTTGACGCGGCGGTGACGTGGCAGAGCCACGTGACGACACGTGGCAGAGGAGTGAAATCTGGAAATTTCCAGAATTTAAGACGAAATTCGTCCATTTTTTTTCCTTCAACTTCAACTTGAGATTGCTCCTCCATTTTGAGTCCAAATTAAGTGATTCAAAAGGCAAACTTCAAGAGAATTTCGAGGGGAATCTAGCGGTGGTCTCAGAAACGCGAGGGGAGGCTTCATTTGAGGTAAGAAATCGATTTTTAGCCACTGCCAGGGTGATTTCCGGATGGTTTTGTTGTTGAATTTTGAAATGTGAGATCTTGATCATCGTAAGTCCGTTTTGAGTCATTCTTGAGGCTAACTTGTAGAGTTTTTCGCAAGGATCGTCGTGGTATAATCTGTTTGGGTTGAAAGGGCCTCGTTTTTCCGGAAATTGGTGAACTAGGGGCTGCTACTTTTAATTGTTGTGGCTGATTTGCGGTGTTTTAAGCATCTGTTTGTGCTATAATTTTGGGGTATTAGTTTAGTAAGGTATTTGGGACGTTTCCACGGATTCGATTTCGAGATTCTAATTGTGGGCCCCACAATTCCGTTTTAGACCCGATTTTGGGTCCGTCTCCGAAAAATATAATTTTAGTGTCAATATATTCGTAATGACGAGGTGATTAACCTTTTGTTAGTGGGGAAGCATTTGGAGACCGTTCGGAGGGGAAAAGATCCGGTACCGTGAGTTGGAGCACGCGTGATCGGCTTTCAGGTAGGCTATGGTTTTCTCTCGTGAGATTGAGCATGTTTAGGCATTTGTTTATTGATTTGCTTGAGTATGGAGGGGTTCGGGTATCGAGCATGCTAAATTTCTATAATTCCTGCCTTAGACCTTATTTCGGGAAAGTGTTGGATTATGACAGCATGTCTCTTGATATTTTTGAATATCCATATCTGGTGGTGTATATGATAATATTGATTTGAAGTATGTTTGGCCTTAGTCTAGGCTTAGACTAGTGTTGCCATAGACTTGCGAGGTTTCGGATGTCGTTGGGCAGTAGAACTTTGTCCGACGTCGTTTCGGACGGTCAGCTCCTTGTAGACTGATATAGCAGACTTGAGTCTGATAGTCGGTAACTCAGCTTATGACCTTGTATCCATAATGCCCTGCTTTTTATTGCTACAGTACCGTTAGTCCGTGGTCAGCTTACTTATGTCAGCTTAGCTACAGTACCCGGTTAGAGTCCGTGGTCCAGCTTACCTGTGATCTGGTTTTAGCTACAGTACCCGGTTAAAGTCCGTGGTCCAGCTTACTTATGTCCAGGCTTAGCTACAGTACCCGGTTAGAGTCCGTGGTCCAGCTTACCTGTGATCTGGTTTTAGCTACAGTACCCGGTTAGAGTCCGTGGTCCAGCTTACTTATGTCCAGGCTTAGCTACAGTACCCGGTTAGAGTCCGTGGTCCAGCTTACCTGCGACCTGGTTTTGGCTACAGTACCCGGTTCGAGTCCGTGGTCCAGCCCACCCGTGCCCGACCTTTGGCTACAGCACCCGGTTCGAGTCCGTGGTCCAGCCCATATAGGTTGACTCATTAGCTATAGTACCCGGTTCGAGTCCGTGGTCCAGCTTGCACGTGGTGTATTCCCAATTCCTCACTAAAGCTTCAGTTTAGTCTTGATTACTCTCATCTGTAGGTTGAGGTTTTGGAGGTTGGAGAGATTCCGGTTAAAGTCCGGGACGTAATGAGATCTTGGAATATGATTGGGAATGGTTCAGTTAAAAGTCCGGAAATTGGTAATATTGTGATAGACCTTCTAGCTCCATTATTTTACTTCAACTGTCAGTGCATCTGCCGGGCTTATGGGGGTCCGTGCAGGTGGTTTCTTTTATTGTGCACGAGCGTACCCGTCGGGTTTATGGGAGCCCGGCGGAGTTAGTTAGATTGCTTGTCTTTGTTGCCTGTACGCTCGTGTACATACCCCCATTTACTACTTTTTGCACTTGATGTGACCCTTTATTTGCATTTCAGTTTACTTTTGCTTATCTTGCTCAGTCGGCCGATGATGCCTACTGGGTACCTGTTGTTTTGGTACTCATGCTACGCTCTGCATCTATTTTGTGATGCAGGTCCGAGCACTAGTAGCCAGCGTTGATCGAGCTTGGAGTAGACTTATCCGGAGACGGGGGTGAGCACACGGCGTTTTGTACTATTTCAGTCTCCATCTGTATATATAGACTTGTCTTTTTCCTTTCGAGACAGTCCAGTCTCTGTTGTCCAGTTTTGGACTTGTACTCATTTTGTAGTAGCTCTGTACTAGTGACTTCCAGGTTCTGGGAGGGATCTTTATTTGTATATATGTTTTTGGTTTGCGTCCGCCTGTTTATATTGTTATTTGCCTACTCTTGTTTAATTTCTACCCTCAGACCCATTACTTGTTGTTCCGGGTTACGGGTTGGCTTACCTGCTGGTGGGTTATAGTAGGTGCCATCATGACTTGATAAATCGGGTCGTGACAAATTGGTATCAGAGCCCAGATTCGTCGGTCTCACTTGTACAGAGCTAACGTCTAGTAGAGTCCTGCAGATCGGTACGGAGACGTCCGTTACTTATCTTCGGGAGGCTACATGATGTCTTTAGGAACGTGTCGCTTTTGTATCACTGTCGTGCATTGCATGTCTTATCGGTTTCTGAAATTTTACTTGTACCACTCTTTTATAGGGATGGCTCGCACGCGTGGTAGGGCCCCAGCTAGGGGTAGAGGCCGACCTCGAGGTCGTGCCAGAGCTACAGCACCAGCCCAGGACCGAGAGCAAACTCCGGAGCCGGTGATAGAGCCACCAGCAGCTCCAGCACAGCAGCAGCCGATGGGCCCGGGACCAGCCCAGCCACCGCCCGAGCCTGTGGCAGCTCCAGATATACAGGCGATGCTCGTACAGATACTAGCTGCCATTGGGGGTATGCAGCAGGCCCCAGCTCCAGCCGTTCCAGTACCGCAGGGCCAGCCTACACCAGCGGTACCGGTTGTTCAGCAGCTAGCGGCACCGGTTGTTCAGCCTGACGATTTGGAGGGCGTCATGCCACTACGGGAGCAGAAGATGCTCGGGGTGTTCCTTAGACTATCACCGCCGAGGTTTTCTGGGGCAGTGGGGGAGGATGCCCACGAGTTTCTAGTTACTTGCCGCGAGCGGCTACAGACTTTGGGTTTAGTGGAGTCGAGAGGGGCAGACTTCACCGCTTACCAGTTAGACGGTCCCGCCAGGCAGTGGTGGCGTACATACTTAGAGACCAGGCCAGCTGGGTCTCCACCGGTCACATGGACTGAGTTTTCAGAGGCCTTCTTGGCCCGATTTATTCCCAGGAGCATCAGAGATCAGCTCAGAGATCAGTTTGCTCGGTTAGAGCAGGGCTCCATGACAGTATCAGAGTATGAGGCCCGATTCCACGAGCTCTCCAGGCATGCCGCCATGATATTACCTACTGAGGAGGAGAGGGTTCGTTGTTTTGTTCGGGGTTTGAGACTACAGTTGCGGATTGAGACTCAGTCTTTAGTCTCAGCGGGCCGCTCATTTCTGGATGTAGTGGACCATGCCCGCACTATCGAGCAGCTCCGTCGCGAGGCCCAAGGGGGCAGCGGCAAGAGAGCTAGACAGGAGGATAGCTATGATAGGCGCCGTTTCAGACCCCGAGAGTCTTATGATAGATCCCAGCAGAGGTTTCAGTCGGGTCAGTCTAGTAGCCCCTTCCAGGCTGCTCTCCAGGCATCAGAGGGTGATCAGCACCGCCATATTGGTTTTAGTGCCGGTCCTAGTCGGGGCCGAGATAGTTCACAGATGGGTTCTTCTGGCCGGGGTAGCCGACCTCCAGCTCTCAGTCGACAGTCCCAGGGGTGTTATGAGTGTGGGGATTTAGATCATTGGGCCCGCGAGTGTCCCCATCGCAGGTTAGCCTTACCCGCTCCACAGGCAGTTAGGCATGCGCCAGCACCTCCAGCTAGAGGCAGAGGCCAGGGACAGGACCGTAGGGGTGGTCACCAGGGTATACGGGGTGGTCCCCGAGGAGGCAGATTAGGGGGCAGAGCCGATGCACAGGGTAGGGGAGTCCAGGCCCACTTTTATGCAGCTCCAGCTAGAGCAGATGCGGAGACCTCGGACGATGTGATCACAGGTACAGTGTTATTATGCCAGCAGCCCGCCTTGGCTTTATTTGATCCAGGCTCTACTTTTTCGTATGTTTCTGTCTACTATGCCTCTCGATTGAGTTTGATGTCTGAGCCTCTGGTAGCGCCGTTGCGTGTGTCGACCCCCGTGGGTGAGTCTTTAGTAGTGGATCAGGTATTTCGATCTTGCTTAGTTACTATCCAGGGGCGTGACACCCGGGCTGACCTTATATTGCTTGACATGGTTGATTTTGATGTGATTCTGGGCATGGATTGGTTATCCCCTTATCGCGCTGTTTTAGATTGCTTTTCTAAGACTGTTACCTTAGCTATTCCCGGTATTCCTCCGGTGGTGTGGCAGGGATCTCGTGGTAGCACACCAGTTGGGGTTATCTCTTTTATTCGTGCTAGGAGGCTAGTGGCTAGCGGATGCTTATCATATTTGGCCTATGTACGTGATGTGAGTAGGGAGGTTCCTCCGGTTGAGTCAGTTCCTGTTGTTCGTGACTTCATAGATGTGTTTCCTACTGATCTACCTGGCCTACCCCCAGAGCGTGATGTTGATTTTCCGATTGAGCTTGAGCCAGGTACTCGCCCTATTTCTATTCCGCCATATCGGATGGCTCCTGCAGAGCTCAAGGAGCTCAGTGTTCAGCTTCAGGATCTCTTGGGTAAGGGATTCATTCGGCCTAGTGTATCGCCTTGGGGTGCCCCAGTCCTCTTCGTGAAGAAGAAGGACGGTACTATGCGATTGTGTATTGACTACAGGCAGCTGAACAAGGTGACGGTGAAGAACCGTTACCCCATGCCTCGTATTGATGATTTGTTTGATCAGCTTCAGGGTGCCGTGGTATTTTCTAAGATTGATTTAAGATCCGGCTACCACCAGTTGAGGATTAGGGCAGCGGACGTCCCTAAGACCGCATTTAGGACTCGTTATGGCCATTATGAGTTCTTGGTGATGTCGTTTGGGTTGACTAATGCCCCTGCCGCCTTCATGGACTTGATGACACGTGTGTTCAGGCCATACCTTGATTTATTTGTCATTGTCTTCATTGATGACATACTGGTATACTCGCGGAGCCGGAGTGAGCATGAGCAACATTTGAGGATAGTGCTCCAGACTTTGAGAGATCAGCGGCTTTATGCCAAGTTCTCAAAGTGCGAGTTTTGGCTTGAGTCTGTAGCCTTCTTGGGGCACGTGGTGTCCAAGGAGGGTATTAGGGTTGATCCGGCGAAGATTGAGGCTATTCGTGATTGGCACAGGCCCACCTCTGTGACTGAGATTCGTAGCTTCGTCGGATTGGCAGGCTACTATAGGCGTTTTGTTGAGGGATTTTCTACTATAGCAGCGCCTTTGACTCGGTTGACTCGCCAGGATGTTCCCTTTGTTTGGTCAGAGGAGTGTGAGGCGAGCTTTTTGAGGCTCAAGGAGTTATTGACCACCGCTCCTATATTGACTCTTCCAGTTGAGGGCGAGGGCTTCACGGTATATTGTGACGCATCCGGCGTTGGTTTGGGTTGTGTATTGATGCAGCAGGGCCGGGTTATTGCTTATGCGTCGAGGCAGCTTAAGATTCATGAGCGCAACTACCCACCCATGACTTAGAGTTGGCGGCGGTAGTTTTCGCACTTAAGATTTGGAGGCACTACCTGTATGGAGTTCGATGCGAGATCTATACTGATCACAGGAGTCTTCAGTACATCATGAGCCAGAGGGACCTTAATTCGAGGCAGCGTCGTTGGATTGAGCTCCTGAAGGACTATGACCTCTCTATTCTCTACCATCCGGGCAAGGCAAATGTAGTAGCGGACGCCTTGAGTCGGAAGGCAGTGAGTATGGGTAGTCTAGCTTTTCTTTCTACTACGGAGCGACCATTAGCTTTGGACATCCAGTCCTTAGCTAACCGGATGGTACGACTTGATATCTCTGATTCCCGGTGTGTACTAGCTTATGTGGATGCTCAGTCATCTCTGCTGGATCGGATTCACAGCCGTCAGTTTGAGATACATTGAGGAGCCAGTTGCCATTCTAGCCAGAGATGTGAGGAGATTGCGCTCGAGAGCCATTCTTGTTGTTAAGGTCCTTGGAGACATCGTCCAGTTGAGGAGGCTACCTGGGAGATCGAGCATGAGATGCGGGCACAGTTCCCCGACTTATTTGACATTCAGGTACTTCTTGACTCTTACTTTCGCGGACGAAAGTTCGTTTAGTAGTGGATATTGTAATGACTTGAAAAGTTGACTTTGGTCAACCTTCTTGGAAGTCGTGCTCAGATGAAAATTCTGACAGCTAGGTTAGCTTCGGAAGATCGATTTTGGTCTAGAACGACCCTTTGTTCACTTCTCGAGACTTTAGATAGCAATTGTGGAATCTGGTTCAAAACGATACTGGGTGTGGGACCCACTTTTCATCGAAGCGAGCTCCAAATGGAAATTCCGCCTTCACCGTTGAGTCCGAAATATCATTTCCAATCAGATTCCATATAAGGTTTGTATTTTTCCGACTCCGAACGAGTCCGAAACATCGAAATTTAAGTTTGAAGGGTTGTAGAATTTTGACGCGGCGGTGACGTGGCAGAGCCACGTGACGACACGTGGCAGAGGAGTGAAATCTGGAAATTTCCAGAATTTAAGACGAAATTCGTCCATTTTTTTTTTCAACTTCAACTTGAGATTGCTCCTTCATTTTGAGTCCAAATTAAGTGATTCAAAAGGCAAACTTCAAGAGAATTTCGAGGGGAATCTAGCGGTGGTCTCAGAAACGCGAGGGGAGGCTTCATTTGAGGTAAGAAATCGATTTTAGCCACTGCCAGGGTGATTTCCGGATGGTTTTGTTGTTGAATTTTGAAATGTGAGATCTTGATCATCGTAAGTCCGTTTTGAGTCATTCTTGAGGCTAACTTGTAGAGTTTTTCGCAAGGATCGTCGTGGTATAATCTGTTTGGGTTGAAAGGGCCTCGTTTTTCCGGAAAATTGGTGACTAGGGGCTGCTACTTTTAATTGTTGTGGCTGATTTGCGGTGTTTTAAGGCATCTGTTTGTGCTATAATTTTGGGGTATTAGTTTAGTAAGGTATTGGGACGTTTCCACGGATTCGATTTCGAGATTCTAATTGTGGGCCCCACAATCCCGTTTAGACCCGATTTTGGGTCCGTCTCCGAAAAATATAATTTTAGTGTCAATATATTCGTAATGACGAGGTGATTAACCTTTTGTTAGTGGGGAAGCATTTGGAGACCGTTCGGAGAGGAAAAGATCCGGTACCGTGAGTTGGAGCACGCGTGATCGGCTTTCAGGTAGGCTATGGTTTTCTCTCGTGAGATTGAGCATGTTTAGGCATTTGTTTATTGATTTGCTTGAGTATGGAGGGGTTCGGGTGTCGAGCATGCTAAATTTCTATAATTCCTGCCTTAGACCTTATTTCGGGAAAGTGTTGGATTATGACAGCATGTCTCTTGATATTATTGAATATCCATATCTTGTGGTGTATATGATAATATTGATTTGAAGTATGTTTGGCCTTAGTCTAGGCTTAGACTAGTGTTGCCATAGACTTGCGAGTTTCGGATGTCGTTGGGCAGTAGAACTTTGTCCGACGTCGTTTCGGACGTCAGCTCCTTGTAGACTGATATAGCAGACTTGAGTTGATAGTCTGAGCTTACTAGCGGTAACTCAGCTTATGACCTTGTATCCATAATGCCCTGCTTTTCTATTAGCTACAGTACCCGGTTAAAGTCCGTGGTCCAGCTTACTTATGTCCAGGCTTAGCTACAGTACCCGGTTAGAGTCCGTGGTCCAGCTTACCTGTGATCTGGTTTTAGCTACAGTACCCGGTTAGAGTCCGTGGTCCAGCTTACCTGCGACCTGGTTTTGGCTACAGTACCCGGTTCGAGTCCGTGGTCCAGCCCACCCGTGCCCGACCTTTGGCTACAGCACCCGGTTCGAGTCCGTGGTCCAGCCCATATAGGTTGACTCATTAGCTATAGTACCCGGTTCGAGTCCGTGGTCCAGCTTGCACGTGGTGTATTCCCAATTCCTCACTAAAGCTTCAGTTTAGTCTTGATTACTCTCATCTGTAGGTTGAGGTTTTGGAGGTTGGAGAGATTCCGATTAAAGTCCGGGACGTAATGAGATCTTGGAATATGATTGGGAATGGTTCAGTTAAAAGTCCGGAAATTGGTAATATTGTGATAGACCTTCTAGCTCCATTATTTTACTTCAACTGCCGGTCCATCTGCCGGGCTTATGGGGGTCCGTGCAGGTGGTTTCTTTTATTGTGCACGAGCGTACCCGTCGGGTTTATGGGAGCCCGGCGGAGTTAGTTAGATGCTTGTCTTTGTTGCCTGTACGCTCGTGTACATACCCCCCATTTACTACTCTTTGCACTTGATGTGACCCTTTATTTGCATTTCAGTTTACTTTTGCTTATCTTGCTCAGTCGGCCGATGATGCCTACTGGGTACCTGTTGTTTTGGTACTCATGCTACGCTCTGCATCTATTTTGTGATGCAGGTCCGGGCACTAGTAGCCAGCGTTGATCTAGCTTGGAGTAGACTTATCCGGAGACGGGGGTGAGCACACGGCGTTTTGTACTATTTCAGTCTCCATCTGTATATATAGACTTGTCTTTTTCCTTTCGAGACAGTCCAGTCTCTGTTGTCCGGTTTTAGGACTTGTACTCATTTTGTAGTAGCTCTGTACTAGTGACTTCCAGGTTCTGGGAGGGATCTTTATTTGTATATATGTTTTTGGTTTGTGTCCGCCTGTTTATATTGTTATTTGCCTACTCTTGTTTAATTTCTACCCTCAGACCCATTACTTGTTGTTCCGGGTTACGGGTTGGCTTACCTGCTGGCGGGTTATAGTAGGTGCCATCATGACTTGTTAAATCGGGTCGTGACAAATTGGTATCAGAGCCCAGGTTCGTCGGTCTCACTTGTACAGAGCTAACGTCTAGTAGAGTCCTGCAGATCGGTACGGAGACGTCCGTTACTTATCTTCGGGAGGCTACATGATGTCTTTAGGAACGTGTCGCTTTTGTATCACTGTCGTGCATTGCATGTCTTATCGGTTTCTGAAATTTTACTTGTACCACTCTTTTATAGGGATGGCTCGCACGCGTGGTAGGGCCCCAGCTAGGGGTAGAGGCCGACCTCGAGGTCGTGCCAGAGCTACAGCACCAGCCCAGGACCGAGAGCAAACTCCGGAGCCGGTGATAGAGCCACCAGCAGCTCCAGCACAGCAGCAGCCGATGGGCCCGGGACCAGCCCAGCCACCGCCTGAGCCTGTGGCAGCTCCAGATATACAGGCGATGCTCGTACAGATACTAGCTGCCATTGGGGGTATGCAGCAGGCCCCAGCTCCAGCCGTTCCAGTACCGCAGGGTCAGCCTACACCAGCGGTACCGGTTGTTCAGCAGCTAGCGCACCGGTTGTTCAGCCTGACGATTTGGAGGGCGTCATGCCACTACGGGAGCAGAAGATGCTCGGGGTGTTCCTTAGACTATCACCGCCGAGGTTTTCTGGGGCAGTGGGGGAGGATGCCCACGAGTTTCTAGTTACTTGCCGCGAGCGGCTACAGACTTTGGGTTTAGTGGAGTCGAGAGGAGCAGACTTCACCGCTTACCAGTTAGACGGTCCCGCCAGGCAGTGGTGGCGTACATACTTAGAGACCAGGCCAGCTGGGTCTCCACCGGTCACATGGACTGAGTTTTCAGAGGCCTTCTTGGCCCGATTTATTCCCAGGAGCATCAGAGATCAGTCAGAGATCAGTTTGCTCGGTTAGAGCAGGGCTCCATGACAGTATCAGAGTATGAGGCCCGATTCCACGAGCTCTCCAGGCATGCCGCCATGATATTACCTACTGAGGAGGAGAGGGTTCGTTGTTTTGTTCGGGGTTTGAGACTACAGTTGCGGATTGAGACTCAGTCTTTAGTCTCAGCGGGCCGCTCATTTCTGGATGTAGTGGACCATGCCCGCACTATCGAGCAGCTCCGTCGCGAGGCCCAAGGGGGCAGCGGCAAGAGACCTAGACAGGAGGATAGCTATGATAGGCGCCGTTTCAGACCCCGAGAGTCTTATGATAGATCCCAGCAGAGGTTTCAGTCGGGTCAGTCTAGTAGCCGCTTCCAGGCTGCTCTCCAGGCATCAGAGGGTGATCAGCACCGCCATATTGGTTTTAGTGCCGGTCCTAGTCGGGGCCGAGATAGTTCACAGATGGGTTCTTCTGGCCGGGGTAGCCGACCTCCAGCTCTCAGTCGACAGTCCCAGGGGTGTTATGAGTGTGGGGATTTAGATCATTGGGCCCGCGAGTGTCCCCATCGCAGGTTAGCCTTACCCGCTCCACAGGCAGTTAGGCATGCGCCAGCACCTCCAGCTAGAGGCAGAGGCCAGGGACAGGACCGTAGGGGTGGTCACCAGGGTATACGGGGTGGTCCCCGAGGAGGCAGATTAGGGGGCAGAGCCGATGCACAGGGTAGGGGAGTCCAGGCCCACTTTTATGCAGCTCCAGCTAGAGCAGATGCGGAGACCTCGGACGATGTGATCACAGGTACAGTGTTATTATGCCAGCAGCCCGCCTTGGCTTTATTTGATCCAGGCTCTACTTTTTCGTATGTTTCTGTCTACTATGCCTCTCGATTGAGTTTGATGTCTGAGCCTCTGGTAGCGCCGTTGCGTGTGTCGACCCCCGTGGGTGAGTCTTTAGTAGTGGATCAGGTATTTCGATCTTGCTTAGTTACTATCCAGGGGCGTGACACCCGGGCTGACCTTATATTGCTTGACATGGTTGATTTTGATGTGATTCTGGGCATGGATTGGTTATCCCCTTATCGTGCTGTTTTAGATTGCTTTTCTAAGACTGTTACCTTAGCCATTCCCGGTATTCCTCCGGTGGTGTGGCAGGGATCTCGTAGTAGCACACCAGTTGGGGTTATCTCTTTTATTCGTGCTAGGAGGCTAGTGGCTAGCGGATGCTTATCATATTTGGCCTATGTACGTGATGTGAGTAGGGAGGTTTCTCCGGTTGAGTCAGTTCCTGTTGTTCGTGACTTCATAGATGTGTTTCATACTGATCTACCTGGCCTACCCCCAGAGCGTGATGTTGATTTTCCGATTGAGCTTGAGCCAGGTACTCGCCCTATTTCTATTCCGCCATATCGGATGGCTCCTGCAGAGCTCAAGGAGCTCAGTGTTCAGCTTCAGGATCTCTTGGGTAAGGGATTCATTCGGCCTAGTGTATCGCCTTGGGGTGCCCCAGTCCTCTTCGTGAAGAAGAAGGACGGTACTATGCGATTGTGTATTGACTACAGGCAGCTGAACAAGGTGACGGTGAAGAACCGTTACCCCATGCCTCGTATTGATGATTTGTTTGATCAGCTTCAGGGTGCCGTGGTATTTTCTAAGATTGATTTAAGATCCGGCTACCACCAGTTGAGGATTAGGGCAGCGGACGTCCCTAAGACCGCATTTAGGACTCGTTATGGCCATTATGAGTTCTTGGTGATGTCGTTTGGGTTGACTAATGCCCCTGCCGCCTTCATGGACTTGATGACACGTGTGTTCAGGCCATACCTTGATTTATTTGTCATTGTCTTCATCGATGACATACTGGTATACTCGCGGAGCCGGAGTGAGCATGAGCAACATTTGAGGATAGTGCTCCAGACTTTGAGAGATCAGCGGCTTTATGCCAAGTTCTCAAAGTGCGAGTTTTGGCTTGAGTCTGTAGCCTTCTTGGGGCACGTGGTGTCCAAGGAGGGTATTAGGGTTGATCCGGCGAAGATTGAGGCTATTCGTGATTGGCACAGGCCCACCTCTGTGACTGAGATTCGTAGCTTCGTCGGATTGGCAGGCTACTATAGGCGTTTTGTTGAGGGATTTTCTACTATAGCAGCGCCTTTGACTCGGTTGACTCGCCAGGATGTTCCCTTTGTTTGGTCAGAGGAGTGTGAGGCGAGCTTTTTGAGGCTCAAGGAGTTATTGACCACCGCTCCTATATTGACTCTTCCAGTTGAGGGCGAGGGCTTCACGGTATATTGTGACGCATCCGGCGTTGGTTTGGGTTGTGTATTGATGCAGCAGGGCCGGGTTATTGCTTATGCGTCGAGGCAGCTTAAGATTCATGAGCGCAACTACTCCACCCACGACTTAGAGTTGGCGGCGGTAGTTTTCGCACTTAAGATTTGGAGGCACTACCTGTATGGAGTTCGATGCGAGATCTATACTGATCACAGGAGTCTTCAGTACATCATGAGCCAGAGGGACCTTAATTCGAGGCAGCGTCGTTGGATTGAGCTCCTGAAGGACTATGACCTCTCTATTCTCTATCATCCGGGCAAGGCGAATGTAGTAGCGGACGCCTTGAGTCGGAAGGCAGTGAGTATGGGTAGTCTAGCTTTTCTTTCTACTACGGAGCGACCATTAGCTTTGGACATCCAGTCCTTAGCTAACCGGATAATACGGCTTGATATCTCTGATTCCCGGTGTGTACTAGCTTATGTGGATGCTCAGTCATCTCTGCTGGATCGGATTCGCAGCCGTCAGTTTGAGATATATTGAGGAGCCAGTTGCTATTTTGGCCAGAGATGTCAGACGGTTGCGTTCCAGAGCCATTCCTGTGGTTAAGGTCCATTGGAGACATCGTCCAGTTGAGGAGGCTACCTGGGAGATCGAGCATGAGATGCGGGCACAGTTCCCCGACTTATTTGAGCATTCAGGTACTTCTTGACTCTTACTTTCGCGGACGAAAGTTCGTTTAGTAGTGGATATTGTAATGACTTGAAAAGTTGACTTTGGTCAACCTTCTTGGAAGTCGTGCTCAGATGAAAATTCTGGCAGCTAGGTTAGCTTCGGAAGATCGATTTTGGTCTAGAACGACCCTTTGTTCACTTCTCGAGACTTTAGATAGCAATTGTGGAATCTGGTTCAAAACGATACTGGGTGTGGGACCCACTTTTCATCGAAGCGAGCTCCAAATGGAAATTCCGCCTTCACCGTTGAGTCCGAAATATCATTTCCAATCAGATTCCATATAAGGTTTGTATTTTTCCGACTCCGAACGAGTCCGAAACATCGAAATTTAAGTTTGAAGGGTTGTAGAATTTTGACGCGGCGGTGACGTGGCAGAGCCACGTGACGACACGTGGCAGAGGAGTGAAATCTGGAAATTTCCAGAATTTAAGAACGAAATTCGTCCAATTTTTTTGTTCAACTTCAACTTGAGATTAATCCTTCATTTTGAGTCCAAATTAAGTGATTCAAAAGGCAAACTTCAAGAGAATTTCGAGGGGAATCTAGCGGTGATCTCGGAAACGCGAGGGGAGGCTTCGTTTGAGGTAAGAAATCAATTTTAGCCACTGCCAGTGTGATTTCCGGATGGTTTTGTTATTGAATTTTGAAATGTGAGATCTTGATCATCGTAAGTCCGTTTTAAGTCATTCTTGGGGCTAACTTGTAGAGTTTTTCGCAAGGATCGTCGTGGTATAATCTGTTTGGGTTGAAAGGGTCTCGTTTTTTCCGAAAATTGGTGATCAAGGGGCTGCCCTTTTTAATTATTGTGGCTGATTTGCGGTGTTGTAGGCATCTGTTTGTGCTAAAATTTTGGGGTATTAGTTTAGTAAGGTAGTTGGGACGTTTCCACGGATTCGATTTTGAGATTCTAATTGTGGGCCCCACAATCCCGTGTTAGACCCGATTTTGGGTCCGTCTCCGAAAAATATAATTTTAGTGTCAATATATTCGTAATGACAAGGTGATTAACCTTTTGTTAGTGGGGAAGCATTTGGAGACCGTTCGGAGAGGAAAAGATCCGGTACCGTGAGTTGGAGCACGCGTGATCGGCTTTCAGGTAGGCTATGGTTTTCTCTCGTGAGATTGAGCATGTTTAGGCATTTGTTTATTGATTTGCTTGAGTATGGAGGGGTTCGGGTGTCGAGCATGCTAAATTTCTATAATTCCTGCCTTAGACCTTATTTCGGGAAAGTGTTGGATTATGACAGCATGTCTCTTGATATTATTGAATATCCATATCTTGTGGTGTATATGATAATATTGATTTGAAGTATGTTTGGCCTTAGTCTAGGCTTAGACTAGTGTTGCCATAGACTTGCGAGGTTTCGGATGTCGTTGGGCAGTAGAACTTTGTCCGACGTCGTTTCGGACGATCAGCTCCTTGTAGACTGATATAGCAGACTTGAGTCTGATAGTCTGAGCCTTAGCTAGGCGGTAACTCAGCTTATGACCTTGTATCCATAATGCCCTGCTTTTCTATTAGCTACAGTACCCGGTTAAAGTCCGTGGTCCAGCTTACTTATGTCAGGCTTAGCTACAGTACCCGGTTAGAGTCCGTGGTCCAGCTTACCTGTGATCTGGTTTTAGCTACAGTACCCGGTTAGAGTCCGTGGTCCAGCTTACCTGCGACCTGGTTTTGGCTACAGTACCCGGTTCGAGTCCGTGGTCCAGCCCACCCGTGCCCGACCTTTGGCTACAGCACCCGGTTCGAGTCCGTGGTCCAGCCCATATAGGTTGACTCATTAGCTATAGTACCCGGTTCGAGTCCGTGGTCCAGCTTGCACGTGGTGTATTCCCAATTCCTCACTAAAGCTTCAGTTTAGTCTTCATTACTCTCATCTGTAGGTTGAGGTTTTGGAGGTTGGAGAGATTCCGGTTAAAGTCCGGGACGTAATGAGATCTTGGAATATGATTGGGAATGGTTCAGTTAAAAGTCCGGAAATTGGTAATATTGTGATAGACCTTCTAGCTCCATTATTTTACTTCAACTGCCGGTCCATCTGCCGGGCTTATGGGGGTCCGTGCAGGTGGTTTCTTTTATTGTGCACGAGCGTACCCGTCGGGTTTATGGGAGCCCGGCGGAGTTAGTTAGATGCTTGTCTTTGTTGCCTGTACGCTCGTGTACATACCCCCCATTTACTACTCTTTGCACTTGATGTGACCCTTTATTTGCATTTCAGTTTACTTTTGCTTATCTTGCTCAGTCGGCCGATGATGCCTACTGGGTACCTGTTGTTTTGGTACTCATACTGCGCTCTGCATCTATTTTGTGATGCAGGTCCGGGCACTAGTAGCCAGCGTTGATCTAGCTTGGAGTAGACTTATCCGGAGACGGGGGTGAGCACACGGCGTTTTGTACTATTTCAGTCTCCATCTGTATATATAGACTTGTCTTTTTCCTTTCGAGACAGTCCAGTCTCTGTTGTCCGGTTTTAGGACTTGTACTCATTTTGTAGTAGCTCTGTACTAGTGACTTCCAGGTTCTGGGAGGGATCTTTATTTGTATATATGTTTTTGGTTTGTGTCCGCCTGTTTATATTGTTATTTGCCTACTCTTGTTTAATTTCTACCCTGAGACCCATTACTTGTTGTTCCGGGTTACGGGTTGGCTTACCTGCTGGCGGGTTATAGTAGGTGCCATCATGACTTGTTAAATCGGGTCGTGACAAATTGGTATCAGAGCCCAGGTTCGTCGGTCTCACTTGTACAGAGCTAACGTCTAGTAGAGTCCTGCAGATCGGTACGGAGACGTCCGTTACTTATCTTCGGGAGGCTACATGATGTCTTTAGGAACGTGTCGCTTTTGTATCACTGTCGTGCATTGTATGTCTTATCGGTTTCTGAAATTTTACTTGTACCACTCTTTTATAGGGATGGCTCGCACGCGTGGTAGGGCCCCAGCTAGGGGTAGAGGCCGACCTCGAGGTCGTGCCAGAGCTACAGCACCAGCCCAGGACCGAGAGCAAACTCCGGAGCCGGTGATAGAGCCACCAGCAGCTCCAGCACAGCAGCAGCCGATGGGCCCGGGACCAGCCCAGCCACCGCCTGAGCCTGTGGCAGCTCCAGATATACAGGCGATGCTCGTACAGATACTAGCTGCCATTGGGGGTATGCAGCAGGCCCCAGCTCCAGCCGTTCCAGTACCGCAGGGTCAGCCTACACCAGCGGTACCGGTTGTTCAGCAGCTAGCAGCACCGGTTGTTCAGCCTGACGATTTGGAGGGCGTCATGCCACTACGGGAGCAGAAGATGCTCGGGGTGTTCCTTAGACTATCACCGCCGAGGTTTTCTGGGGCAGTGGGGGAGGATGCCCACGAGTTTCTAGTTACTTGCCGCGAGCGGCTACAGACTTTGGGTTTAGTGGAGTCGAGAGGAGCAGACTTCACCGCTTACCAGTTAGACGGTCCCGCCAGGCAGTGGTGGCGTACATACTTAGAGACCAGGCCAGCTGGGTCTCCACCGGTCACATGGACTGAGTTTTCAGAGGCCTTCTTGGCCCGATTTATTCCCAGGAGCATCAGAGATCAGTTTGCTCGGTTAGAGCAGGGCTCCATGACAGTATCAGAGTATGAGGCCCGATTCCACGAGCTCTCCAGGCATGCCGCCATGATATTACCTACTGAGGAGGAGAGGGTTCGTTGTTTTGTTCGGGGTTTGAGACTACAGTTGCGGATTGAGACTCAGTCTTTAGTCTCAGCGGGCCGCTCATTTCTGGATGTAGTGGACCATGCCCGCACTATCGAGCAGCTCCGTCGCGAGGCCCAAGGGGGCAGCGGCAAGAGACCTAGACAGGAGGATAGCTATGATAGGCGCCGTTTCAGACCCCGAGAGTCTTATGATAGATCCCAGCAGAGGTTTCAGTCGGGTCAGTCTAGTAGCCGCTTCCAGGCTGCTCTCCAGGCATCAGAGGGTGATCAGCACCGCCATATTGGTTTTAGTGCCGGTCCTAGTCGGGGCCGAGATAGTTCACAGATGGGTTCTTCTGGCCGGGGTAGCCGACCTCCAGCTCTCAGTCGACAGTCCCAGGGGTGTTATGAGTGTGGGGATTTAGATCATTGGGCCCGCGAGTGTCCCCATCGCAGGTTAGCCTTACCCGCTCCACAGGCAGTTAGGCATGCGCCAGCACCTCCAGCTAGAGGCAGAGGCCAGGGACAGGACCGTAGGGGTGGTCACCAGGGTATACGGGGTGGTCCCCGAGGAGGCAGATTAGGGGGCAGAGCCGATGCACAGGGTAGGGGAGTCCAGGCCCACTTTTATGCAGCTCCAGCTAGAGCAGATGCGGAGACCTCGGACGATGTGATCACAGGTACAGTGTTATTATGCCAGCAGCCCGCCTTGGCTTTATTTGATCCAGGCTCTACTTTTTCGTATGTTTCTGTCTACTATGCCTCTCGATTGAGTTTGATGTCTGAGCCTCTGGTAGCGCCGTTGCGTGTGTCGACCCCCGTGGGTGAGTCTTTAGTAGTGGATCAGGTATTTCGATCTTGCTTAGTTACTATCCAGGGGCGTGACACCCGGGCTGACCTTATATTGCTTGACATGGTTGATTTTGATGTGATTCTGGGCATGGATTGGTTATCCCCTTATCGTGCTGTTTTAGATTGCTTTTCTAAGACTGTTACCTTAGCCATTCCCGGTATTCCTCCGGTGGTGTGGCAGGGATCTCGTAGTAGCACACCAGTTGGGGTTATCTCTTTTATTCGTGCTAGGAGGCTAGTGGCTAGCGGATGCTTATCATATTTGGCCTATGTACGTGATGTGAGTAGGGAGGTTTCTCCGGTTGAGTCAGTTCCTGTTGTTCGTGACTTCATAGATGTGTTTCATACTGATCTACCTGGCCTACCCCCAGAGCGTGATGTTGATTTTCCGATTGAGCTTGAGCCAGGTACTCGCCCTATTTCTATTCCGCCATATCGGATGGCTCCTGCAGAGCTCAAGGAGCTCAGTGTTCAGCTTCAGGATCTCTTGGGTAAGGGATTCATTCGGCCTAGTGTATCGCCTTGGGGTGCCCCAGTCCTCTTCGTGAAGAAGAAGGACGGTACTATGCGATTGTGTATTGACTACAGGCAGCTGAACAAGGTGACGGTGAAGAACCGTTACCCCATGCCTCGTATTGATGATTTGTTTGATCAGCTTCAGGGTGCCGTGGTATTTTCTAAGATTGATTTAAGATCCGGCTACCACCAGTTGAGGATTAGGGCAGCGGACGTCCCTAAGACCGCATTTAGGACTCGTTATGGCCATTATGAGTTCTTGGTGATGTCGTTTGGGTTGACTAATGCCCCTGCCGCCTTCATGGACTTGATGACACGTGTGTTCAGGCCATACCTTGATTTATTTGTCATTGTCTTCATCGATGACATACTGGTATACTCGCGGAGCCGGAGTGAGCATGAGCAACATTTGAGGATAGTGCTCCAGACTTTGAGAGATCAGCGGCTTTATGCCAATTCTCAAAGTGCGGTTTTGGCTTGGTCTGTAGCCTTCTTGGGGCACGTGGTGTCCAAGGAGGGTATTAGGG